>NC_052050.1:35416617-35722867 GCF_903992535.2 Arvicola amphibius
AGTGCCCTCCTGCCTTTTGAGTTCCCATTCCAGTTCCCAGCAGCCTCTTTGCAGACCACGAAGATACTTTTCTTCAGTCAGATGGAGAGAGGGAGCCCAATGGGTAGGCATTGCCATGAGAATGGGGAGGTCACTTGCCTTCCTCAAGGTCACCTGGCCCAGCCACAATTAGATTCCTGTTCTGATGACCTTCTGAGTGATGCTATCTTGAGGTGGGGGGGGGGTTGCAGTGGGGAGGTGGAGGTTGTTTTGGATGTTATCTGTCGAGGATAAGAAGCTGGCTGCTCTGGGGTTAGTGGCAGTCAGGTCTCCTGCCTGTCCCGCTCTCACCTTCAGCTGATTACAGGCTGTGGCTGGGTCCCTAACCTTCCCAATTAGCTGGAGGCCAGGCCCAGGGCCTTTCAGATAACCTGAACTCCAAAGGCAGCCGCTGTGGGGCCAGCTTATCTGGGCTCTCTGATCCTCCCCCTCCCCCACTTGCTTCTAGTTGCCCTGACTGCAAGCAGATGAATAACCAGATTGTCCTGCAAGCTCAGCCACAAGTCCCAGTCCCGCACTACACCCACTGCTTTCCCTGACTGGAGGAGGCTACATTTGTTTTCCCCACCCCCCACTGTAAAGGGAAGGGCCGGACCAGGGTGGGCAGGTCCCCTGCATGGCTGAGAGTTCCTGGCAGCAATGTCCTATCCATGTGCCCAAGGGTGGGTGCAGTGGGGTCATGCTTTCTAGAGTCAGTGCCCAACCCCGGGCAGCCAAACCACCAGCTGTATGCATGAGCAGCCTATGGCACCCTCCTTCGGTCCTCTGCCGACTAAAAGGGTGCTTCAGCTGGGGACGGGGGCTGTGCCAGACACATCCATGTCGAACGCTGTCCAAATGGGGAAAAGCTGCTCTTCTGTGGAGTCCCAGCTTGCTGGGCCTAGGCCTTGTGTTCCCAGCAAACACCCATCTGATATGGGGCTTTTTAGCCCTCAGGAGCCCAGACAGAAGACAGTGTGATTTGTGTCTTCTCCCCATTGATCTGATGGGAGTGACTGAATACTAAATTTCTCTTCAGGCACCAGGGGTGGGATGGGAAATATGGAGAGGCCAGGGGCCCAGGAGCTGCCCCAGCTCTGACCAGATGGTTGGACGGGATGGCTGCTCGTCTGTGAATCCAATTCTTCCATTAAAAACCTTCATCCTAAAGCACACCTGGCTCAGCGGGTTTCCTTCAAGGCCTTCTCTGGGCCTCAGAGGTATGGGAGAAGGCAGAGGGGCTAGAACTGTATTAGCCTCTTTCCCATTCACTGCACTTCTCTGTTGCTCCCAGGCACTGCGCTGGTCCAGAACAGGAGGAGGGAATAGAAACAAGAATTCAGGCCAGGTATGGTGGCAAAGGTCTGCGATCCCAGCTCTTGAGAAGCGGAGGCAGGAAGATCAGGGTTATACTTGAATACATAGTGAGCTACCTGAAACCTGGTCTCAAAAACAAAACAACAACAAAACCCAAAAGCTTTCTATCTGAGATCTTAGCCAACTTTTACAACACACCCAACTCTAGTTCACAAGCTCTCATCTTCTGAGCTTGAGAGGGAGAGGTGATTCCCAAGTGCCCTAAGACAAGGTCACAGGGAAGGGCAAGCTCTTATTCCAGAGCAACCCAGGACACACCAGGGGCTAGCCTGCCCTCTACATGCACTTGTGGGAAGGCCCAAGCTTGGCGCCTCCACAAATCATAGGCTCTGGTAACAGACAAGAGTAGTGAGACTGAACTTCAGTCAAGACCCACCTAACATCCAGCGGGAAGGTTTTCCTCCCCTTTCCTTCCTAACATGGGCTCCCTTGTACATACAGTGTGGGTGTGGGTGTTGGGAGCAGTTGCCCATAGTCTGACCCATAGGACTCTCCTCAGTGTTTGGAGAGGACTCTGACCCCAGCAACTCAGGAATGGACACCAATTGCAGCGTGATTTATTGGACAAGACGTGCACTTTTGATATGGCCTCAGTAACCACGGTTTCCTTCACTCAACAGTACAGGACCAGGGTACAAGGGCTCAAAGATAAGACAGACAAATTCTCCCCATGAGCCAACAGGGAAGCAAGGGGCAAAGGGAGCCTCTTTCCTTCTTCCTTCCCTATCACTCTGGGCTTCATTGCGCTCCTGTCTTGGGAGGGAACCGAGCAGGGATACCTGGGGGCAGTGTGCATCACAGCAGCCTGAAGTGGGTTAGGGCTGACATTACCCACCAAAATGCCTGGCTGGATCATTCAACTTCTCCTCACCTGGGCCCTACGATCTGGCCATTGTTCCAGTCCCCCTGTGGGTACAGTTAAAAAATACAAAAGCGGATCCGATGCGGGACATTATGTGCAAAGAGAGAAGGGACCGAGTTTCTGCAGTCTCTTTTGGCCACAGCCCCCAATGACAGGAGTGGCTGAGGTCAGGGTGTGCTGAGCAGTTCTGGAAGTCTCTCTTCGTCCAGAGAGGATGAGCAGCCGTTGTCACTAAGCTTAGGGAAGGTGGGGTTTATGAAAGAGGAGCAGAAACTTGGAAGGGTAGGACCAGAGGCGTGCGGGGATGGAGTGGGGTGGGAGGTAGGGTGGGGTGGGGTGCTTCTCCCTGTCCCTCAGCCAGTCAGAAGCAGGTGGCTGGTGCCTATGGGAAGCCAGTGGGGAAGAGGCTGAGCGGCTGGCTCTCGTTGGTAGGGAGCGGAGATCGGTAGCCATCAAAGTTCCTTGGGATGCTGCCACTGGTGGAGCCTGAGCTGTTACTCAGAGTCTCGATGCTTCCCTCTCGCTGAAGTTCTGCAAAACAGAGGAGAGGTGCAGACTTGATCAGAGTGGGCCTGACTGCTCACCATGAAGCCCCACTGTGGGTCCATTCATACTCTTTTGCAGGGAGGCTTATGCCCACCTGCCTGCCTGCCATATGGACCAAGTGGCAGCTCAGCTCACAGGGAGGCTCAGTCAGGGGAGAAGAAGCCCCCTGGCTAGGAGACTCCAGCTTTTGACTTGGGTGTCTCTATCACTGTGAGGAAGCCTTGAGGGCAGGAGTATAATCCCCCGCCATCCTGTGTGGATGGCTCTGTTACTTGTGGTTAGCTAGCACCTGCACTCTTGCTTGGCCAGTGTTCTCCTCCAGTTCCTCAGTGCATGCGATGCAGGATCAGCAGGTAGGTGGAAACTAGAACAGAAGAAGAGAAGCCTGCCTATCTGATCTGTCCCCACCTGATCTTCTTGCTGACCTGTCTCCAGAGCTCTGTCCCAGCTCGGCCATCCATGTTCCCTTATTCTCACCTACAAAAGCTCCCTGCTAGCCAGGCTTGAGCTTCGATGAAGTATATGCCTTCCCTTGGGGGGAGCCTATTCCACTGGAGAGAGGGTCCTCTCCTTGCATGAAAATTTCCTCTTAGCACCCCCAAAGTCTTCTGGCGACTCACAGAATGGATGTGCTGAGTTGATCTGTAGAGAAGCAAGGTCCTGCTGCCCTAGTCCCTGTACCTGCACACTGTTCTTCTGGAAACAGCACACAGACTTATCTTGTTTAGCTATGGTAACTTTAACTGCCCCACCATCTCTTCATCCAAGACAGTAACTGGGGCAGGCAGAGGGCTGGGAATAGGACTCCCTGCTCGCTGGATTTATTCCTTGGTTTTCTCAGGGTGGTCAGTTCCTCTTCACTGGTGGCGAGCACATGCACAGTCAGTTTCTGGAGTCTTTTCCAAGCTCAGATGGACCCTACAGCTCAACTTCTGCCTCCGAAGCCTGCGTTGTCTGCCTCACGAGTGTAGGATCTCAAAGCAGTTACTCGAAACATCGAGGTACACCCAGCAAAACATATCCTCTGATATGGTTTCAGAGTCCGGGATCCAGGCTGCAGCTGCCCCAGGCCCCGGCCGCCATTCACATGCAGCGCAGCTGGCTTTGGTTAGGGAGTGAGGGGTCATGGCCTCCACTGGGTTGGCCATCACCAGCCCGCTACTCGCACACTCTGAAGACACACTACAGTCCAAGCTGGGCTGCCCAGCAGCAGCAGCAGCAGCCACCAAAAGGGACAGGGAAATTGTAACTATGCCAGTCATGTCTGGACCTGAGCCCAGGCTAGATGAGCACACCAGGATATTAGAGATTCCCATCAGGTTGTGAGCACTGTAAGTAAGGGAGGGGGTGGCAGGGACACAGCTGGATGCTGGCTTCCTATGAGGCCTTGGTCCTGGGAAAGCCATGAAATAGCTCTGTATGCGCAGAAAGATGAGGCAGGGGGCTCCTCAGATCTTTTTCTCCTGATTGGCTTTCAGGTTCGCCTTCATACGGGATACAGCCATTGTGCTACTAGAGGGGCAGCGCTTGAGAGCGAAGGGAAGGCCCTGAGCATTAGTGAGCAAGCAGCAGACTCCAGGAGAGCTCCTTCTCCTCTGTTTTCCCCACAAGCAAGCCCAGAAGTTTCCCAGAGAAACCCAAGGACCCAGGTAGCTTTCAGAGGCCCATGCCCTCCTGCGCAGCCATCCTGGCACTAGGGGGCGCTGACAGCAGGGCCAGAAGGGCAGAGAGAAGCAGGCAGTAGCGAGAAAGGCAGGAGCCTCCTCAGGATACAGATGGGATAGATGCAGGCCCAAGGAAGTGGGTCCCAGATAAAGGAGCAGGAGAGACCATCAGGAAGGGAAGGGTGGCTCTTTTGCCGAGCAGAGGGAGAGTCCCAACAGGCTTGATACAAAGTGCAACGTATCCACACTGCCAAAAAGAAGCTGAGGAGTCCACAGCTCAGGCGCAAGCCCAGCAACCCACTGACCCTCGGTGTAGGCCCTGGCAACACCCCGAAGCCATCTTGGTGACCCCACCACAGAAGTCTGCATGGAGGCATCCGTCAAATGACAGTGTAGGGACAATTGCCAGAGGGTCACAAGATGGATTTGCTCACTTGGAGGCCAGGCATGGCTGAACTGCCTGGCTCAAGTTTTCTCTTTGTTATTTAGGCCTGGGAGAGAGAGGGCCTGGCCAGCTTCCTCCTTGCCTCCACATCCGGGGCACCTAAGATTTTGCTGACTTTGTCTCCTTTCAGTATTGCCCAGGCTAGTTTGAACTGGTCACTGGGTCTCCAGATCTCCATTCGTATCCACCGAAAGCCAGGACACTCTACAACAACATCTTGTTATTCTTCCACTTAAAGATTGTCACTGACTCTTCAGGGTCCCTGACACTAGCGAATGGCTGTGCGCAGCCTGACGCTCCGGTATGGTCTCACTGGTGTTTTCTGTTTGAATGAGGAGCGTGTGTGGGCAGCCTGAGGCCACTGGGACCCAGTGCCTGCTCATCTCTCTAAGCTGTCTATGGGGGTCCGCTCATTTGTGAACCGAGATGTGCACCGGAGAGCCCCTAGGCCTACTGAACTCCAGCTAGGTCCCCTGAATGCATCCAAGTGCATTACCCGCGCCTGCGGAGGACAGGCCCTGGCAGGGAGTGTGGGCCTCATCTCTGCTTCCCCAGTCATAACCCCCAGGACTGAAATTCCCAGCTTCTGCAGAAAAATAACTTCTGGAATAAATGATGTGCTAGGGAGAGATGGGGCCTTTCTCCGACATGGACTCATCAGTGGCAGAACCGGGGGCTTGGCTGGTTCTGGGACAGTCTCTGGGGTGCTCTCCTACGTACCTGCCATACCTGCCGTCAACCCAGATCTCTCTTTGTCCCTCCAAAGACGCAAGAGTGACAGTGTGTGGGAACTGAACGTGGAGGAGGGGTGGATGCACGCCGGACCCCCGCTCTACGAGTCACCCCACCCAGCCCTAGGAGCAAGCGGCGAGTGGAAACGTGTGGCCTTACCTTCCTCCGTCCCGAACGCATGCTTTGCTACTGTTGGGTTGTTCGCGGGCGCTGGGCTGTTGACATTGTTTTTTTTTTCCTTTTTTTTTCCCTTTTGAAAAGAAAAGCATTGAGGAATCTTTTTCTTTTTTTCCTTTGAGAGATATGGACAATGATCCAGAAGAACACTGATCTCCACAAGCAGAAGGAGAGGGTAGAGGGAGGTGCGGGGGTGGCACGTGGGAGGAGGGCGGTCTCGCAGAGGGGTTCTGCTGTCCAGGACACTGACATGCACGTGAAGCGGCGGGAGACTGACCAGTCATGGGGGGACGGGCCCAGAGGTAGAGGTGTTGTGAATCTTTCAGTACCGGGTGAGGGAAGAGGAGTCACACAGTAAGCATAACATAATAGCTTCTAGAAGGGGGACACACAGGGACCTATGGCCCATGCAGTGCCAGATGGGGCCCCATGCAGGTGGGTTGCTGGGAGAGGAAAAGGAAGGAGGCAGGCTGAAGAGTTTTCTGGGGGAACCCTGGACATTTTGACTTAGTGGCCCGGTTTTGGCTCAGCCCCTACTCCCACCCCATCCTCCCCAGCTCTCAGCAGCTTTCCTGCAGTATACACAGACTCCCAGTGAAGCCCAGCAGAAACCAGCCAGGGCCAGGCAACTAGAGAGGCTCCCCCAGCAGCATGGAGTCTGGCCCATGGGAAGGTTGCCACCCCCACCCTGACCGTGCTTGGACTCAGATTGTGCCCTCATAGTCTCCAGGGACTTTGGTGACTCTGGAAGGTAGGAGTGATAGCCTTGCCTTGCATACAGCAACACCAAGGACAAACGGGAAGCCATGGGCCCTGGGCTTACCCTAGAGGGAGAACCGGCACTGGGCAGGCCACAGGATGCCAGACTCCAATGCCCACTACTGCCTACATTCCCCATTCTCTACTGGTCTTGCCAGAAAACAAGCTTGTTATTGTAGCTGATTCCTGATGGCACAGGCTGGGATGGGCAGGCCGCAGGGGACAGGAGAGGACAGCAGAGGCAACAAGGAGAAGGGAGAGGCCTCTGTTCTCACGAAATAAATACGCCTAAGGAGGAGGAGGCCTTGTCTGCATGTTACCCTCCCCTACCCCCCATTCCACGTGGTGCTTGTCAAACTCCTAAGGCATCTCAGGGCAAAGAGAGGTGGCTAGCATCTTAGAAGGACTCCGGTTACCTGGGAGCACCTGCAGGGGTACACACAAAGAGGGGCCGTACTCAATCTCCGTGAGGAGACAGGCACAGCTGCCCCTGTTCCTCATCCTACACAGTGGGTATGGCCCCTTGGCCAAGCCACGGCTCTGTGTGGGAGCCGACGAGTTTTAGGGGTGATGGCATGACTTTTCGCGCATCAGCTACTTGTACTGAGCAACGTGAGGTCTGGCTCTCCATTCTCTGGAGAGGGAGGAGGACACAGAGGACACTAGGCCTTAGTAAGACTTGGCACAGCTGTGGCAGCCTTAGTGGGAGGAGGACTCGGGCAGAAGGCCCAAAGTAAATTCTGCTTTGGGCTGGGCATTCTCTGGGTCTGAGCCTCAGAGGGCTCCTGGCTGGCGCAGTGTTGTAGGGAGCCCAAGTCTCCAGGACCCAGAAGAACCCCCTTGGAGCTGCAAAGTCAGTGCTGTGTGTGTTTGGAAGAGGGTACCCCGGGGCCCAGGCTCAGCCTTGGGGCAGTCCTGAGACTTCCGCCACCACAAAAGGATCGGCGGCCCCAGCTACTGCCTGCCCTGGGAGTCAGCGTCTGTGCTCTGTGCGCGCATGAGTGCCAAGATGCTGCTCATTAAAGGGATTAGCAGAGCACTTTTATTAGGTCCTGGCTGTAGCCACGTACCCTAGGTCCTAAACTAACCACCCAGGCTGCCCAGTAGGAGTGGGATTAGAGCTGGTGGGAGGAGTCTGCCCCTGCTGAGACTATAGCCACTTCCTGTGGTGAAGAGGGGTAAGCCTTCCCTAAACAGGCGGACTCAGAACTTCAGCCTGAGAAGAAAGGCAGGTGGGCCGCCCTTCTACCTGGGATGGAGGAAGCAGTCCAGGGAGGCTGTTAAGAGCAGAGGTTCTGGTCACCTGCTTCCTGGCGACTTTGGGCAGGTACCCTGGGTTCCTGAGCATAAGGACAGCAATGTCTGCTTCAGAGCCTGGCCATAGGAATGAAATTAAATAATGTATGTAGAGCCCATCACAAAGTGCTTAGAGCCTCCAGTCAGCAAATGTGAGTTACTATTATTGCTGCAATCGAATCAGTCACTGCGATTATCCCCAGGACTCTCCAGCCTCCTCCCCCTGCAGGTGGCCCTGCCACCCAAGCCCCCACCAGTTCTGCCTCCACTGGAGTCTGGGCAGAGATTCTTTTTCATCAAGAAATGGTGCAGGGAGGAAGACGGTGGATTCGTGTTTACAGCTTTTCATTTCCTTCCTTGCCCCCTTCCAAACACCCTCTCCCAAGATGGAGAGTAAATTCCCAGCCCTGTTGACATGCATTGATTTTCCTTCCCTCCTACATCTACCTCCCAGCTCTCCACATTAGTGGGGGCTGTGGTTAAGACCCCCTGTCTGGGGTGGGCTTGGTGGGAGCTCAGGGCAGCAATGGGATAGAGAGAAGCCAGCCAAGTGCCCCTGTCTTGCCCAGTGCAAGAAAAGAATTGTAAAAAAACAAACAGTTCTCAGTTCCTTTTGCTTGAGGGTTCTTGGGTAGAGAGGCAGGTGTGTGTTGGGTGGGGGGAAGGGGTGTCCCCTCATTAAAAAGTCAGTCTGACCAGCATTTCCCCTTGAAGGGATAAAAGTGAGGGGACCACACGACCACAGGATAGATACAAGTTCCGATGGGGTCTGTCTCAAGCAAGCCATTTTGTTAGCAAGAAGCTTGCTCACAGGGGCTAGAACTAGCTAGGCAAGACAGCACAGAGAGAGGAGAGAGAGAGAGAGAGAGAGAGAGAGAGAGAGAGAGAGAGAGAGAGAGAGAGAGAGAGAGAGAGAGAGAGAGAGAGAGAGTGATAGTGACAGACACAAGGGAAGATGGGAGGCCTGAATGCTTCCTGGGGCTGAGACCTGGACAGAGGACCTTGATGTCATCTGGGAAGTGACCTGGCAGACATGGTGAGGGGTTGTCTTACGGAGCTCAGCTATTGCTGTTGTCTTGGAGGATGGCTGAGGAGGTAGAGGCTTGTTCAGGGGGGGACACAGCCAGTGTTACAGGCTGAGACTGTTGCTAACTGCGACGACGGCACCATCAGAGGTCATGCCCTCGTATGGAGCCAGCTTCAGCACCCAGGGCCCGTGTTTTAGGGTAAAGTAGAGCAGCTGAAGGAAGCAGCCAAGATGGAGGACACAGCTTTCTTTCCTTTACACCTAGCTCGAGGCTGCCTGGCTCCTCCAGACCCTCCCTCTGTGCCCTCTCCAGCCTTCCTTCCCGTCACGCTTCTATGCTTGCAAAGACGCCAACAGTCAAAGGGCTTCCCATGCTGGTGAGGTTTGGAAAGGCTGGGAGCTGAGGCTAGTGGAGACTGAGGCAGGGGTCACCTTTCTCCTCCAGCAGGGTCTTTGGGACCTTGTCCGGGCTCGCCTTGGTGAAGCTGCAGGGCTAAAGCTGAAAAGGCTCCGCCTGTTCAGCTCACAAGAATCCTGGTTTGGAGATGAAAAGCAGGGCTAGCTCTGGCCTGCTCTTATCTCTGGGGCTTAACACCTATGTCTGAACTCAGATCCCTGGCTGGCTGACGCCAGTCTTCTGGTGTCTTTTACTACACACACAGCCTGGCGCCCTGAGTGCTTTCAGAGTGCAGCCGCCTGGGGCAACATTAGTTTCTTTCCTGGCCAGGTCAACCCTCAGGCCTCCCAATGAACATACCTACCTTTCTCTTTGCTTAGCTTTGCCCTGACTCAGATGCACACTGAGACAACGACCATCAGGAGAGAATGAGGCTAAGACTCTATGGTCTATCCTGTCCCCCAGCCATCAGCCACCAGTGGTGAAGGCGAATCTCAGGTGTTTTCAGCTCAGGGAGCCTTGGCCACAGGGCCATGCCTGGTGACTAAGAGTCTCAGCCACTACTGCGGAGAGACCTGAGGCCCAAGAGAACTCGGATGCTTCTGGGTACCCACAGCCTTTAGACAGTGATAGTGGGGGCCAGTACTAGGAGGGGGCAATATTTAGGGAGACAGATGGACCAGCAGAGTTCTGCTTTAAGCGTCCACTCAGAAACCTGGCAAAGACTGGGAATTCGGTTCTCAACAGCAGGCCAGTGTGGTACCAACCCCATTGCATAGGGGCCTGGAGGCAGGCCAGACAGTTGAAGCCCTGGTGGGCCCGGGGAGGGGGTGGTGACAGGAGAGGGGTACACTGGAAATGCAGAGGAAGGAGAATGAAAGCAGGGGTGTGATGGGGAGGGAGAGAAGCTGGGGAGGGGAGGAGCTCTCAGAAGGAGGCCTGTCTTGTCTTGTGGCCACATGGTCTCTAGCCTCTCTGCTAGAGCTGACCAAATGTGTCTGTGTAGGCATGTATGGGGGGGGGGGGCACTGGAATTCTGGGCAGAGCTGATTACGGGGTGGCCCCACATCTCCTGAAGAGCAACATCAGGTTGGTGGGTGGGGTCTGGCCAAGAGAAGCACTGATCTGTGTGGGGACTGGAGCCTACCCACCCATGCAGGGGGTCTTGCACCCTAAGGGTTGCAGTACCCTACTGCCAGAAAACTCACACCATCTGAATCCCCCTAAGTCTTAGCCTCCAAGGATAAAATAGAAGGACCAGTAACCCATGCCACACCCCTCAGTACTCAGTGGCCCTCCCAGCACCCAGCATATTAAAGGAACTCTTTTGTCACAGGAACAGAAAAGGCAGAGTTGAACCGGCTCACACTTCCCTGCTGAGGCGTTGGTGACTGGCTAAAGCCAAGCTTCAATTATCCCGGACTGAATTTCCTACAGAGCCACGAGGAGAAAGAGGGTTGCGGGAGGGACATTGCTCTGACCCTAGTGCGGAATAACCTGGGAAAGTCACTTGCATTTGCAGACCGTGAGGGGACAAGTGTGCTCTAGTGGTGTCATGGGGTGTGTAA
Source organism: Arvicola amphibius (assembly GCF_903992535.2). NCBI lineage: Eukaryota > Metazoa > Chordata > Mammalia > Rodentia > Cricetidae > Arvicola > Arvicola amphibius. Next base: position 35,427,486 of record NC_052050.1, read on the forward strand.
GGCTCTCAGGAGAGCACCTTAGACACCTGGCACCTTCGGTGGGCTAGGGACCTGAGCAGACGTCTCACCCAGAGAGAAGCACAAGTGATTTCTAGCACCAGGTTCTGAGCCTTGGCAGATGTCATTTAAGGCTGACTCAAGAGTTGGGCAGCAGAGAGACATATCTTTGGGGATGGAGAAGCCCGGGCCCTGTGCACGACTTTGTTGTGTGGGTCCTAAGTGGTGGGGGGGCGCTAGAGGAGCCTCATAAACTGGACATGTGTGTCCCGACCCACACAGTCCTGAAGAGGAGACACTCTGTGGGAACCAGACGCTCAGCAGCTGGTGCCGACCCGCCCTCCTCTTCAAGTCCAGCTACCTGGCCTGGAGGCCTCTGGCAGATGAGCTAGCCTCCAGCCTTATGAGATAGCACAGAGCCACAGACCACGGGAGAGATGCTACGCTTTGAACACTGCTGACCGGTGGGGACTGGAGCCACATCTGGTTCTCATTGAAATGTCCAAGTGTAATTAAGCCCTCTACAACGCGGCGGAAGGGTTCGGTAAGAGGTGTTTACCCCTTTCCATCAGGGCTAAGAAATCAGTTTCTTGTTCCACCAGCGAACCAGCCCTCTTTCCTGTGGCTGGCCTGCCCTAGTCTGAGAGGGCAAAGACCCGCCCATCCCCCATCTGTTTGTCTTTATTCTTCTGTCTTTCCGTCTCTGTTTCCTTCCTTAGCTCCCTCCCTCCTATCCTTCTGTTGCCACAGGTTCTCATTTATTCTATAAGCTAGTCCTGAACACCTCAGTTTGAGAGCTCTTTCCACCTCAGCCTCTTAAGTAGCTTGAACTACAGGTGTGTGCCCTTATGAACCACAGGTTGAACTACCGGTATGTGCTCCTCTCATCTACTTTCTAGAACGCACGGGCTGGGGCCAGCACTGGGTATGTGATACACAGGGTACCCCCCACCGCCCCATGCTGACTACCCACTAGAGAGGACTACACTGAAGGCCTGTGACTACACAAGTCCACACTGGGAGCTGGTGGGCGGGGGAGGTGACTGTAGTCACCATTCCTCCTGTGCGGCTCTTCCCCAGCCCTGAGGAGGAAGACTGGCTTACTTCAGTGACGCCTATCCCTCCCACTGGGAGATACTGGGAGATACAAAGAAGGGAATCCCTTCTTTGTACCCCATATGACAGGCAGTGCTTGAGAGCGCTGATTCTGGAGGTGCTGCGACAAGAGGTCCTGCCACCCTGTACAGTGGCCCTAAGGCCCAGGGCAGGGTGAGGCAGGTCCTTGCAGGCACTTCCTACTCCTCACTCGGTGACCTCAGTCAGCACGGTTGCACAGGGGTGCCCCTACCCAGCTCTTCCCGGCTCGTACACAAAGGGGCATCAGTCTACCAGATGGGAGCGAGTGAGGTCTGGACCATGAAAGGGATGCCTCGGGCCTTCATCTAAGAGCTCGGAACAGCAGGGACAGCAGGATCTGAGGAATACTACACCCCCAGGGCATCTTCCTTCCCAGGCTCACACTTGGGACCTCCCCACAGCCAAGCAGAGGGCTCCCGGGATGCTGCTCCCCCAGCTTCCCTTCCCACCCGAGCATCTTCAGTTTATGGCATCTTTTTACTCAGGGATTTATGACTTTCATGGTAATGGGCTCCATTCTATTTCCTCCGTGCCGATATTTCTAATCATTATGGTGTGGCTTTATGAGCATTTCTTAATAAGTGGAAGTATTTTTTTTCCCTTTGAAACAAACTGCCCTGTGAGTTAATGACTTGTTGTGGGTGTGGGTGCGACCCAGAGACAAGTGGAAGCTGGGGAGGGGCTGACAAGGGTTGGGGCTGTACGGAATCTTTTAGATTTAAACAAAGCTGTGCTGAGGTCCCTTTAAGACTCTTGGTTCGCGCCCATACTAAAGGCTCACTAACTGCTCACAGGAACTTCAACCATGCACAGGCACTTGTGACATCTGTGGGCTGGTCAGAGCTCACCCGGAGGATGGGTAGGAACCTACCAGTCCTAGTCTTTTTGTATGTGTTGCCAAATGTAATTCTTTGGTGGCATTGAGGTTAGGACCTCATGCTTGGTAGCCTCTCCACTGATGAGTAAAGTTTTAAGGAAACTGACCCAACTCCCTGTCCAGTGGTCCCACAGTAAGTCTGACAAAAGAGATTCATCAGGATGAGGCCTCTGTGGCCCCCGTCATGGTCTCAGCCTGCATTGCAAAGCCTGTGCGCCTGCGCCATGGCGGGCATATGTGTGTGTGGGGGTGGGGTGGGGAGGGAGGTTGTCTTACTTAACTACGGTGGTGCCACCCTTCCCTGACTGTGGCCCAGGCTGGGCTGATGTGCGCCGCCTTTGTGCTGGTCTCAGACAGGCTGCTGGTGCCGGGCCCTATTCATTATTCAATTCCGCTGGCTCGGATGAGCCTCGCCATTTGCTCCTCCAGGAGGATGACAAATCTAGAAATGCCAGTCCACTTGGGTGTATTAAGATATTGATTTGCCCGGCGAGCAGAAGTGCATTTGTTCTGCCAGCCTTCCCGTGGGTAGGAAGGGGTTAACCAAATGTTTATCACAAGGCTGGCTTCAGAGTTGAAAGTAATGTGATCAGTAATGAATTTTGTGTTACATTAGGTTGTATAAATGGACAGACAAGCGCAGACAACAAGTGGCCAGGAGTCGGGGCTAATCTAATGATGTAAAAATAGAGACAGCACCAATTATACTAGGGGCCAGCTCCAGGCTCCTGCAGGGACTGCAAATGAATAGGTACAAATCAAATTACTCACTAATAGACGCACTACAAGAGGGGCAGTCAATGGTAAATGCATTAGAGCCCAGTGACCTCTCTGCTCTGCACAGCAGAGTCCCAAAATTTGACTTCCATCTTCAGAGTGGGGGGCAGGGAGTGGCGTTCTCAAAGAAACTCTTGTTGGGTCAAACATAGCCACCGCTCCCTACCCCAGAGCAGTCCCCTGCAGAAGAGACCTCCAGAGCAGTCCCCTGCAGAAGAGACCTCCAGTGCATCCTGAAGCCGGAGCTCCCGGGGAGGGGAGACACCCATGTGAGGGGCATAAAGAGCGGCAGGACCAAGCCTTCCATACAGGCAGACAGGAGGTTACATACCCAAACACTTCATAGCCATGTGTCTCCCGGGGGTGCTGTTTTTGACTGCTACGTCAGGGGCTGTGTCTGCATTGGAAATAAAATAGTTCTTTAAAGTCGATCACACAATGAATGGACCTCGTAAGAGTCAACAAGAGCTGAGATCAAACTGAGGAGAGAGCAAGATCTGCTCTGACCACCGATGGCTTTGCAGGGCAGAATCTGTGGTCTGTTCCAAGGTCCAGCACATCTCGATTTCTCAACAGCCAAAGCTAGCGATCGCCATCCCTTCCTTCTTCCTCCTCGGTCTCCCACGGACTGAGTTCCTCTATTCCTGCTTGCTTCAGGGGGTGGGGAAGGAAGGCTGAGGATGTAGGCCCAGGCTTTTGGGTAGCTCCTTGTATATTCGTCCATGTTCAAAGCTGCTTGACACTGTGCTGTGCTTCTTTGGGAGGGCTTGTGGTCTCATGCTCAGAGGTAACCCTCGATCCCCACAGTCAGCTCTTGGGGGCTTGGGGATGAACGAGGTATGAAACCAAAGAAGCTCTGAGTCTTCCCGGGACTGGTCCAAGCTCCATGGAGGCGTGGTCGCACAGCCTTGATAGACATTCCCCCAAGCACCGTAAGGCTAGCACCTCACACTCACACATATGAATGGAGGTGCCATGCTGCTTGTGGCCAGCTGGCACCCGGAGACACAGGGAATGTGCCAGTATGACGGGCATGGAGGAGGTGAGGATAAGGAATGGAGAAAGGCATCTGAATAAATGAAGTGACTAGAAGTTCTCCCCAAACTTGATTAAATGCAGAGGGGTGAACTGCAAGCTACTGAGCTACAGGAACAAGACACGTGTGGGGGACGGGGACAGGGACAGCCATGAAAATTAGAGGATTCAGTCAACAGACTTAAAATTGTCTCAGACAGTGGGGCCTGCAGGTTCCTGGGGCCAGAGGTAGTGCAGGAAGAGCAGGCAGCAAGAAGCTGGAGCCCTTTCTGCTGTATTTGCTATGGGCAATCCAAAATGTCTCACGCTTAATGCATCAAGGGTCATCTCTGCCCTTCCTTTCCTGCCTATGTACCTGTTTACTAGCCTATGGTCCCTTGCCATCTGAGAAGATGCGGCAGAAGGGAAGGGGGGCATTTATCCCCTACGGTGGTGCTCTACCTTACTGGGACCTCACAGTGATTAAAAGTGAAGGCCCTGCAGAGGAGGAGGGACCAAGAAGAATCCTCCCTTGGGCTAACCATTTACCCGCTGCGGTCCTGCAGCCCTCCACCCTGTGCCCAAGCACATGTTCCGCAGTCCCTTTCCTTGGGGCGACATGTGGAAAGGGTACGCCGAAGAGTCACCAAAGAGGCCACACTGGCACTTCCTCTTTGTTGACAAGAATCAGCATGCCATGCCATGGGCAAACAGGACATGTGCAGAGGAAACTTATTAGCCTGTACTCTCACTGTGGTTCCTCTGGCTACAGTTCCAGAGGGGACAGAAGAGAGGGGCAGAAAGAGCAACCTCGCTGGAATCAGTTCTAAGACTTGGCCTGGAACTAACAAGTGTGTCTTTTAAGCAAGATAATTATTCCCATGGCTTTGGCTGCCTTTCATTTACCTCTCAGAGGCCACAAAAACCCAATCAGTCATTCAACAAACATTAACTGAAGCTCAGCCTGGCGGTCATCCCAGGGCTGCATGCTGGGCAAGGAGAACTGGCGGTTAAAGGTAACAAAGATGAATCCGACTGGGTCCAAGGAACAAGAACTGGGTCAAGATGCACTCGTGGCACTATGGATAAGGGAGGAGTAAAGGCCACACAGAGCTGGTCTTTCCCCAGGTGGCACGGAGAAGGACATCAGCCAGAGCTCGTTAATGGAAAAGTCAATAAACACCCTTTCCCAGGGCCAAGCACCCCGAATGCAACTTGTACGGAGAGGCTTTCAGGGAGCACACACGTGGGCAAGGGGGTGAGCTGGAGGAGGAAACTATAGATTTGGTCCAAAGAAATGACTATACAGAGGGTGTGGTCTACTTCAGCGTGGACCAATGTGCTGGGGAGCTGCAGTCATACGCTTACAGGATGCTGGGGGAGACTGAAGTGGGATGGGAAGGTGGGTCAGGGCAGGAGGAGGAGGCAGGGAAGGCCTGTAAGACATTTAAGATCCATGGCTAGAGCCTGGGTTGGGCTATGGAGACAGTTGGTATGTTCTTAGTAGGGAAGTGACCTCAGCCTCCCTGAGAATGGGGTTCCCATCCTTTATTGGGGTACTCTTTTTGAATAAAAAATGGGTCACATTCCAAACAAGTGAGACTGGTAAGATTGTCAGAACTGGATACTCTTATTTTAGACATAACATTTTCCTTGGTGATGCTGGAGATTGAACTCAGAGCCCTGTGCACGGCAGATCAGCATTCTACCAGCGAGCTATGTACCTAGTTATTTCAAATACTTTCTCTTTCTCCCTCTCCTCTCCCTCTCCTCTCCCTCTCTCTCCCCCTCTCTCTCTCTCCTTCCCCCTTCTCCTCTCTCTCCTCTCCTCTCCTCTCCTTCTCCCCCTCCCCCTCTCCTCTCCCTCTTCCTCTCCTCTCCCTTTCCCTCTCTCTCTCCCTCTCTCTTCTCCCCTCTCCCCTCTCCAGGGTTTCTTTGTCCAGGCTGTCCTGGAACTTGATTTATAGACCATTCTGGCCTTGAACTCACAGACATCCACCTGCCTCTGCCTCCTGAGTGCTGGGATTAAAGGCGTGCGCCACTACCACCTGGTTTATCGCTGGCTTTGGAAGCTGAAGAGAGGAATATCTAATAACCTGGCATAATTGTGACGACAGGACATTTGCATAGCAGATACTTAAGCCCGCCCACCCGGCTCTCAGTGATGGGAATGATGCAGACCCCAGAGAGCAGTGTCCAGGGTCTGTGCACCGTGAAGATGGGAAGCAAGTGCCCCAGCATTTCCTGTTTCACTCCTAAGAGATGAGAAAATTAAACCCAGAGGGAGAAAAGGGCCCAGGGCCAAATGCTTTCTTCCATGTCTTGAATCTAAATCTCACCAGAAGAGAAATAGTGTTTTTCCTAGTAGCAGCAGCTGCCTTAGGCACTGAAGGGACTCTCAAGACTTGGCCCTTGCTCCTGGTGGAAAATAGCTAGAAACAGGCGCTAGGATGCTGGGCTAAGATACAAATAGCGGCCACCCACAACCCCACAGCTGTCCTTCCCCACCGTGCAGGGCAGCTTAGGTCTCTATGGCGGCTCTGGTCTCTGGGAGCTGTGCTTATCTCTCAGCTTTAGCAGTCTGGACACCTGGGGCTGGAAAGCACGTTCTGCTGAGTGTCCCATGGAGGCTCACATTTGAATAGCTCGTCTCCAGCTGGTGGTGCCATTTTGGGAGGTGGGTCCTGGCTACAGGAAGTGGTTCATTCTGCTCTTCTGCCCTCTATGAGGTCAAGGAGCTTTTCAACCATACACTCTGGCCACCAAGATGTTCTGCCCAAGCAACCATGGACTGAGCCCTCCGAAATCATGAGCCAAAATAAATCCCTCTTTTTTAAAAGTTCTCCTGTATCTCTCAGAGCAATCAGAAAACTAACACAGTGTGATGGTTAATTTTATAAACTGACAGTTTTAAAGCTGCCTAGATTACCTCTGGGCATGTCTATCAGGGCGTTTCAAGGTAGGCTTAATGGAGGAGGGAAGTTTCTCATGGTCTGGGGTTCCAGACTGAATAAAAAGGGGAAGCTAGCTGAGCATCAGCCTCCCCCCCCCCCCCCCGCTTCCTGATTATAGATGTAGTATGACCAGCTGCCCAATGCTTACGTCACCACGCCTTCCCACCATGACAGATGGCATTCGTGCCTTAACCATGAGCCCAGAGAAACCCTCCTTGCCTTGAGCTGCTTCCGTCAGCTCTTCTATCAGCAATGAGAAGAGTGACAAATGTATGCGACATTCTAGAAGACCACACCCTGGGGCCGGGGAGAGAAGCCTGAGTTCTGCTTGCTTTAATCACTAATAGGTCCTGGCGGGAGCTGGGGACAGGAGCCAGAGAGAACAGACCACAGCTCAGGGCTATCACCTCCCCGGGGCTTCTCTCAATTCCAAGATAGGAATTTTCGTTTTCCTCTTCTCCCCTAGTCTGGTGAGGGATGTGATAGTCTCCAGAAAGCCAGCCTGCCATTGAGACCATAGAGAGGGTGTGTGGGCCACCAAAGAGGTCATTGAGAGAAGACACTGAAAGAATTCTTGTTTTGTAAATGCGATAGAAGGAAAAACCCAGGGTCCACACAGACAAAGCAGAGAAGGTCCTGACACCTGGCTAAATTAACTCGATGATGGTGGCATTTTCCAGGGAACCTGTTAGTGAGGGGAAACAACAGGCATCTCTGAGCCAGAGATGCTCAGAGTCCTTGGTGAGAGAGCGAGACCCAGCCTAGAGAACTGGTTTGGGTGGATCATACTCGTCCATCTGGAGAAGGGAAGCCAGGAGGATGAAGAGATGGACAAGGAAGGTGAGGAAAGACTGTGGAGACGTTGGGTAGCTGCTACACTGGGTATCATCGGGAGGAGGGATATTATCATTCTCAGGAGACCAAAAAGAAGGCTGGAGAGACTCAGCGGCTGAAGGCACCTGCCGACAAGGATTGAACAACCTGAGATCTGGGTTCAATCCCGGGAACCCGGATGGTGGAAGGAGAGAGCCGACTTCTGCAAGTTGTCCACTGCCCTCTACGTGCGCCCCACACATTAAATAAAAAATAAAGAAATGTAAGAAGTTTTTAATGAAGAAGATGAAGATGGGAACCTTTCCCAAGGTACCTGGAGTCAACATCACTAAAATTCAGAGGGACAGACGGCAGAGGAGACAGGAAGATCGCGTTAGTCCTCAGAGCAGCTGGGCCGGGCATGGTAGTGCATGTGGCCTGTGGGGTGATGAGCCGTCCTAGCCTTGGAAAGGGCACAACCTTCACTTAGACACATCTCAGTGTCATCTCTCTTGTTTTTCTTACATGTTTATGTGTGTGTGTGTGTGGTATGCATGCATGCATGCATGGCTGTATGTGTGTAGGCACATGTGTGTGCACATGCTCATGGAGGCCCAAGACAGATGTCAGGAGTCTAAGTCACTATTTATTCTGTGAGGCAGGGGCTCTCAATATGACTAGTCTTGCTAGCAAGCTTGCTTCTGCGTTCCCTTGTCTATGCTCCTTTCCGGTGCTGGAATTATGGGTAGCCCGCCATGACCACCTAGCATTTACATGGGTTCTGGGGATCTGCATCATGCAGATCAAGACAAACACTTGGTCCACTGAGCCTGATCTCCAAACCCAGCACTGGCTCTCCCTGCCCCACCTACCACAAGGAGAGCACCCTTGTTCCTTGCTCCGCTTCACCGCGGACTAGAAATGACAGAGCCATGAGACCATGCACTGAAACTTCTGAACTTTGAGTCCCAGTATTTGCTTCTTCCTTTAAAAAGGGGGAAAAGGAAGAGAAGAGGAGAGAGAGAGAAAGAGAGACGAGAAAATCACAGACCTGGCAAAGGAACATGATGGGCCAATACAACACGCTGCTGGCTCCTACATGTCTGGCAAGGAAAGAGTTCTCCAGGGCACAACGTTCTCCTGAGTGGTAACTGTTTTCATTTGAGGTATGGGGCAGAGGGAGGTGGATTCTAACAGTTCCACTTTTTAAAAAAAGATTTTTTATTTATTTTTATCTCATGTGTATGAGTGTTGCCTGCATGCATGTATGTGCACCACACACATGGCTGGTGTACACAGAGGCCAGGAAGAGGGTGCTGGATCCCCAGGAACTGGGAATTACATATGGAAATGATTCATCATGTATGTGCAGGGAACTGAACATGCATCCTATATAAGAACAGCACACACTGTTAACCACCTGAGCCACCTCTATAGCCCACAACCTTTTTTTGAGACAAGATCTCCTGTAGCCCAGGTGGGCCTTGAACTCACTAGCAGGGGACGACCTTGAACTTCTTCCTGCTTATACCTTCTAAGTTCTGGAAATGTTTTGACATGCACACCAACATCTTGCTAAAAATTGCCAATCTTCAAGGCAGGATTAGGCTCCAACACACTGAATTTCTAGGATTAGTGAATACATTTAACCAAGTCCTTATAAAAGCTAACATTTGTTTTTATTTATTAATTAAAAACATTTCTTTTTGGGGGCTGGAGAGATGGCTCAGAGGTTAAGAGCACTGGCTGCTCTTCCAGAGCTCCTGAGTTCAATTCCCAGCAACCACATGGTGGCTCACAACCATCTGTACTGAGATCTGGCGCCCTCCTCTGGCGTGCAGGCATACACCGAGGCAGAGTGTTGTATACATAATAAAAATAAATAAATCTTTAAAAAAAAAAACATTTCTTTTTGTATATATGGGTGTTTTCCCTGCATGTGTGTCTGTCTGTATACCGTATGTGTGTGTGTGTGTGTGTGTGTGTGTTACCTGCAGAGATGAGAAGAGAGCATTGGATCCTCTGGAACTAGAGTCACAGATGGTTGTGAGCCATGTATGAGTGCTGGGAATTGAACCTGGGTCCTTTGGAAGAGCATCCAGCACTCCGAAGCACTGAGTCGTCTCTCCAGCCTCAGCTGCCGTTTCTGGAGACTCTACTTTCTACAGCCCTACACTGAGGGTTGGCAGCAATGCATGGGCTCCCCACATGCACACAGACCTTAATAAAGTTGTCTTTTGAAAAGCATATGAAATCATAGACCTCTGTTAATGAACTGACCATCTACAAACTATGTGATGTTCAAAATATGCTTCTCATGTTAGGAAGGGGGAAAAGAAGCACCGCCCTTTTGATAAAAAGTTAACTGAAAACAATCTTAAAGCCTTGAATGCAGGGTCACTAATATATGGACAGGCACTAGCAGATCTAGCAGATCAACTACAGCCCTGGTTTTCAAATTCCAAACCACAGATCACTGAAGAATCATAAAATCAAAGCGGTGTGCCTAGAGAGTGCTAGCATGCACGTCTGGGGCACCGTGCCGTGAAAGCCCGAGTATCTGGGAAACAGGGTCAGGGCATAGCATGTATTTACAGCAGAGAGTGCGAGGCCCTGGTGGATGGAGTGGAGAGGAGACTAGAATGTCACCAGCAAAGACAGTCCTTCTTGGCCTTGAGAGCTGCTTGGGAGTCCACAATACTTCTATACACAGGCTTGGGGCTTTGGGTGTGAAGTGTCGGAGAAGGCAAGAAAGAACGAGAAGTCTGAACTAGTGACTGGAAGAGTTAGAAAGTTTAAAATGGACTCCATGTGTACCCGACTGTTTATTTAAATCCTCCTTTTAGGGGGAGTATTAAGTTATATATTTACCTAGACACAAAACAATTGGGATAAGTCAATATTTTGTTTATTTTAAAAAAGAAAAGGATCCCAGGGACCCAGCTTGATTAGCTCGAGAACAGTGGGGATGGGTCTGGAGAGGGTGAGCTAGCCAGGATGGCTTTGTATACCCCGAGTGGGGTGTGCCTAGAGAAGGAACTGCCGAGGCCAAGGCTGAGTTCTTAGAAGTGTGGATTTATCAGTAGGTGACTGGGTAGATGGTTCTGGAAATCAGGAGTGAGGCTGGTTTGGAGGTTATCAATTTACCCATACTGACTGAGGCTACAGAAGTAGAGATTGCCTTGTGCTGAGGGAGACGAGAACAGCCTTGAGAAGAGGACAGTCAGAGGCAGCAGAACCAGGAGCTGAAGAGGGATGAAGCCATCCCTGGGAGGGGTCACAGGCCCAGGTGGAGGTTCTGGGGTGTCTAGTGATGACTTCAGGGAGGAGAGTGGGGGGATGGGGACAGGAGGCACTCCTCTTTGGCTAGAGGATGCCTAGGATGTGGGTAGTGGGGAGCTGACAGGATTTCAAATGACAACCATTCTCTGGCAGTGTGGGACTCGGGTATGGTGGGAGGCTTCAGGGGAATGGGGTGGAGGCTGCAGGAGGGAAGTGGCTGACAGCAAGATGGGGACTGAACACCTGGACTAAATAGCAGCGACAGGATCAGGGAACTGGGCGTCTCTTAAAGAAGGGAAAGGCCGGAAACCCCATCAACACGCAGGGGCTATGGAGAGCTCAGGCAGACCTCAGCCAGTACACAACTGGCAGCTAGCAGTTGCAGGCCTCAGTAAACAGTAGGCACCTAGGGAGACAGACCGTGGTAAATGGTGCCCAGGTGGGTGCAGACCTCAGTCAGCAGACAGGTGCTGCCTATCTGCCACAAGCTGGGCTCTGTCCCAGGCACTGGCGTTTGCTGCAGAGACAGGTGCCAAGTGAGACCGAAAGAGGGGGCACTAGCCACTGCATAGCACAGCCCAGTGGCAGGGAACCACTTATCTACAGAGGCTCAAGGAAGAGCAAGTGGCTTACTTCAGCAACACCAGAGCAGGGCTAAATGGACCTCAGGATGGAGCCTGAGGCAAGGGATGATGGAGAGGTAAAGGGTGGAAGGGGTTCTGGGCAATCAGAAAGAAAGTGGTTTGGCCAGTTATATCACAGCTGGACCTGCAAACCCCACGCCAGCTAATCAGACCGACAGGCCAGCACCACCACGGAGGGCTGAACTAACATCTGCACTGCAAGCTCACCACATTCTAAACAGATCTTCTCAAACTTTAACATATGCATGTTAAAATATTTATTTATTTATTTACTTATTTATTTATTATGTATACAATATTCTGTCTTGTGTGTCTGCCTGCAGGCCAGAAGAGGGCATCAGATCTCATTTCAGATGGTTGTGAGCCACCATGTGGTTGCTGGGAATTGAACTCAGGACCTTTGGAAGAGCAGGCAATGCTCTTACCGCTGAGCCATCTCTCCAGCCCTAACATATGCATGTTAAAACTGGGGTGCTGGGCAAGAGGTGGAGTTTAGTGGTAGAGAGCTTGCCTAGCGTGTGTGAGGCTCTGGGTTCAATCCCCAGCACTGGAAGAAGAATGTCAAGTTCTGATGCTGACAGAGCAGGGATGGACTCTGTGTTTCTTTCTCCTTTGTCTGGCTCTGAGGACCAAACCCAGAGACTTGCACAGGCTACCTCCTCCACCTGTTTTGCATAGCTCATCAGAGCTCATCAGCTCCTTGGCGAGAGCAGTGTTGCAGGTCACTAGAGTACCGTTAAAAATGATTTTCTTGGCTGGTTGGTGGTGATGCACACCTTTAATCCCAACACCCAGGAGGCAGAGGCAGGTGGGTCTCTGTGAGTGTGAGGCCAGCCTGGTCTACAGAGTGAGTTCTAGGCCAGCCAGGACTACACAGAGAAACCCTGTTTCAAAAAAACCAAAAGTTTTTTTTTCTTTTTTACTTAAAAAAATGTATATTCCCATTATATACATCATGATGTCTGGAAATATATATACATTGCAGAATGGCTAATTAACACAAGCATGGCTAAACAGAGCTAATTAACACACATTACCCCACATACTTACCTTGTCTTTTTGGTGGTGAGGACATTTAATATCTATCTGCCTAGCCGTTTTCAAGAATACGGTATGTTATTATTTACCAGAGCCAATCTATGGTGTAACAGATCTAACGTAGGCAGCCTATCCAAAGGTTCCCCACCTCCCCATTTTGAATGGTAGGCTTTTTCCTTACTTGTGTGAAGCTCATTTGTCCTGCAGTCCTGTGCCTCCTTGTGAGGCACTGGAGCCAGCCTGCTAAGCTTTTAGGCACCTAATGACCTATCTGACCAGCTGGTAGTTTGCAATAAATAGTGATAATAGGAGTTTTCACACCACGATAGCCACAAGTCAGGGGACTGTTTGTGTGGGGGGAGGGCTGTTCTGGGCTTCCTGTTGGAGAGCTGGTTGTTAAACAATTAATATACCCAGCGCTAGCCAACCCACCACTAACAGTGTTAACACAATCCAAGGGCCTCTGTGTCAGGGGTCTGGAGAGCAAGTCCTGTGGTGGCTAGGGCAGCAAGTTGATAAGGATCGTCAGCATCAAGGTGCCTGGGGGAGGCCCTGACTTATCTAGCACCAGAGTGCCCAACAGAGGCAAATAGAGTCCCACCCTATCTGTGTGTCACCAAGAGGAGGAGAGTTGGGAAGAGAAGAGGGAGGTGTTACTGGCAGCGTGACCTGCTGGAAATCCTCATCTATAGACACCGTCCTTGCCTGGCCGTCTCTAGCCAGGCCTGTCTTTGTGTGCTAGCAGGGGGACATATTCACCACAGAGAAGGAAGGGGACTGGTTCATTTTTATTTGATTTGCTTACTGACCTAAAAAATTGGAGGCAAATTAAAACAAAACAAACAAAAACAACCATTCATCTAATAGAGACGAAAGAAAACCAATGGAATCTCTTTTGGTGACCATTTGAGGAAGAAAGTGGAATCCTACTGCTGGAGAGAAATAAAAAAGGGTATGGGCGGATCTATGCTTTTGACCTGTGGGGTATGCCATTTTAATTTCCTCTTTCTTTTTCTTTAAATTCTTTTTAATTTCACAAGCCTGCTTATTAAGATGGCAAACTCTCCCGAGTCCCTCAGCTGTTTGGCTGATGAATCACTGCCAGCTACGCTCAGGTTACTCCCGGAGAAGCTGAAGCCAGTGGCTAAATCTCCCTGCCCAACTGCCCACCAGACAAGGCTGAGGTAGCCCTGAGGCTTTGAAGACAGTGGTGGCAGATGAAGCCATTCCAGGGACTCTCAGCCGTCGGAAAAGGGAGGCCCCTGGAGGAGATGAGCTCAGGGACACACACTCTGGTTCATAGGAACCACGGCTGCCCAGGGGTCCTGACGTACAGGGCAAGGCTGTGCTACAGCCATGGTTCAGAAAGCATCTGTCACTTGGGTTAGCTCCCACGGAAACTGTACTGGCATCTGGCAAGGGGAAGAGCTGCTATCTGGATGCAGAGGCTTTGGGATGAATTCTCTATACATCTGGGATGTGAGGATGCAGACGGTCTATACACGTGTATGTCTGATAAGGGGTACAGTCTGCTACAGCTTTGAAGGTCACATCTTTCCTTGCAGGGGAAATGGGGGTCAGACTAGGCCAGGCCTCTGAGACGGCTGCCATCTAGGGCCTGACAGGGTCTCCCTATACCTAATTTAACTCCTCCCACCCATCCACTGCCCTCTGCAGGTGCCAATGACTATCTAGGCAGGAGGCACTAAGCTGTAGAGGTGCTACATCTCTGCCCTCTTAGTGGAGGAGCAGAAGAACTAGCCCAGAAATGCAGGGATGGGGAACCTCACTGCTGAATCTAATACCTGAAGGCCCCAGGACCCACAGAACAGCGGGATGGGTTGCCAATGTCAGACCCAACCACCCCAGGGATTCTAAGCTTCTCCCTACTGGGTTCCTCTTCTACAGTAGAGTGGAGCAGGGATGGGACAGGTCACATGGGAGGTGACGCTCCTCGAGGACTCAGGAGAGATAGAGAAGGCAGGCCTGAAACCTGGGGATCAGGATCTGTTGATTTCATTGACCTCAGCGAACTAGGGACAGGGCCTGTTGGGTGGGTGTTAACACAGGGCTGGAACATCAGTAACAGCAGAGAGAGAGAGAGAGAGAGAGAGAGAGAGAGAGAGAGAGAGAGAGAGAGAGAGAGAGAGAGAGAGAGAGAGAGAGAGAGAGAGAGAGAAGTGTTTTAGAAATAGGAGAGGCACAGGAAACCTGTGTAATAGCAGAATGGAGATAGGATGACGTGTGTGTGTGTGTGTGTGTGTGTGTGTGTGTGTGCGCACGCGCATGCACACATGCACTTATATGGAGGTAGGGTTCACTTCTAGCTAAAGGATGTCTTAAGATTACTATATGGATGCAGGAAGCCACGTTGGACTTCCCGGACTCTCAAAGGTACTAGGGTACTAGTCTGGGGTGAAAGGCACATGAAAGAAAAGGTGTATGGTGTTTGTCTGAACTACTCTGCCTGCTTGCTGGCAGGTCCCAGTCCCCAGAGCCTGGAACCCGAAGGGAAGGTATGCTACTACTTATGTCTTCCTTCTCCTGAGGTGTTTTGTTGAGTATAACTGTCTGTCTGTCTGTCTGTCTGTCTATCTTTCTCTGTCTTTCTGTCTCTGTCTCTCTCTCGCAGAGTTAGGGATCATGCAGGCCAGGCAAGGACCCCAATGCTGAGCTACAGCCCCAGGCCTACAGCTGTATTTTTCAGGGTATTTTTGGGTGTTGCTCCAGGGGGAGTGGCGGCTCTGCTGGGAACCCTCCTTCCCACAGGATTTTCTAGTATCAGAGCCTTCTGGAATGAGTAGCACCCAGAGTGCTAAACCACAGAAACAAATGGTTAAAAACATGCCCTCTCTCCTCCAGCTCAACCCCAGAAGTGCCCATCACAACCAAGTCAGGCTAGAAGTCTGCCGACAGCTTTACCTGTTCCAGATCCTACAGCATCGCGGCTTGGTGATTCGGCCATGGCATCTGCGAGCCGTTCCCGGAGGCCCTCCTCTGTGTGCTCCATGGAGGACATGTGTCGCAGCCCAAAGCCCTCAGGCCAGCTCCCACACACCTCTAGCAGGGTCACGCTCCGGTCGAAGGTACCTGCAACACATGTGGGATGTCAGTACAGTGGTATATTACTTGTGTTTTAATAAATAAACCTTGCCTGAAGGTCAGTGCAAAGCAGCCGTACTAGTCAGCCATACAGGCCAGGCAGTGGTGGCACATACCTTTAAAGCCTCAGTCACCCTAGTTAGCTATATAGGCTGGGTAGTGGTGGTGCACGCCTTTGATCCCAGCACTAGAAAGAAATATAAAACGTGAGGAGACAAATCTCAGCTCAGTCTCCTACTGAGGATTCCTGGAGGCAGGATTGCCATTTCAGTATGAGGTAGAGGTAAGAGCCAATGGCTGGCTGTTTTGCTTTTCTGATCTTCAGGTTGGACCCCCATGTCTGTCTCTGGGTTTTTAATTAGTGGTGCTACACATAAGATGTTGAAACCAGGCCTTCAGAGGGCAGACTATTCTCTGTCTACCTGCCACCTACGGCCTGGCATGCCCAGAGCCAGCTTAGTCTTTTAACCAGAAGGATGAAGGATGGGTGGCTCAGGAACAGGAGTGCGTGAGGCCGAGAACATAGCTCATGCCCCTGGGTCAGAGAGCATACTTCCAGGAATGACGGCTATGTGGCTGAGGCACCTGGAGTTAAAAGGTCTCTTAGGGGTCTCCAGAGACTTCTGAGAGCTCGTGCAGAGGGAAGGAACCCATTTTCAGGTCCATCCCAAACAACCCTGCTGTGTCCTCTGACATAATCACTCTCCACTTATGACCTCAGGGGTGGCTACAGGTGAGGGATGTAGCTCAGCTGATGGACGCTTTCCTGGTACACATAGAGTGGGTACAAATTAAGAAACCCGATTGTACATGCCTGTGAGCCTAACACTTGGGAGGTAGAGACAGGAGGATCATAAGTCCAAGGTCATCCTCAGTTACAGCGGTGACTTTGAGGCTAGCCTGGGCTACACGAGGCACTGTCTAAAATAAAAGGCAGCCTGGGGAGATGGCTCAGTGACAAAAGTCCTTGAACGTGTGCATGATGACCTAAGTTTGGATCTCCAGAACCCAGGGACAGCTGGGGGCAGCAGCAGAAACACCTTTAATCCCAGTGTTCCTATGGTGAGATGAGAGACAGAGACAGGAGAGTCCCTAGAAGCTCGTGGGTGGGGCTAGCCTGGTCCAAACAGTGGTGAACAATAAAGAGATCTTATCTCAAGAAAGGTGGAAGGTGAAGAACGGACACTCAAGATTGTGTTCTGACTTTCTTTTACACACTATGGCACATATGTAAGCGTGCACGCACACACCACCACCACAAAGATTAGAAAGAAGGGGTTACGTTGTCTAAGCTTAAAAACAAAAAAGCTTCCTAAGCCACTGTATCCTAGAACTTATTCCCAGCCTCATTTACAGTTGCGGCTTAGCGAGGTCAAGAGCTTAGACTAAAAGCAGGCTGTGACAGACTTGGTGCCAGGACTCAGATGTGCTGATGCCTTGGTCTGGAACTCGTTCTACCTCACTGCAGATTGGCGGCTCCCAGCCGTCAGGGACATGGGCAAGTGCGGGGTACCGTTTCAGGGATGTGAGCGATACAGCTGGGCGATAGCATCTTCAGCAAGGATCCTTTCTTAATGCAAACCTGCTCCTGAGTTCCAGAAAGTACACTGCGTTCCGCTGAACGCTAAGATTAGATGGTTATGTGCAAGACCACTTCAAAGTCTGAGTTCAGGCGACTTGATTTTACTCTACGGCAAGTTCATGGAGAAAGCTTATTTCATCCAGCCTCTCAGAAAGAGATTATGGTCACGGTCTGTTGCTTTAAGCACATACCATTTCCCCCTCGATTAGGTAACTGAATCCACTACATTTATTGGGGCTTGGTTCCTGCCAGCTCCAGGAAGACCAGGAAAAAAAAATGCAAATGCCGACGTTTCCCCAAAGTTAAAAGTACATGAAACACACACTCTTTATCAGGTCTTGTTTCTCCTCTTTGATCAGCCGTCAGAAACTATCTTTCCTCGGTGGGCAGGACTGGGCAGTGTCAGTGCACACTCGCAGCCACTGACAGGTGGTAATAGAGAGGGTGCGAGCCCCAGCCCCGGCGGGCGGCCCTGCCTGTGATAACGGCCCCAGCATGGAGGTGATAACCTTTAGTAAACACTCCGACAGCCGGTGCCTTCATACATCAGCAAAGTGGGCCCGATAATCCTGAACTCTCTGACCAGACAAAGGCCTCGGGCTGGCCGGCTGGGATTTATATGTGTGGCAAGGGTCACTGCTGGCTCCTGAATTTCATCAGGCAGCTTTGGCTTTGATTTATTTCTCACCTAATTGTGAGGTAGATTCCTGCACAGGGAGAGCGGGCAGCATCTACAGAGGCACCTCCCTAGGAAGGGGCCTGCCTTGAGAGTGTGGTCCTTGCCATCAGTTTATCAGGTGGGACCTCAGCGTGGGGAGCGGCTTTCCATTGGGCGGGATTCGGATGGGGCTTTGGGGAGCCAGGTGCTGGAACTCAGGGGTGGGGTAATGAGTGTCCCTGATCCTTAAAGGACCTAAGCTGAACTAAAGCGACGCACTAGCAGAAGCCAGGGCCACAGTTGACAGCTCCCAGGAGTGTGTCCCCAAGACATCCACTAAGGACAGGAGCTAAGCGTGCAGATCTCTTCCTCCTTAGTCATGCTGGGACTGACAGGCAAGCAGTCTCTGCTCTCCTAAGCTCACAACAAGGATCCAGAGCCACATCCCCACTGCTCCAATGAGCCAGCCTGGAGCACCTGTGCTCAGTGACAGCAGAAGAGAAGGTGGCCACCTTTTCTCTCTTTACTTAGCTTCATCTTAGAGTCTAGAAGCCTGGGAATGGAGTGGCCATTCTCACGTCACAAGAGCAGGGTACCTGTCACTAAAAGGGTGTTGGTATAAAGTGTTCAGAGGTCAGGGCAGGGAATTGGAAGCAGGAACATGAGAATTAAAGCCAAGTCAGGGAGACAGAAAAAAAAATCAGAACAAAGTTGTAGCAAGAGGGGTTTGGGGAAGAAGTGGAACAGACAACAAGAAGGGGGTGAGGCGGAGGGCCCAGTCCACAGAGGGTAAAAGCCAGAGGAATATGCACATTTCCGGTCTTGTTTTTGGGATAGGCTCTTACTATATAACCCAGGCTGGTCTTGCGATGGCAACCTTCCTGACTCAGCTTCCTACAAGTTGGAATTCTAGATATGTGTTACCATACCCGCTAGTACATAATATATGAAGGGGCAAAGAGGCAGGAGAAAAGAGTCATGCGTGGGCGTTAGGAGTTGGGAATGGAAACCGACCTCGGCCTAAACACACAGTCTTTGACCGCTACAAGCTGCTAGTTCTAGGCAGGCGCCTTAGATCCTGCACCCACCAGAACTCATGCAAGCCCAGAGCAACTGTGGGGACTGAGCTAGATGAAAGAACGCATGAGACACATTAGTGCTCTGCACATGACAGGTGTGTTTGTGGACATGGCAATACCATGCGGTATGGCTCAGTGGGAGAGTCTTTGCACAGCATGTGGGAGGCCCTGGGTTTGAGTCCCAGCACTGCAAGCAATAATAATGACAGTAACTATCTAGATGACGACCGTAACGCCCCTGGAGGTGGCACCACACATTTCAGCCATCACAATGATCCTAGTGCGGGTACGGCCTTCACGGAGGGGAGCCGGAGCACCGAATGCTCAAATGATACACCTGGAATCTGTGAATGACAGATGCGGAATGTGTCTCTTAATTATTAGTGTTAGCTTCCCCATCACCCTGTTAGTGCCCATGATGCTTCCTTTAGTGGCACCTGCTGTGGAGAGCAGGTAGAGGTACAGATCACCTCTACCGTCCCTAATGTGTGTTGAGAATGCCTGTCAACTTCAACCAGTGCTTTTCAAAAGGCTGCCCACCCTGGACCAGCCCACGATCCTTGTAGTATCATACTCATGACTCCTCACCCTGCCTGCCTGATGAACTCAGGAGAGCACAGACCAGCAGCATTAATCGCTTGGCATGGGCACAGCTAAGAAGCAGTCCATGGGAGAACCCGAGTGCCCAGAAGGGGCCCCGTTCCTCTCGGTTGTCCTGAGATGCAGAGAGATAACCGCCTCCCTCACCCTGCTAAGCAGAGGCCCTGAAGAGACTCTGATACCCTTTCCTGGGCAGCCCTTGTCTGAGGAGCCTCCCATGCCGGAGTGAGAGCAGGGCAGCAGGAACGCGGGGATCAGCAGGTGCTGGGTGAAGAGGATGAGGTCACTTCTGGCACTTAGGAAACTGCCTATCTTGTCAGTGTTGACGGAATAGCTATGCTTCGTTTGACTGGCCCAGAGACACTCCCTTGGACAGGGGATGTTTGTGTCCCATTATGGAGCCAGGACTGTTTCAGGGGAGCAGAAAATGCTCACCTAGAGCAGGCTATTTGCAGAGCTCAGGGTACACGTGCTTGGCAACCAGGGCCTGCTGCTGAGGACGTTTACGAGGTCGTCTCATGCCAGCTGTTCCATCTGACTCACACATTCATCAAATATTGATTAGCGTCCACTCTGATATGAGTCAAGCCTCTTCTAAGGGTTGACGAAGGCGCATGAGGGGAAACGTGCTGAGTCCACAAACCTCTGCGAGCAGCAGCTACTGACGTCCCCTAAGCTAGAGGGCTAAGAGGTGACTGGTTTTAACTGGTCTAGCTTTGGGAACTCTTCCCTCTAGGGTTCTCCCCTACCCTGTTAGTCTCCAAGTCTGATCTGCTGAGGAAACTTCCCCAGGGGCAATAAACACAAACCCCCAGGCTCTGACAGTGTAGCCGGTGATTTTATCCTTTGCAGCGCAGGAGGGGAAAGCTATGAGTTTACCAAGAAAAATGTGTGATTGGGTCTGAGCGTCCAGCTCAGAGGCAGGGTGTCTTCCCATTCAATTCTCAACACACACACACACACACACACACACACAGAGAGAGAGGGGGGGGGGCGGGAGGGAAGGAGGGAGGGAGGGAGAGAGAGAGAGGGAGAGAGAGAGAGAGAGAGAGGGAGGGGGGGAGGGAGGGAGAGAGAGAGAGAGAGGTTGAAAGATATGTACCTCTAGGGCTGGGATGTGGCTGTGGCTCAGTGGTAGAAGGTCTGTCTAACAGATATAAACTATAAGACCCTACATAAGGGTTTGATCTCCAGCACTGGGGAAAAAAAACAGTATGTTTACGTATAGAAAATTATACAAGCAACTTCAGTGTGTTTAGGGATGGACCGAAGCACATGGACTCAGGTTAATCTGGGGGCCCTGCAGATCACCCCATCCACACCCCATGCTGTTCACAGGCGCTGCCCTTCCAGGTGATTTGGAAGATCCTGAGGACTTGGATACGCCTGGGGTTGAAGGAGTCCAGGATTCTAACAGTCATGCTCACGCCAACAGACTTGTAAACCGACTGATCACGGTCACCTGAGAAAGGTGACAGTTACTTCAGTCAGCAGCCTCTGGACTGAGTGCCAGAGCCTGAGCATCTAGGGTCAGGACAGGCAGAAAATAGAACTGAGATTAAAAGGGAGGAGGAAGGATTAAGATGGCAGGTGCGGCAGAAAGCGGCCGCGGTGTCCCTCTACTGCTTCAGTGCAGTTATGAGGTGAAGACTCTGGGGTCTGGACAGAGCCAAGCCTGTGGGGCCCCGGGGTGGCCCTGGGAGTGTCCAGAATCCTGATTCCTAACTTGGCACCTCTGCAGGTGACTCTTCCCAGGTTCCTGGGTTTCACAAACCCGATAAAGGTATGCTGTGGCATCCGGAATGCTGGCAGCTTGGGGAATGGGCGGAGCACGTGCCAAAGGGGCCAGGAGGTCCTGGATAGAAGTGGGTGGGTGGGTGAGATGCTCCTTTTTGCCAACTGTATCTAACCATGCTCTTGTTATTTGCATCAGATAGATTCATCCAGGGTTGAAGTTTGTTGAAAACCTCCTAGGGAAAGATTCTAGCCACCAGAAACAAAGGCCGCACACCAAATGCAGAATCTGGAATAAACCCCTCCAGGTGAGTTCACACTAACAAAGATGCCATGATGACCAAGGGCCTAGGCAGGGAGCCCTGGGAGCCTCCTTGCCTCACTCACCAGACAAATATCTCTGAATTGAGCTGTGCTGTGGGGAGTACGTCTTTCTCCATGCTGCAGGCTGGTTATTGTGAGCACGGCTGAGGACGTTAGCTTAACCAGGCACACTGGTCAGCTTTGTGTGTTAGCCTGACCAGGATGCTGTGAGACAGGAGCACAATGTCCCTCCCTCACCAATGTGTGTGGGCACAATCCCACCAAGGGCCCGAATCTAATACAAAGTGGAAGAAGGGAACATGTGCTCTTTCTGAGTTGGGATAGTGTCTACTCTTGCCCCTAGAACTCGGTGTTCCTGGTCTTCAAGCCTCTGGGCTCTGGCTGGTCCTCAGGCCTTCGGACTTGCAGACTTCCTAGGTAACAATGTGACACCCCAGATTCCATAATCATAAATAAATCCCTATAATAAGTCTCTGCTTGCCTGCCTATCTAACATTTCTCCAGAGAACCTTGACTACTAGCTGTGTTGCGTCCCCAAGCATATCTTTAACATGTCAGTAGTATGTTATGGTGTGGAACAGTCTGAACACTGTAAATATGTACCTACTCTCATTGTTTAATAAGAGAGCTGACTGGCCTATAGCTGGACAGGCAGAGGTTATGGGGGCTTGCTGACAAAAAGAGAACACAGGGTAGAAGGTGGAGTTGCCAGGAGATGCGGAGAGAAGCAAGGTGAACATGCCATGCTGAGAAAAGGTTCCACCACATGGGTTAATTTAAGTTGTAAGAGCCAGTTAGTAATAAGCCTAAGCCATTGGCTGAGCATTTATAATTAATAGTAAGTCTCTGTGTGGTTATTTGGGAGCAGCTGGCAGGACAGAGCCGACCAGTGGTCCTGATGAAAAACTCCACCTACGATATAACTTATAACAGATTGACTCATGTTAGAAGGGTAGGCAGGGTGAGAGGATGTGATGATTTCATCTTTTCCTCTTGATGCTTTAGGCTGATTCCCAAAATAACTCTGTTTGTATACTGCACAACAATGTTTTGGTCTACAAAGAAGATGGTGGTCCATGAGTTAGTGGAACTGCATAGCTCACCACTAAGTAACATCACAACCATCCTCACAGGGTAACGCACCACATACAAGTCTATGGGGATGTCAGTAAAAACACATTCACTATGCCTTCAGTTACAAAGACGCATGGTGCAAGCAAGGCCTGGAAGCTCATGCCTGTAGTACCAGCACTCAGGAGGCTGAAGCGGGAAGATTGCTATGACTTCTTGGCCAATCAGTGCTACAGAATAGACCCTGTCTCAAAGGAAAAGGGGGTGAGTGGGACTGTTATATACATGTATGAAAATGTCCTTATGTAACCCAGTACCATGTACGCCAAGGGGGTGGGGATGGTTAAAAACAGTACTCATAATTATGTGCAGTATAATACTTGGTAGTGATAATAAACAGCTGTTCCTACTTTATACATCATTGCTACGTTAGAGAGCATATTTCTTTTACTTATTAAAAAAGTTGACTATAAAACTATGATGGGTTCTGCATGCAGCAGACTCCCATAGCCTATGTGTATTGTATCTCTTAATTCCAAGAGACACCAGAGCTGCATGCCTGTAATCCCCCTACTTGAGAAGTTGGAACTAGAGGATCACAATGAGTTCCCTGCCTGGATTATATAGCAAAATCGTGCCAGACAAAAAAACACCAAAAATCAAAAAACAAAAAAGGGGCAGGGAAAGATAACATCAATGAGTGACTTGTAAGTGCTATTTTGATTGTACAGTAGGCTCATACAACAAATGGCCAGATGACAGACACATTTCTCGGAACCCACCCATTCAGCACATGACAGATGGCAGTACGGTCTATACCCAGACAGATGTGCTCCATAGCAAGGGGGTCCCGACTCCAGCTATCTGTTATGACTCACATGCATGTATGCATAACATACATATATTTTCACTCAGATTATTTCATGATTTATGACAATGAGTAATCCGTGTTAGTCCCATATGCAGACACTTGGCTGTGGAGTTTGGGTTATGGCCATGAGGCTATTTTGAAAAGATCTACTCTTCCAGCTTTGGAAGTGAATTAAGAAAAAAGAAAGAAAAAAAAAACAGCATGGTAAAGAAACCCCTGAGCTAACACTGAATGTCAGGAGACACTGATGCCAGGTTCAGCGATGGTGACACATCTCCCTGTTTACCAAAGGCCCTTAGAGCCATGGCGAGAAAGGACAAGTTGCTGGTCAGAGACTCACAGAGCAGCCTGCCATGGATGGCTAGTTGGTTAGTATACAGGGTAGGGGTGGGGCTGACTTAAACAATTGGAAATTAAGGGCGGAATTGTTCAACAGTGACGGGGAGGGGGGGTACTAAGCATTTCACGGTGGTCTAACGCAAAGCAGTCACCAGGACACAGGACACTGGGGACAATGCACATGTCAGAAGTTAGAGCAGACTACGAACCAAGACATTATAACCAGAACTCTTCCTACAGCTTTTCTTGTTACTCTAGGCAAATTCACCCACCTGTGGCTGTCACCATATCAAGTACAAGGGAGTTACTCCCATCTAAGGCATTCCCATGGGCACTAATGGCTTCAGTGCCACCGTCAATAACATACTACCGGAGCAATGGTGAGGTGCTGTCTGCGCTAACTTAGGGGAACAGCTATGAAACCTTGTTTCCTACAAAGCAGATGACAGAACAGCAGGACAGCAGTCTTGTTTGTTTTTTTTAAAGGCACATGATAAGCAGAAGACCTGGGTTCAAAAGACAGTTCTTGTTATTCTTTCATTTTGTGACCTGGGGAAGTCATTTCCCCAGCGGTGACCTTGGTCACCTTGTCTACTACGATGTCCCACATTCACCTTCCCAAACACACGTCCAGTTGCGACTCCAAATGTGACCTTATTTAGAAATAGTCTTTGTGCTGGGGAGACAGCTCGGTGGGCAAAACACCTGCCACACAAACACAAGGTCCCAGTAGTCTGGCCTATGCAGCCAACTGGAAGAAGGTCCAGTGTGAAGCACAGCCGCATGTGACGGCTGATATTTGAGGTCCTCTGACTGCTACAGTGTGTTCTAGCTTGTAACTGCTCATTCTGACACACAGACAGACAGACCCACCCTCTGACACACCAGGATCTGGAAGAGGCAAGGGAGAGTTCTCCTCTGGGACTTGGGAAGGAACATGACCCTGCAGCTGCACTGATTTTAAAAACAGCTTCTAGAAACAGCAGAGGATACATTTCTCTCGTAGTTTGTTCTCTGTTCTGAGACAGGGTCTCATTATGCAGCCCCGCTCGGTTTGGAACTCACTATGTAAACCAGGCTGGTCTCGAACTCAAGATGCCTACCCGCTTCTGGAACTAAAGGGCTGATGTGAATGACAGATCAGATAGCAAAAGACTGAAGGAAGCAAAGATGTTGGGAGGCCATTGTTGTGGACGGAGCTGTCACACGAGGCCCTGTAAAGACCGGAGCACGTCAAATGGAGTCGCTCATGATAAACGACACATGATTAAACTGACTGTAAGGGCGTGGACAGACCTCAAAACAGACGAGTTTTTCCTGAAAACAGGACACCCCAGTCTATTCGAGTCAGTGTAATAATCCATATGACCTTGAGAAAACAATCTTTTAATCCTTAAAAGAAAGTAAGGAAGCTTTAGTAACCCGCTGGTCACCAACCAGCTTCCCCACTGCTGTTTCCCTGCTCCTTCTTACAGATCCTCTGTTTGTGAGCTATTGTTCCCATCTGTAAGAAGGAGATGCCCCCATTCATAAAGCCAAGCAAAAATCAATTAAACTTGGTTTTGTTGTTGCTTTTTGGGACAGGGTTTCTCTGTAGAGCCCTGGCTGTCCTGGGACATCAATTATACTTGTGACTAAGCTTGTTACGATGCTGTGTTTGGGTAAGCACCTTGTAAAACGGTACAGGGCCCACACAGAAAATGACGTCATGGCCCAGTGAGCAGCTGGGTTGGGGGACATTCTGTGGAAAGCTTAGGAAGCAGAGGGAGTGTGGGAACTCTCAAATGAGAATAGTCGGAGGAACCTGAGGCAGGGAGTGGCCACGTCAGCCGCTGGCCTGGGAACTCCATCACTGAGGATGGTTTGCTGATGAGGGGAGTCAGAGCACATGGGTGGGTATGTGTACCTCACTTCACTGGGGATATCTTCTGGGGCTCAAGAGGGTAGGTAAAGTGGTTCTAGTGAATGTTACTTCTCTTACATCTAATGGTCTCCCATACCTGAGGGTGGGGACAGGAATTTCCATTCCCCCCTCTTTTTGAGACAGGATCTCACTATGCAGCCCTAGATGGCCTGGAACTCACCACACGGGCCACACTGGCCTCAAACTCACAGAGACCCACCTGTCTCTGCCTCCTGAGTGCTGGGATTGAGTCTGCACCACCACACCCAACAGCTCCCTACATTTGTAAATAAATAAACAAGTAAGTAAGTAAACAGGATCATAAGGACCAGCTGAGGCAGAATACAGCTGACAAGACTATCACTGACATTGCTACCTAAAGGGCAAATTGACGACGTGTATTAAGACCAAAGCTATGCCCAACCTTGGAGCTAAGGATGCCCCTTCTGGGAACGTACCAAGGAACTGATCAAGAAGCCAAAAACCCTTCACGGATCAAGAGTCTCACTGCCATTCCAACACGGCCTGTCAAGTTGCTATGGTTATCCGACCATCACAAAGAAATGATATTAAAAGTGAAGATTTTATTTTTGAGGTGCTGGGATTTGCACACAGGGCCTTGTCCGGGCATCCTACCACTGAGTTATGCTATTCCCTGTGCCCTGGGAATTCTTTTATATTATGTTAAGACAAAAGTACATAGTTGTGGAAAAACATTGCACAGAATATGGGACCAGGGCTGCAGAGATGGCTCGGGGATTATGAGCATTGGCTGTTCTTATAGAGAACACAGGTTCAACTCCCAGTACCTACATGGTGGTTCATAGCTGTCTGTAACTCCAGTTATAGGGATCCAACACTCTCTTCTGCCTTCTGAGAGCACCTCAAAGCATGTGTGCACGCACACATACACATACACACATACATACATACATACACACACACATACACACACACACGATTAGAAACAGATTAAATTAACAAATAAAAACTTAGGACAAAATGTTAACCGTGACTGCCTCTAGGTAAGCTGGAGATTTATTTCCTACCATCTTACATGTGTTTCCTGTAGTTTTTGTAACCAGGGAGAAAATGGTGGAAGAGAAAATGGCTTGAAGACAGTGTATAGGCCGGGTCAGAAGGCCGTGGAAGCATTTGAGGGAGGGCCTGGACCTACTGAGCTGCCTCCCCAGCAGTTCCTGCACAGGGCTTGACTCAGTGGGAGGCAGGTGAGCTCGAAGCTCCTCACTGACTCTTCTCCCAGTGGCCACGGCTGGCTGCACGCAATGTTGACTCACCCTGTGCACACACATTATTGCTCTTTAAAGTGTGTCAGGAATGTGAACCAACTTGCACTGAGAAATGGCAGAAGCTGTTCTACCTCTGTACAAACTCATATGACGGGTCAGAGAAGGCCAGAAGAACAACTCTGGAAGGAGTCTATTTGAGAAGGCCTTTACTTGTGTTCCCCCTGCCCCAATCCTCTGGATAAACAGGGCAGAGCTACCAAGGAAACATTCTTCCATGACCAGCCAGAGATGTCTGGATCCTTGACACATTGCTAGGTCACCAGGCAGAGCCCCTGTGGTCTGCCAGCAGTCATCACGATAGCCCCAACAGAGAGGCTCCCACTGGCTATACATATACACTCAAACAATCCTGGGCTGTGGCGAACAGGAGAGATTCCCTCCGCCTCCCCCCCCCCCCCCCCGCCCCGCTCCCACCTGAGTTGGAAACAAGGATCTATCGCTGTAGCTAGACTGCAAAGGTACCGTTTCCTGGGGTACGTTCTGGTGTGCTGCTGAGACGGAGGGCCAGTGTCCATCAGGCCCTGGGTCACAGGTCCTACAGCGAGGCTCACAGGGCTCTGCGGCACAGACTCAGGAATCTAGCAACACCATGGATGGAAAAACTCTCAGGGTAGCAAGCGCCCAAGCTGGTTTTTCTAGGGCAACCCGTATAGCAAAGAATGAGGCCTGAGATCAGAGGGATACCACGAAAGGAAAAGAGTGGACATTTGCTGAGCCTGTGTGGGACAGACATAGGCAGCTGCTTTACATAGACACTACCGCATTCAAAGGACACCTATGACTCAGGCTGATGCTTTATAGACCACAGAACGAAGGCAGAGAGAGGTAGACGATGATAGTGTGAGGGACGGCCAGGGTTCTGACACTGGGGTCTTCCAGACCCAAGGCCTGTACTTTGCCCCAGTGACACCTGTGATTAGATTCAGCGTGAGTCAGACTGGAGCATTCCCACTAAAAACACAAAAGTTTTGATACACAGCCTCAGTGTCCGTGAGGGAGTTTGTTTCCTCTTTTGGCAGCAAGTGTCCCCACTGAACCAAACCCCGAGCCCTCTATTCCTGAGTTAGAAGGCGGAAGTGTGACTTCTGTCCTCCACAGCAAAGCCCATGCAAAGTGCTCAGCTGAGAACTCCGAGGTTGAACTCGGGGCCAGGAAGCTTTGTATCAGTTACTCAAGAAAGATGTTTCCTCAAAACTCATCCGTATTGAGCCAGCAAGATGGTGCAGCAGGTTAAGGTGCTTGCTGCTGAGCCTGGCATCCTGAGCTTAATGCCTGGGTCCCAAAGGAGGAGAGAATTGACATCCGTTAGTTCTCTACATAAGCATACTGTGGCATCCACTGCCCCCAAATCAAATGTAAACCAACCAACCAACCAGTGTTTATAACTTCTTCAGGTGTGAAATCAATATTCATAGACGCAAGTGGCTTGTATATTTGATGCCTGACTCTCCTCTCCGAGAACTCTCAATTCCTCAGGAGAGGCTTCTGTTTCCTCAGCAGGCTGAGGTTGTCTGCGGCCTGGCTTTGTAGGGCCTGGGTGCTGCCTGACCTGAATGGCTTTCATAGGCCTGGGAGGGGCAAAGTGAAGGTCATTTGCCCCAGTAAACTTGTGGCAATGCTTGTACAAGGAAGAAAGGAACTGGTCCTGCAGGAAGGGGAAGGTGCTCGATGCTGCTGAAGGTGCTATAGTGAACTGGTAATTACACCAATTGGAATAGTTAACCAACTAGAAAACAGACTTTAGAGAAATGGTGTTCTCAGTTTGCTGTGGTGGCACATGCCTCTGATCCCAGCAGACAGATCTCTATGAGTCCGATGCCAGCCTGGTCTACAGAGTGAGTTCCGGGACATCCAGGACTATGTCGAAGGACCATGTCTCACAAATAAAACTGGTCTGTAGCCCAGGCTGGCCTTGGAACTCCTGGGCTCAAGTGATTCTGCCTCAGCCTCCCGTACAATGCCGTTTAGCTGGTCAAGTGCTTCCCTAGCAGGCATGAAGTCTTGAGATTGCTCCCAGTCCTGCATAGACAGGGCTGAGTGGCACATGCCTGTCATCCTGGCACCTAGGGTGCAGAGCAGGAGAAGCAAGCACTCAAGGCCATCCTTGGCGACCTCTGGAATTTGGGCTAATCTTGGCCCAAGATCCTATTTCAAAACAAACAAGCAAGCGAACAAGGGAAGCCGATTCTGAGCAGCAGAGGGCTTTGGAGGAAGGTCTGGCCAGTCTGCTATTCACACATCAAGTGCAATACAGAGAGAAGGGCAGCTCCTCAGTTCCCAGACTGCGGAGGGCGGGTGTATGCCAGGGCCGGTGTGTAGCCAGCCACAGCAGCGCTGTTTGCACAGAGGGGAGTTTCCTGGGGCTAGGGTGACTAGGGCAGAAAGCAGGGACAGAGTGAGTGAGAGGCCCCTAGAGCCAAAGCTCCTCGGAATGCCTCATACACTTTCACATAATGACTTCACCCGACTGTGGTATCATAGCAACTTCCTCCCCAGACAGACCCTGCTGAGGACTCCATTTCACAGACGAGCCTACCAAGGCTCTGCAAACACCTGGGAGGCTCCCAGTGGCCACTTGAGGTAGGCAGAAATTGGCTCACTAGGTAGACTGATGACTGACAGGTAGTTGCTTGGGACCCTTGTCTTCCAGGGACTTCTCTGACAGCCACGCCTCTTGATCTTGTTACATATAGGCATGGGATGGGGGCTCAGCCTGGGCTTTCTTGAATTGTTCATGTAAGCTGTGTCCCAGGCTCTTCCATACTCGAAACAACCAGTACCTGGGAACTGTCATTTCCTGTCTTGACATGTCAAAGCTTTTTGGCTGGTCACGCTGACTCAGCTACCCAAGCATGGAAGCCAGGGAGGGGGGTAGGGAAAAGTCATGAGGCTCAGGAACACACATGGTGAGCAGCGAGGCATAGAAACTGTAACAATGGCAACAATACTCCTACTCCGCAGTGCCCTCAATGCGGTGCCTTTCACGTTGTACTTTCCCAGGTCTGCACGCCCTTAGTTCTCACAGCGCCCGGAGAGCGACGAGGAGACCGCCACCAGCTCCCACCTTGTGCCTGGGGAAGCTCAGGGCGGGGCAGGGGTTAGCATGGAGAAGCCCAGTCATGTGCGGCACATCTTTCCTCCTCAGAATGTGGTCCACCTCTGCGGAGGGAACTGTGGTACTTGGAGGTTGGTTAGACAAGTTTCAAGGCAGACATAGAAGTGGTTATGGGCAATTCTAGCAGTAAGAAGCAGACATGGGGGAGGATCATGTGTTTGAGGCCAGCCTGGGCTACAAAGTGAGATCCTATGTCAAAAACATCTGGGGGGTGGGGAGGGGAGAACCACACTGGATCCTACCCAGGTTTACTGCATCTCATAAGAGCCTGGGTATGTAACTTAGTGGGAGCTTGCCTAGCAAGCACAGAGTCCTGGTTTGAGCCCTGCTACCACATAAACTGGGTGTGGTGGCAGAAACTTGTAATTCTAGCGTTTGGGAGGTAGAGGCAGGAGGATCAGAAGTCCAAGGTCATCGCTGACTAAGTGATGACTTTGAGGCCAGCCTGGGCTACGTGAGACCTTGTATTCAAAAACAAACAAAACAAACAAAAAACAAAAGAAAACAAAAAACACACACCGCCTCCAGGGCACCCAGCACATACTAAAGTTGAAAAGTCCCGACTTTTTCCACCATAGCCTGTCTTTCTCCTAAAGCAGTTTATCAACTGTTGGTTTCTTGGAGTCTAGCTGGTTCTCAGTGCCCTTAAAGCAAGGCAGGTGGGGCTCAGGTGGGGATGGGACATGGCCTGTGACAGAAGCAGAACAGGCACTTTTGTCTTGAAAGCAGGCCTGGGTTTATCACACTGGCTTTTTTACCCAGTTGACACTCAGCCGGTCTCTGTTTCCTTCCTCCCCACTCTGTATGTTCGGAGCTCAGGCTTCAGGCTCCCCAGCAGCTGTCCCCTTGGCTCCACAGAGCCTCAATGTGGAGAGTCTTAACCCAAGTTCCGGGATCTGAATTAACACTCTCTAGGTAACCTAGGGAACTTCCAGCCTTGGGCTCCTGTATAGGCCTTGGATAGGAGGGTCGGGCACCTGGGCTGTCTGTGCTCCGATACAGGGCAAGCCAAGGTTCCTGCCATCTCTATTCTTCCCTCCCAGGCTGTTTTGCTTAAAGGGAAGAGCTTGGTAACCCCAGCTTTAAGACTGCACAAGCCTGTTGAGGGGGTCTTATAAAAAAGCTCACTTCATTAGTAAGTATGAAAAATGCCCAATCCACTGTGTGAACCTGGTTATGACTTCCTTTTGGCCTCACTGTGTGCCAAGTTTGACATCTGTGGGTGAATACATTCCTAGGCCAAGGCCTGGTCCCCACCCCCACCCCCCAGCCCTGCCGCTTCCCCTCACCTCTACTCCATGGAGGCCAATCAGGATGTCATTCATTTCCCTCTCTAAGAGGCCAGTTCAAAAAGGCCAGAAGAGCTCCCCTCTTCCCCCTTCCTTGTTAAAAAAAAAAAAAAAAGCCAGTTCCTCCCATGAGGAGGAAGCAAGATATTTTGTTTCTGCTACATCTAGGCAAAGATCAGATTTATAGCTAGCCCAGAAGGACTGTTAGTGCGCGTAGCTACCTAGCTATCGTTTTATCTCTGGATCCAAGGTATGCCATGGTTTAGAGGAAAAACAGGCTCATCAGCAAGGAGAGGGGCACCAAGGCGTCCCAGGAGGGGCTTGGAGCCTCATGATACTGTATCAGACACAGAGCTGCCATCTACCCGTGAATTAGGGGGAACAGCTGGGCAAAGGAATAACTTCTCCATGAACTCCGTTTGTTTTAGAAAGGCCTTTAGGGTTGAAAAGCTACTAAAACAGCTTCCTGCTATCCCTCAGCCTGCTGGGGAAAAGTAGGTAAAGTAGTGTGTTGTAGAAATACCACCCAATGGCTCAATGAACTTGCAACCTCACCCAACCTTCCTCGGCCAGCCATTAAGTCTTTCTAAGCAGCACTTCAGGAGGCCTGGCTGGCACTGGCTCCAGGATCCTCTGACACAGGGGGTGTCCTTGGTGTCAGGGTGCAGAATGGGGGGGGCATTCCTTTCCACCCAGCCCTGCCTGTGGAGCCTGCTCTTGGGGCTTATAGCAACTGCTTGGACCGCTTCTCCTCACTAGGCATCTTCGTGGACCTGCTTTTGAAGCTGCTGTGTATGGAGGAGGACCTTAGGGAGATGAGCTGGTGATGAGGCCACAGACTTGCTGCTGGGCAGTTCTCAGTCAGGCCAGGAGTGAAAAGCAGAGTGCCAAGTCCTGCTCTGCCGGGCCCTAGCTCGTGCAGACAAGCCTCTCGGGACCTTTATTTTCTCCGCTGCGTAAGGAGGCCGATACTGCGACACTGCTAGTTATTCCTAAATCTAAATCATGCTAAGATTCAAATGTAAGTGTATGCTGCAGAACCTTTGAGACTACCATGTATCATTGCAATGGAACAGACTGGTTTTGCTCCCCGAAGCTGGCGGCCTTCAGTTGGTACTTCTGTCCCTCTACTCTAGACACTCTGATACACAACAAATATGCCCAGCTTCTTGACTTTTCTATTTAGTAGGCCCAGTTTCCCTGATATATGAGATTAAGTAAAATTTATGCCTCTATTCATCTTGGAAGGGCAGGATTCCAATGCCAGTTATTTGGAAAGAATTATTTACCCCAACTATTAAAAACATAACACTATATGAATTTCACAGACTGCAGTTTCGCACACAGGGCATGGGCCTTCCTAACTATACTGGTTTTATCTATTTTTAAGGTAGCAGCTCGCGCTGCAGTCCAGGCTGCTCCAGAACCCATTGTGTAGTCCAGACTGTCTACAAAGAGCCTCCCATCTTTGCCTCTGGGGCACTAAGATTACAGATGTGAGTCGGCTCTCGGGAACATCTCTACACCTAGTAAAGACAAAGGCTTCATTTGCGCATGAGTCGTGAGAGTGTATGCATAGGCATACTTTGTGAACTTCACCACTGGGGACAGTGAGCACATCAGGCCTCAATCATGTGAACAGACTGAGCCTGGGCTTTCAATGGCAACAACCCGCAAATGGCCTCTGTCTACATACGGCACTTCTCCCGCACTTCTTTAATAGCTGCTTTTAAATATGTGAGGCCTTGCTTTCAAAAGGCTGGATTATGTTCAGAGTGGGCAAGCAGACCGTCTACAGCAGAGGGCAGTGAGGGGCACCGGCCTGAACACTTCCTCAGAGGTAGAGCTGGGCCGGGCATAAAGTGCGGGACTTCTGCTGCACCCCTGAGTATCTCATCCGAAATTCTCCTGCAGGTCAGCAGCTTAGCATGTCCGCCTTCAGGTGTCTGAGGGACTTGAGACACTAGGCCCATCAGGTACAGGGGCTCAAGCCATGAGGATTCTCCAAAACACGGAAGGGATCCAACACTGCAAAGGTCAGGCAATGCCTGGGCAGGGTGGAATGCAGGGACGACCTCATTGGTTGGCAGGGACCCCCAGGTTGCTGTAAAGTGGCCTCTGGTTCAGGGCATCTTTCCTAGACCTCCCTCAAGAAAAAAAGCTGAGCCAGACATGGTGGTGTGTGTCCGTTATCACAGCACTTGGGAGGCTGAGGCAGGAGGATCAGGACTACAAGGTGATTCTCAGCTACGCAGTGACCTTGAGGCCATCCTGGGCCACACGAGAGTTTGTACAACAGGAAAAAAAAAAAGAGAGAAAAATTCTCTGAGGTTAGAAAAGTCTGCAAGTGTCAGTATCCTTCTGCCGTCATGGCAGCTTTGGTGATACAATGATAATGGGGTCCCTAGGGCAGCTGCATACTATAAAGAAAAGCAGGCTTCTTTGGGGAACCATGGACACCCACTTTTCTTCTGAGCCCTTGGGTTCTCCTCTCCAGTCTCACCACCCTCAGCCTTTCTCAAGGCTTTGATTTACTCCATCTGCAACAGAAGGCTTGTGCTTCTAACGTGCTTGGGTGATTAATATCGTCAGCTAGGAAACACCTGGCATCCTAGAAGAGACCCTTCTGGGCACATCTGTGAAGGAGTCGCTAGGCTTGATTGCTGGAGGGAAGACCTGCCTTAACTGTGGGTGGCGTCCTTTCATGGGCTGGAACCCTAGAATTAGAAGAGAGTGGAAGGCCAGTCTTCACCTCTCTGCTTCCCGACTGTGGACGCGACGTGACCAGCTGCTTCCTGCTTCTGCCTCCGTGGACCTGCCTACTATGATGGACCCTGGAACTGTGAGTCAAATACCCTTTCTTTCTTCAGGCAACTCTGCCAGGCAATTTGCCACAGCAGTAAGAGAAGCAATTAGTAAAGACCTCTTTCTCTTCTATGAATATTTTCCCTGGGTGAGCTCCCCAACCCCAATATCACGATAGCAACCACCTACATGTAAGAAACATCCCAAACTGTCTCTCATGAGCTTCTCTCTGGACTCCAAATGTATCCCTGTAGGAGCAAATGTCTTCCCATGAAAGGCCATGGGCAGTACCAACCCAGCAGCCCCAAAGCAATGATTATATTCCTCCCTTGAGTGGCTACAGTGTTCTCCTCATGGTCCCCACTAGCCTTGTCCCTTTCTGCCACCTGTGTGGTCAGTGAGGCTTTGGCTCTTACCGTTCAGACCCTCTTGAGTCTGTCTCTAGCTCTCAGGAGTCCTGCAGACGCTGGGACATGCCAAATCGCCTTTCTGCTGCAGTTGTATGACTTCCCTTCAGTCTTGTCCTTCAGTCCCTGCCCCTTGATCTTCTCTATGATGCAAATCTGAACATTTCCCAGAACAACCACCACCTGGCCCCTACCAGCTCTCCTGACTCTACTGCCCCCCACTCCCCGCACCCCACATCTAGAATGTTCTCCCCTTACCAAGTCCTGTTCATTCTTGATAATGGGGATGAACCCAGGAAGCCTCCCACTTCTGGGCCTGACAAAGGCCTCCAACAGCCTCCTAGGCCATGACCTCACTTTCCTCTGTGTTCTATGACTGAATCAATTTAAACACCACAGGCGCCTACTGGGACACTCAGGAGGATTTTGATAAAAGTCACAGATTAAGAATAAGAGTGAGAGCCATAAAATAGTTTCTGCTCCATCCTTCCCAGGAGATGAGGAGTCTTGGAGGGCAACATCTGCTCTTTCTCTCTTTTTAGGACTCTGTAGCACATGTCCAGCTCAGTTCCTGGCGTACCAATGTATATCAATGGTAGAAAGAAGGCAAGGAAGGAATCAAGGCTGTTAGCCTGAGGAAGAACAGTAAGAAAGCCACGATGCCGGGACCCAGATATTCAGCATCTGAAGAACAGTCTTATGGAGAAAGAAACAGCACACAGAATGAGGAGACTCTGAGCTGGTATCTCAGGTCAGTGTGAGAGGCGGTGCCACACAAGCCTGCAGCCTGCTCCTACCCCCTGCCCTCTACACAACACATGTGGGGTTCAGGGAAGTGATCCACTTGACCTGAGCTCTGCAGAGCGGTGCAGGTGCATCTCAGGAAATGGAGACTGCGGGCTTTGTGGGCCTTGCTTTCTCACTTCAAACCCCACAACCTGGACAAGTTCCTTACCTTTCTGGACTCACTTTTGCCATCTATAAAATGGAAAGAACAGAATGTACCAGACCTTAAATGCATGGGCTCAGAAAAGTATCTGGAATCCAGGAAATGTTTCATTGAGCTCCCCCCACGCGAACCATGGGTTTCCACAATGACCTGTGTGTGACACTCCTGTCTTTCAGGTCTGTAGAGACTGGATTAGGAGTCAGAGCTGAACTCAGAGGCCAAGGTTTTGGGCATTTCAGACAGTATTCTCCACAGGCATTAAAAAGAACTTTTCTCCCTGGTTTTTCAATTACACCATATAATGACCCGCCAGTCAAATTACTCGCTTCTCCAAGGAAATACAACACACTCTGAATTACATCACCTCTTCCTGAGGGACGATACGGAGAGAAGTTGGGAGAGCAGCTCAGAGCTCACAACATCTGCAAGGGACCAGCACTTCTTGTCCTCGCCACCGGCCTTTGTAGAGCTTCTAAGTCAGCCTCAGACTTCAGTGAGGATTGTGGAACCTACACCACTGTTACCTCTTCAACCATCCCTGACAATCGCAAAGACAGTGATGTTCAGATGCAGGATAAAACTTGGCCTCAACGGGTGAGAGGCTCAGTGGGTAAAGGCATTCGCCGCCAAGTCGAATGACCTGAGTTCGATCCCTGGCAGTTGCCTGGTGGAAAGAAAGAAGCGACTCCTAAAAGCTGTCCTCTGGCCTCTCCACACAATATACTGTGGCACATACCCTTATGAGCAGGCACACCTACCCACACAAATACATACAACAAATAAAATGTAATAAAAATGAAAATAAACTTGGCCTTGAAGCTCGCTGCCCTCTACACACCAATGGCTTTCACCTTCGCCCCAGCAA
Source organism: Arvicola amphibius (assembly GCF_903992535.2). Lineage (NCBI taxonomy): Eukaryota > Metazoa > Chordata > Mammalia > Rodentia > Cricetidae > Arvicola > Arvicola amphibius. The sequence continues at coordinate 35,464,022 of NC_052050.1, forward strand.
GCCATCTGCCTGGATGACACGGTGCCATCGGCACACCTGGCTGTTTTAAGCTTGGAGGCCTCACATTTTCATCATGGAGCTTCCTATCTGCACATTTGCTGTCACTTCCTTATTCTTACTAATAACAGTCTGATCTCACTGAACCTGCCGCCCCTAGAGCCCGCCCCACTCAATCCATTGGCGTCTCCAGATTTTCACTGTCTCTGCGGGCTAGTTTTATGTCAGCTTGACACAAGTGATAGTCACTGGAGAAGAGGGAGACTTGACTGAGAAAAATTTCTCCCTAAGACTGGGCTGTGATTGGTGGGGGCGGGCCTGACTCACTGTCACCGGAGCCACCTCTGGACAGGTGGTGCAAGAAAGGACGCTGAGCAAGTCATGGGAAGAAGTCAGTAAGTAGGACCCCTCCATGGCCTCTGTTTCAGCTCCTACTGCCAGGATCCTGCCCTGTTTGAGTTCCTGTCCTGACTTCAATGATGAACAGTGATACAGAAGTATAGTAAGGCCCTTTCCTTCCCAAGCTGCTTTGGTCATGGTGTTTTCAACATAGCAATAGTATAACTCTAACTAAGACACTGTCTGTCCCAGCGTTCAGGCCTCATAGACAGTCTGATAAAACCAGAACCAAGCCATTTGCATCCCCCTGGTGTGTCTGCCATGCCTGGCATATGCCATCCAACCACAGAATTCCACTGCTCCGCTCCAGGGTGTGCGGCTGTGATGGAGAGAAAAGCTCACCCTCAGGTCAACTAGCGCCATGAGAAATTTATCAGCTGGACCCTGCTTGCTCCCGACCTTTATTTAAGTCTCCATTTGTTTCTAGTCAGCTCCCTCCTGTATTGTCCCCCTCTTCTCCAAGCCCCCCAAACCTGTCACTACTCTCTCCTCATTCTTGGCAGATGACCTACCAACTAACTGCCTGTGGGATTTCTTTTCTAGTTCTTTCTTTTAAAGATTCAGAAGTCTGTGCATCTTAAAAGCGACTCCGTGTAGGAGTGACAAACCCAGAATACAGCCCCCGAAGAATCTCCCAGCAACCAACTGGGCACAGTAGAGTCACCTCTGATGAGGAAAAGGAGGTGGTGGAGGGAGGCTGGGCACCAGAGGGAGGGCTTCTCTGCCTGCCCCTTCTTCCCACTGAACACATTCTGCAGAGGTTTGGGTTTTGCCCTCGTCACTTCTGTTCTACATCAAATAGCTGGTGCTGTGTGAGGCCAAGTGGTGTCATCCTAGGATGGTGACAATAACGACAGCAGGCAAGTCCCCACCCCAGGCAGAAGGTTTATAATCCAGTTTACTCTGTGTCTCTTTAGGGTGGAATAGGGATAGAGTAGCCACGGCTTCTGGAAGGGGGGTAAGGATGTGTGCGTTCAGTTGATAATCAGAAAATACACCTGGGTAGCAAACAAGGGACCAGAGTGACAGCTCATCTTTGCCACAGCTATTAGCTTCGCTGGTGACACGGGCCTGAAACTGGTAGGTTCCTCTGTCTCACTCCTTGCCTTCTGGTAAGCCCCCAGGACACTGTGCTTCCTTCCACCTTGGGAACTACAGCTCCTCCCAGCTCGTCTTTTGATCACAGGTAAATGGTTTCTTCTGGAAGAGCATCTCTGACCTCCCCTGCCTTAGGTTAGGTGTGTGTGTCAGCACACAACACATTCTATTGGTTCCACTGGCTTACCATCTCTTCTTCTAGAATATCTACCCCATGGGAGCAAAGTATCCCCAAAACTCAGCACCTACTGCCTTTAATATCTGGTTATTGGTCTTAGAGAATTACAGTTTCCATATGTCAACATAACGTAAGAGTCACATCCAGGCACAGAGGGAAGAAATTCTCAGTGACGACACAGCTGAGCCTGAAAGAGTCCCAGAGTCACCCTCTACAGGGGTCACATGCACAGCTGCAGGGACCTGAAGGAAGAAGCAACAGGTAAGAAGAGGTTGGCTTTGGGACCATCAGAGGATGCTCAGGGCAGGTCTGTCTCCATATGAGCACCACTAGGCTGCCTTACAAGAGGAGCTCCTTCTTGCAAGGGCCCCCTAAGCTTCACTGAAGAATTCATTTGGATTGGAATTTGGGCCAATCCCCAGTTCCCTCTACCTTCCCCCCAGGCTGCTAGCTCAGGACACCCGGATATTCTTGACACACACATTTCAACTGGACAAATGCATCCAGTCTGACCTCAGCACCCAGGTACCCCACAGAGCCCCAGACCCCGCAGAAGGAGAAGGGTGCGGGTGGGGCGGCCTGGAGAGGTGTGCACAGAGGCTGCACGCACGGAGCACAGAACACGACACAGATTCACTTCTCGTCCTCAGCAGAACGCCCAACTGGCACTGCCTTTAGAGGAAGTGAGTGGCTTCTAACTTAGGCAGGGGATAATCACAAGTTCTGGAGGATAATGTCGAGAAGGGAGCTGTCAGGAGAGACATCTGATCACACTCCGAGCCCAGGGGACCAGGAGTGGAATGCTGGTTGACAACCTCCATAGGCACTTTTGTGATGACAGTACTCTCTATTTTGTTTTTATTTTATAGTCCAGGCTAGCCTTAAATTTGCAGCGATCCCCCTGCCTCAGCTCTAAAGTGCTGGCAATGACTACTATTATTAACTATTGCTATACTAGCAGTACTACGGCTTGAGACAGGGCCTTGCCCAGCGTTCTACCACTGAGACACACCTCAAGGCCCCTCAACCCATCTTCTCAAATGAGGCTACTTATCAACGATGAGCTTTTCTAATTTTTTGTTTTGTTTTGTGTTTTGAGACAGAGTGTTGCTATGTAGCTCAGGCTTGCCTTGAACTTGTAATCCCTCTGCCTCAGCCTTTTAAGAGTTGGGATTACAGGTGTGAGTGTCCACATCCAGGGAACTTTTCATATATATGGTCTGGACCAAAATCAGAATTTCTTAGGTTTCAGACTGGAGCTCTGGACCCGAGTCAGTAAAGGCTCTTTCTGTCACCTGAAACCATGCCTAGATCCCATTCCTGTCAAGTTAGGCGTCTGCTTTGGTTTGCTAGTACACAGAGATTCGGGGCAATCCTGTGAAAGTCTGTCTGAGGCCGTCATGGCACTATATACAATTGGGGGATCAACAGAAGGGCACATGCTGCATTTTCTAGAAACATTACCAACCCTCACTGTAGAGCGCTGGCCCTCGCCAGTGTGCTCAAGAAGGATTAGAGGCCATCGGGCTTTACATAGTGAATGCCAGGACAGCCAGGGCTTCACAGAGAGACTCTGTCTCAAATCAATCAAACAAACAAACAATAAATAAGAACTTTTTAAAAAAATAGTTGGAGACTGTGGACCCCCAGACCCTGAATTTCCTGTAAACAGCTTGTTTTTCTATGCTTGCAGCTGCTCTGAGCACAAGACAGGGGAATGGTTTCTGGTGGGCTTGTAGCTGAGAGTTGGGGCCTGGCCATTGGTCAGGGAGAGCCTATATAAGCTTTCCTGGAACACAATAAAGTGGGCGTTTTTGATTCAAGGATGGCCCATGTCTCTGCCTGAGTGTGTGTGTGTGTGTGTGTGTATGTGTGTATGTGTGTGATTCTCCAGGCCCTAACCCAGCTCGTGAACTGTCCCATAATGCAGGCGGTACCTACAGGCGAAGTACCGTAGTACATGTATTACAGGCACTACAGGACCATAAAACACATAGTAGCAAGGACGTTACACAATCCTCTTTGAAAGTGAAAAAAAAAATCATCTTTGAAAGTATCTGTTTATGAACCTTGCTGAGTCCCAAGTTTAGGATATTTTAGGAACTTCAGGAATGGCCATGAAAGTCCCGGTGGTTCGAGATGACACAGAATAGGCCAGATGACCACTACTTCTCTGAGTGTCTCAGAGGGTCAAGATAAAACAAAAGAAGATACCCCAGGCTAGCCTCCCCACGTGCTAAGGGTAACCTTGGACTTCTGATCCTCTTGTCTCTATCTCCCAAGTACAGATGCACCGTCACGTCCCACATCTGGTTTATGCAGTGCTGGGGATGATCCCAGGGTTTCGCACATGCCAAGCAAGCAAGCACTCTACTGAGGGAACTATATCCCCAGTCTTAAGAACTGGTCTCTGTATTCCTGCCCCAGTGCTGGGGCTTCAATGTAGGGCCTCATACACACCAGGCAAGTGCTTTATCACCATGCTACAGTCCTGGGACCAACAAGGATTTTTAACTGTAACTTTGGGTCAGTGTGCTTCCTAACTGGGGTGAAAAGTCTTGCCGCCTAAGGGAAGGCAGCTGAGAGGCTGTTGGAAACACTGGAGCTGAAGACAGAAGACCCGGATCCATCCACCAAGTAGCTAAGTGTTACTGTGTGAATAACTGACCTGCCCAGGCCTCCGTGTCCAGTGGAGAAGTAACCTTTGCCTCCCACTCCAAGAGCTAAGTGTCAGGTAAGACGGGCCCGGTCTATGCAACTCCTCAGAGGATACCACCTGCAGGCTGGTCCCTTCATGAGGTGGCTGATTTTGCCCCATCCCTCAAGCCCTGCAGTGTGGCTCAAAGCTCTGATTGCTCACCGGTGATGACTTTTCTTCTTTACTTCATAAGCTGCCAACTTTGACCCTTGAGTGTAAGATTCTACCGTCCCCTACCACTCCTTGGTAGAGTCCAGTTCCTGGCTTGCCCACTTCACTTTCAACATCACTTAAGGACTTGAGCCCTTGGTTCCCTGTCCCTCTTAATCGTGCCACAATGCCAACTCATCCTGTCAGTCACACAGCCAATCCTGCCCTCCCAGTCCCCAAACCTCCTCACTCCGTGTCCTCCTTTACCTCTCCACTCTGTCACACCAGCAACCTGGAGCGCTGCCAGTTCTCAGCCTCACAGCCCACAGCCCCCACTCCCACCACCTCCTGCCCTTCTGGTTCTCGGCCCTTCCGCGCTGATCCTAACCAGTCTCGAGCCCCACTGTGGTCTACAATCCGTGGATCCTGCCTGTTCTTCCTTGTCCCTGCGCCATGCTGCCATATTCAGTTGTGCCAACTAGTCCCTCATAGTCCCCTCAGCTCTGAACCCCTATGTGTGCCCAGCAAAAGCACAGCTTGTTCAATTCAACTTGCCACCTACTCCCTTGTCCCTGGACAGCCACTCACAGCTCTGAGAAAGCCACCAGACTGGCTGGTCTTAGATGAATGATCACCAACTTACCGTGACCTTTGGGCCGCTGGCTCACTGGATCTTTCCCAAGCACTAGCTTCTACTGTCTTGATGCACTGCACCCCACCCACTATGCACTGGGCCATCAACATACCAGCATATTTTTCCATTCATAAAATGAAAGAGACTCTCCTGAGCCCTATTTCTCCTCCTCTAGCTACATGTCTCTTCTGCCTTTAATGAGAACTCTGAAAGAGAAATCTGGCCTTGCTGTCTGCGGATTCTCCCCCTTCCCCCTTTCTCTCTTTGAATCCATTTCAAGCAGGTTTTTGCCTCCTCCTCTCTTGAATCCGCTCCTCCAAGGTTAGTGATTGTTATGCTATTAAATCCCCCTGCAGCTGCACCTGATTGGTCTATCAGCAGGTCAAGAGCACACGTAGAAGGAGGCTCCTCTTCTCACTAGGCTTCCAGGATTCCGCAGTTACCTGCCGCTCCTCCCCTCTTGCGGGTGGGTTTATCATCCTCTGCCTGTCCCTTCAGTATGGTCCCCTCTATCACCTGTCATCTCCTCCTCTCAGTAGCATCTCTTATTCTCAGGTGACACTTCATTCAACTGCTGAAGAGGACCGACCTGCTTCACTTCTAAGATCAGCCAAAACTGGGTATGTCAGAGGTATGGTCAGAGAAACCAGCCTCTAAGCATTGAGATTTATAAGTTTCCATGCCACGCTTTAGACTGGTCAAGAAAATATTAAAAAGCCAAGGGCAATGGAGCTACAGGAGCAGAGCACAATGATATACAGGTACACATGAATATATAGAAAAACCAAGTATTTTCTAATAACTGAAAATACTACAAAGGAGAAAGGATTAGGATGCCAGGGACTCTGAGATCCTTTAGGTTCGCCTCCCCGCCTCACATCTTTACTGCTCCATGTGAGGTGAGCCACGGCTGGCTTCTTACTGAGCCCGAGCCCTTCCCCCTCTAGCACTCTAGGGTGCTCTAGAAATGGAGGGCAGATGTACACCAGGAGTACAGCGGGAAGCCAGACCAAGGGCAGAGGGGGAACTGCCACCGCTGGGAGCTGGGCTCAGGCCACGCACTACGGATGACGACTGCCTTTGTGAGCTCCTCAGAGCAACTGCACCAGGAGACAGCCCAAAAGAACAAGAGGAAATGGGAGAATCAGACCAGTTTTCCAGGTTTGGTGATCTTCTGTTTGGAGATGTTAGACTTTGGTTGAGAAATGGGGTGTGAAGAGGAATGTGAGCGTCCTGGAGGGGAGAGATGGGAATCTTTTTCTTAAAATTCCCCAGGCATGTTCCCCACTGTGAATACTGACCTAGGACACAACTTGTCAGTGTCCCAGAAAAAAAAAAATGTACCCTTTCGGAGGGGGGAAGCGAGGGTCAGGGTGGGGTGCTAAGCTCCAGCATGGGGCTCCGTTTGCCAGGTCTATGGTGATGGTGGCCTCCCACTCTGGGAAAAGCCTTCTTCAGCCTGTGTGGAGTTAACTCCACAAGCCCTACCTCCACTCAGCCAACAATGCTAGAGAAACATCTGCTACCCCTCCTAACCTTCTCCTTCCCCAAAGAAATGATTAAAAAGTTAAAGAAACACTTCCATATGGAAGACTCCAATCCCAACAGGTCACCACAAGATACTTCAAACACAATAAAACAGGAAGAGCTAAAAAAAGCAGAGAAGTTCATAGAACCCACACAATCTTTCATGTAAGAAGAAGAAGAAAAGCCCTGGGTAACTTTACATAGTTCAGAACACCATTTGGCAGTTAAGTATGTCCTTAATCTGCCCAATTTGCTTATTACAGTCAAGGCTTAGAAGAATGAGAGCAGTGGCCAAAAATGCTGCAATAACCCCTATTCCTAAAGTAAACTTACAAAGTGAATTAACGTGTTTGGCTGGAATAGTTCAAAGTTGAGCGTGCTCATATCCCCCCTCCCGAGCCTGCCCCTGACAGACACTGCCCTAGGAGAGTCCTTTAAAACTGGGAAGCACTTGAGGGAACTGCTGGGTATTCATCCACCATCCACTGGCCGGGCTCCTGTACTAAGCAGGATCCAGGGCTAGCCGTAGTAGTACCACACCAAGGGGGACTCTCAGCCTCGCTCTGAGAGGCTTAGACGTGAGGAAGACACTGTGGTTCCTAGGTCAAAACTCAGAACATACAAGGGAGGGCTAGAGTGGAGGGCAGGGGGACAGCTGCCCACACCGCCAGGCTAAGCACGTCTTAGTTATGAAGAGGCTCTGTACTGAAGAAGGCCCTCCACCTCATCCCAGTTTCTTCAACTATGAAGCAAGGATATAATTCACAGGCATTCTGTCAGCTGTTGATACCAGGATGAGTTTGGGTTTTAATTTTTAATTACTTTTTCTTTTTTGTCTTTAAAAGTTGTATGGCATATGCAATGAGCTTCATCTGAGAACACTATGGACAGTTTGAGACAGAGAGAGAGAGAGAGAAAGAGAGAGAGAGAGAGAGAGAGAGAGAGAATATAACAGAGAACTTTTAAAGAGTAAGAGAAAAAAAGACCACACCTCCCTAGAAGTAATGGCGGTCTTCTTTGGAGAGGAACATAAAGGAAGCGGTTCACATTGAGCCTGGCAAATCAAAGGCCCAGGGAAGCTTGTCAAGAACTGGCAGAGAGATGGCTAGGAGCATTCTGCTGCTCCAGGGGGAAATCCTGGGGTAGTGGTGTGCTGTGGGCAGAGGTAAGCTTCCCAGCCTGGAGGCTGCAGGCTGACTTCTCTGGCCACCTCCCTTGGGCCTTAAATTGCTTCCTGAGGCAAGGACCCTGGCTAATGGTTTATTTACAACAGGAAGAAGCAATTACCTTGGAGAACACTGAGTCATATGCCTCACCATTAGCCAGGACACTGGCACTCTCTACCAATAACCCCCAAGATATATGAGCCAGTAATGGCCTCACTTACAGACCTGGCCATGGCTCCCTCTTCCTCCCACTCAGGTGAGACGTTTAAATAAAGAAAAAGAATGGTATCAGAGCCAGTGTTGAGAATGGCAGGCATGACGCTGTCTTCATCTGTCGAGGCCCTTTCGGCTAGCCAACATGGCGTAGTATACTCCTGCTTGCAAAGAATGGTCAGGGATGTTCAAAGGAACAATGGCTGCGGAAAAGTCCCGCAGATGGACAGAACAGCACAAAATACAATGTGCACAGGGCTGGGATGATGTGCACTTTCCAAACGAGGCAAAGACCACCTGTTAGCTGATACCAGGAGAGCTGGGCTGGGGATGGACCACGAGGAAAAAAACTTCTGGGAAGATGCCCGGAGAATAGGAAGAAAGCCTGAAGTGCTCTGTGGGGGAAAATCTAACAAACGCGATGGGGAGGAAGCTTGAGAGCACGCAGGCTGTCTATTCCGATATTCAGCATTCGGGTACTAAAGGAGGAAGAGGTGCGAAAAGCTTAAGAGTATTTCTAGTTTAAATTAAAGTGTTCAAAGCCCCGTTATAGAGCCTGGTAATGTATGCAATGACATCTGGGGCTGTAATCAGCGAAGCGCTTTCAAGAGCTGCCAAAGCAAACAGCCAAATAACAAATCCACTTTACAGATCATCAATCCGGTCCCGGACTTGCCAAGGTAAATAGTAAAAGGCTGAAGTTTGCTTTGCAAACCGGGGAGCTGGGAGTTGAGCAGGGCCCTGATCCACAGCTGCACCACTGGGGCCGGCCCCTGGGGCTCCAGGCACAAAAGAAGGCCAAGAAGCCCTGCAGCCGAGCTCCCTGAGGTAGGGAGCCTCGGGTGGGTCTGGATAGCTATCAGTCCAGCAGGTATCCAAAGCTGCCAGGTGAGGTAGGCACCTTCAACCCAGTCCAGACTTAAGGGCTTGGTGGTTTGTGGACTTCCGAGAAGAGAGCACAACCCAAGGCTGCATTTCCTTGCTTGCTGCCAGGTTTTATAAAGTAATTAAATCTTCTGGCCAGAAAGGCATTTTTCTGAAAAGCCAGTCAGAGTCCAGAAGAGAAGGTGCAGGTCGAAGAATGGCTGCTTTCTTCAGTAAATCCAAATGCCCTGGGATGGACACCCTGGCTGCTTCTGAGTCTGGGGCTTCCCAGAAGGAGCAATGGCTAAGGGGCATGGCAAGCTCACTGTCAGGAGTCAGAACCAGCTGTCAAACCACAGCGTTTGGGGGTGAGACAGGGAGAAAAGGTTGTTCTGAGAACACAGGCGCCCTGGTAAAAAGCAGGTGTGAGCCAACTGGAAGAGACATACGTGTCATCATTTTGCATCACAAACATAAGGCTTTAGTGCTACGGCATCAGGGCCATGGAGTGGGGCTCCCGCAAGGGCAGTACGCCTGTGTCAAGTAGGTGAGAAACAGGATGGTATAAATGATGCAGGGTTGACGGGAGAGGAACCCTTTGGCTTGCTCTAGGTGCCCCAGGGTAATAATTGTGCCTGAGCTTCTGGACCAGAAACAGCCTCACTCTCTCTGCCTAGAGGCTGACTCTTTTTAGAAAGCTTGGTGTGCAGAAAAAGCCCCAGGCTCAGAGCCCTGAGCCACAGGCTGTGACTAAGTCAGGCATCTGCTGGGCACTAATTAATACTAATTGCTGTTGTAATTAGCTGTCTTGGTGGCATTTCGGTTTTTTTTTCAGAACGTGTGTGTGTGTGTGTGTGTGTGTGTGTGTGTAAAACAGTATTTTTGTGGCTCTTTTGTCTTTTTTTTTTAATGTATTAGGCTCATGTTTATGTGCAAGGTTCACTGAATTTGGTCTTCCCCTTACATCTCCCCTTGCATCTTCACTACGCAAGGCTTATATCATCCCATTTTATAGGTACAGAAACTGAGGCTCACAGAAGTTTTGCAATTTGACCCATGTTGTCCAGCTCAACACTATCTCCTACATGATTTTATTTGAAGCATGAAGAATGAAATATTGATCCCCGCATCCTCTTCCTATCAACGGCTTTCCAGGAGAGGGTGTTGACACATGGGGTGACCCCTCTGTTGATGCTCCCACTGCACCCGAGCACTACTGATGTATCTGTCTTCCTTGCAAGACCATGGACACCCGGGGATTATGTCTAATTACCTTTCTGAATCTCTGAGGCTACTATTTGGGGGTTTGCCACCTTATATGTCAAAAGAATGGAAATGAATGAATGATTTGATGAATGCCTGCGTGTTGGCTCATCTCTCTACCAGGAAACAAAGGACCAGAAAGGGGCAAGAACTTGTTAAACTGTATAGCTAGCAGAGAAGTCAAAACCTGGACTCTCGGGCTCAGGGAGGCAATGAGCGCCGAGGACACCGAGAGATGCACATGGTGGCAAAGGTTAGGTGTGGCAGAGTGTGAGGTGAGAAGGGTATATCTCTTGGTGATGACGGGACAAGACCCACCTGCCTTAAAAATATCTCCGCTTTGTCCTTGGTCTGGCTTGAGGTCATAGACAGCTCCATCCCAGTGACAGATGGTGCCCTATTACGATTATAGTGGGATATAATCCTAGTACCTGGAAGGCTGAGGCAGGAGGATTTCCCCAAGCTTGAGGCTAACTTGGACTACACAGTGAATTCCAGGGCAGCCTGGGATATGGTGTTAGAGACCCTAGCTCAAAAACAAACAAACAAAAAGACTGTAGGTGGAAATCAGCTACAAACACAGAGATTTCTGTCACAACTCTGCTTCAATATGTTGTATAGGGGCTGCCATGGCCTCGCTGCTCCTCATACATGGCGGTGCGCAGGGACTCCCAGGAGGGAAGGTCAATGCAGCATAGGAAAGGGGGATAGTGAGAGACCTGCGGTCTGAGCAGGAAGTCCTTGGTCTAAGGGTCACCCGATCGGAGAGCTGGGGCGACCTCAGTCCCACTGTCCTGGAGGTCGCTTCCCAGGTACCATCTGTTCAAACAGCACTTTCTCAAGCCCACAAAATCTCAAAGAGAGGCCACCTGGGTATTTCTCCACAGAGCCTTTGGCAACAGAAGGGGAAAGAGGCAGATTTCCCCTTCGGGGAGTGGCTAGAGGCTTGGCTCATGCATCAGTGGGATGGGTGGCTACTCCGACTCCACACTTATCTGGGGCAGCCTTGCCTTGCTCATGGGAGGTCAGGACCCACACGCCAAGCCAGACAAACATATGGAAAAGATTAGCCCAAACATGCGAATAGGCAGACAAGCACAGGATGATACATGGAAAAGGTTGGTTTGGGACAGACCAAAAAAGCACACAACCCAAAACCATGTGCTCAATTATAGGCAGACAATGCCTCTGTCAGCCCTAGTGAGGGGCTGAGGGTGTGGAAGGGCCCACATATATATTAACTTGAGCCTACAAGTACAAGTTGCATACCTGCCACATGGCCATGTATCCACAGAGGGAAAGGCCGCAGCAGGCTGAAATGATGCTGAAATATGCTCTTTGATCATTGGCGTTCTTCACAGGAATTTCTTTCTCTTGCCCTCATCTCTAAAGCAGGATGTAAGAAGGGCTGCAACATTCGGCTCTTCCCTTGAGATGGCAATTGTCTTCAGACAATATAGGCTTACGCCAGGTAATCTTCTCTGCCCAGTTGGGCAGCTAGGGGGCTTCTGGCTACTTTCCAAACTTCCCCACCCTTCAGAAGCAGCAATATTCACACCTTGCAGACACTGTAACTGAGAATGGGATGTCCTGGATAAGACAGGCACCGGGGCCGGCCACACACCTCACGAAAGTGCATCTCCCAGGTCAGCAGCCCCTTAGGAATCTCAGGAGACCATGTCTCACTCCTCATCCCCATTCTCCACCCCCAAACCTCAGACAGCTACTATTTATGAGTGTTCCTCCCATCTTCCCAAGACTTGTCCTGCCTTGACCCTCAGCACATGCAGTAAGTTTACGACAGGAGCTGACCATTTCTTATGTGCCCAGCACAGTGCCCACTCTGTGGACACTCTGCCCACTCCCAGGACTCAGTGTGCACTTTGAACCAAGGAGGCCTATGGAATTGGCAGAATCATCTCTCCATGATTATAGGGTGTCAGAGCTGGTAGAGAACAAACATCACCTTCCAGATGCAGGTGCCAAAACTGGGGGAGGGGGAGACTGTATGAGTATAGTTTTTCCAGGTCAGGCTATGAGCAGAGTGGTAATACTGGTATCAGCACTGGCTTTCTCCCCTACGTGCTCCTTGGCATGTGTTATTGGGGTAACTGGAAAAGCTGGGGGGGGGCTCTTCAGGATGAGGCCATGGAGGCCTGTGGGGGAAGGAATGCTGATCGTGGCTTCATTATCAGCATAGCCAATTTGCTGCAGATCCCATGGGCCTCTTCCATGAGACCTCCCCTCATCACGCTTGCAAAACACGACGGACTTGTAATACATTAACTGGTAAATGTCTCACTACCTTTTCCAATAGGCTTTTGCTTGTTTGTTTTTTATGGTTTTTTTTTTTTTTGAGACAGGGTCTCCCCTGTTCCCCAATCCTCCTGAGTGCTAGAACTAACCATTTTTTTAATCCTCTTTCCCCACCACACCCCCAACCCCAGGAAACATCAGCCCAAACACTTCTGCTGTGCTGCAGGGCCGGAGACCCAGCTGTGGCCTCACTATTTCATCCGCACTGACAACTGTCGCGGAATGACGAGGAACACCCTTCACCCCCTCCCCTCCTGCCTAGCCATCTTCACGTCCGTCCGTTTCTGTCGGCTGGGGACATCTGTCTAATCCTCCCCACCATCTTTCCTATGGACATCTACAGGAGTCCTCTGCCGTGCTGTCACTAAAGGGATCTTTCCGAAACTCAGTAGGACCATCCACATCATCTTCAGATGGGAGCGAGCTTCTTCGCGTTTCTAGCTTAGACTTAGATCCAGGGGCTTACACATTTGGGAGGTAAAGGCAGTAGGACTGTTGCAAGTCTGAGGCCAGCCTGGGATATATAGAGAGTTCAAGGCTAGCCTGGGTAACCATGTGAGACTCTACCTCAACAAAGCCAAGCAAAACAGTAAGATCCAGGGAAGCGGGGAGCCCCCACTGTCCAGCCCTTGTCACTGTCCCTTAGATGTCCAGTTCCAAACACACAGACACTTCGGGACCATTTTATGCCTGCTACTTCCTCACCCTTGCCCCTTCAAGCTTGCACGTTAGCTCCTCCATGCCTTTCAGACTGCATGGAGACTTTTTTCTTTACAATACTTCACACAATCTGTAGTTATGCTTATTTCTAAGCTCACATGAGTAGCATATTTTCCCCTCTCTCAACCACACACTGGACATTCTCCACTGTGGCTGAGTGAGGGCAGTCGCACCACACAGCAGTGCCTAACAGACACCTGATGGACGCTGACCTTCTGGAGGGAGCATGTTCACAAAGCAAGCCACTATGATATTTCCAGACACTGGGAGCTTTTGGAGAGCGAGGCATTCATGGTAACGGGTCCAGGTGACAATCTCTAGGGCCCACCCTATTTTGTTTGTTCTGTGAAAGAAGAAACAAAGACACCCTCTAAAGACCCCTCCTTAGAAGATTCTCCTCCATGGAGCCAGCCCATGATCACAGTCAAGCTGGTACTTCTGGAATTTATCCAGCCATTCTCTGAAAAAGAAACCCTTGTCACTTTAAGATACAAGTCCCTTGCTTGGGCCATCTATCAATGTTCCCTGCTGTCAAGGCTGTGCCGCCTGCTGTTCAAATTTGTCCAATTAGACACAGCCCCGTGGGGTAGGATTCAGTGAGGAATGTGCCTGCCACTGACCAAGAATGAATTGGTGTGGGAGCCCTCAGGGAGAGCCAGTGCAGGGCTGCTGGGAACAGCTTGGGGCGGTGTGTCCTTAGGCTTGATGACTTCAGCACAGGACACAGACGGGCTGCCCCAAGCATATGTGCGATGGGGTGGAACATGAGCATCAGCTCCCACAGGCGTGGAAGGATCACGTGCTACATGTACGGGACACAGAAGTTGGCAATGGTCTTTATGGACCACAGAAGCCCTCTCTAAATGTGACAGGGATATGGCCTGTGGCTAGTGCTATGAATCAGACAGTCATGAGGTCAGAAGCGACCAACAGAATCTCACCTCTTCTATAACACAGGCACACTGCATAGGTACTCCCAACGTGGACTGTTAGACAAGGCTATTGGCGGAGGTGGCTCATTTGTTTCCCGGCTGCCCAGACCCGAAATAATCACACACAGAAAGTATATTATAATAATACGCTGGTTGGCCTATTAGCTCACACTTCTTATTGGCTAGCTCTTTTATCTTAAATTAACCCATTTCTATTAATCTGTGTATCACCACGTGGTTGTGGTCTACCAGAAAGGTTCCATCCAGCATCTGTCTCCTGCACTAGCTACATGGCTTCTTCCTGACTCCGCCTACTCTCTCTTTCTCTATCTGCTTAGAATTCTTGCCTTGTTCTGTGTTGAAATAGGCCCAAAGCAGCTTCTTTATTACCCAATGGTATTCACAGCATACAGAGGGGATCCCACATCACAAGGCTTTACTCTGTATCTCAGGCTGCTCCTGAACTTGATATGTAGCTCTAGCTGGCCTCAAACTTGTGGTGATTCTCCTGCCTCAGTCTCCTAAGAACTGAGATTACAGGTGTGTACCACCTAGACTGACTAAGGGGTTGAAGATACGAAATTTTCACATCTCCAAAACTGTTCTTTGCAATAACTCTTTGAGGGGGTGTGGGGAAGTATTATGTACAATGAGCTGGCTTAGAACTCACTAAAGTTAGTGAGAAAGACCTTGAACTTCATAGTCTCCTGTTTCCACCTCCTGAGTGCTCAGATTACAGGCACGTGCCTCCAGATCTTGTTCACTCAGCACTCGAGGTCAAATCCAGGGCTTCATGGCTCTACCCTTTATTATTATTGTTTTAAATGCTGTTCTATTTCTCCTCAAGAACCTCAGCTTTGAAATTCTTAGATCATCAGACTTTTGAACACAGGGGAAAACTTTAGAGAACAAACTGTCATCACCCTAATTTCGCAAATGAGGCAAATGAGAAGAGACCATAGTTTAATGAAGGTCACAACGCCTGTCAGCAGTAGGGCTGGTCTTTAAGCCTAGTTCTCGCTTTACTGTTTAAAGGTTGCCTTTCTTGCGGCTGGAGAGACAGCTCAGTGGTTAAGAGCACTGGCTGCTCTCCCAGAGGACCCAGGTTCAGTTCCCAGCACCCACATGGCAGCTCACTACTGTCTGTAAGTCCGGTTCATGGGATGCGGCACCCTCACACAGACATATATGCAAGCACAGCACCACTGTAAATAAATTACAAATAAATTAAAGAAAATAAAGGCTACCTTCTTTGGGAGATAGTCTACTCAGGTTGTAATTGAAACAATTTCATTCTGTAGCCCAGGCTCGCTCTGAACTCATAGCAATCCTCCTGTCTCAGGTTCCCAAGTACTGTCATTACAAGGATGAACCACTCTGCTTTTTTTTTTTTTTTTTTTTTTTGGTTTTTTTAAAGACAGGGTTTCCCTGTAGTTTCTAGAGCCTGTCCTGGAGCTAGCTCTTGTAGACCAGGCTGGTCTCGAACTCACAGAGATCCGCCTGCCTCTGCCTCCCAAGTGCTGGGATTAAAGGCGTGCGCCACCACCGCCCGGCACCACTCTGCCTTTTTCACTTGTATTTGTTTGTTTAGTTTTCTGAGACAGAGTTTCTCTATGTAGCCTGGTCTGTCCTGAAACTTGCTCTGTAGACCAGACTGGCCTCCAACTCACAGAGATCCACTTGCTTCTGTTTCTGCTTCTGCCTCTGCCTCCTGAGTGCTGGGATTAAAGGTATGCACTACCACCACTGCCACCACCAGGCACTCACTTTTAGTTTTACAAACCATTTGTTTATTTTACTTTATGTGTATGAGTGTTTTGCCTGACCCTACGTATGTGCACTATGTGGGTATAGGTGCCTGTGGAGGCCAGAAGGGGGCATCAGATCCCCTGGAGCTGGGGTCAGGAATTCTTGTGAACTGCCAGGAAACACAGGGATTTAAAACTGTATTAACTATTGTCTTCAGCCCCTCACTTTGATTTTTTTTTTTTTTACAGCAGGAGATATATTAGAGGGAGAAAAATCTGGAATTGAGTGTTAATTCTCTGTTCTGATTTTCTTTGTGATCAGTTCACATGTCAGCTGTGGGCTTCAGTTTTGTTGACTTGGACAGCGGAGGAGGTTGGGCCCTTACCTCCACTTATCCACTGTCCTGAGCATTATGGAGTACTTAACCCGTGCCCACTGCTCTGATCATTCCCGGGTACT
Source organism: Arvicola amphibius (assembly GCF_903992535.2). Lineage (NCBI taxonomy): Eukaryota > Metazoa > Chordata > Mammalia > Rodentia > Cricetidae > Arvicola > Arvicola amphibius. The sequence goes on from NC_052050.1 coordinate 35,480,385, forward strand.
TAACCCGTGCCCACTGCTCTGATCATTCCCGGGTACTTAACCCGTGCCCACTGCTCTGATCATTCCAGGTACTGAACCTGTGCCCACTGCTCTGATCATTCCCGGGTACTTAGCCTGTGCCCACTGCTCTAATCATTCCCGGGTACTTAGCCTGTGCCTACTGTTCTGAGCACTCTGAGTACTTAATCTGTGTCCAGCACTGCGACAGGGAAAGGCAAGCAGAGCCTGGCCTCACTGATGGAGTTCTCAGCCTGGTGGAGGTATGCACAGTGGCCCATGGGCTGAGTGCTGGAAGCCAGGGTGGAGGAGTGCCTCTTAGCTTGCAGACACTAAGGGTCTCATCTCTCCTCCCTCAGCCTTTCACAACGAACCACTGCATTCCTCCAGAAAGAAGAAACAAACCAGAAGGGAAGGGTGCCCTGGACAGCCAAGAAACCCACCTTGGAGCTGCAAGGATGAGGGAGGGGCAGCCTTATCAGCTGGATGGCTCTTGAATGGGGCAGCATTACAGTTAGGTGGCTGGCCAGGCTGTTTGCTGCCTTAGCACCAGGGCCGAAGGAAAAGGGCTGTTAAGGAAACAGAGACCCACTTCTAGGCTGAGATGTCACACAGAGGAATGAGTTGGGGTTGGGGGGAAGACTTGGTCACCAATTCCCTCTCATCAACTTCACGCTCATCAACCCTGTAACATCTGTAAGATGGTAACCGAGAATATTTAAGACAATTCTCAAGGCACTTGGACATCAAGTGGATTTTTCTTCCAAACTAATCTTCCCCTGCCTCAGTTCTCAGGGGAGAAAAGAAAGACCAGGCTTACTCCTGCAACACGACAGCTGTCTGGGTAGTGTCAGACCCTGACCAGAGCCCAGGGCTAGGTCTCTCATGGCTTCATACCTTTTCATGGGGTAGCCCAAGGCTGCACAGCAAACTAGTGAGATTTGAGAGGGAAAGAATCATCAGAATGGGTTATAAATGAGTCCCCACTCCCCCATCCTGGGAAGTTTGGGCTCTAGACAAAAGTCTTCTCATCTTTAAAAGACTCCCCTTTGTGAAATGAACAATCTGGCCTGCGGTCATCAGCTGTCTGAAAGGCTGCTGGGTCATAGAGAATCTCTCCTGTGATGCTAAGTCCATGTGACCATTATCCCCCCCCCCCTTCTCCTTCTCCCTGTCTCTCTCTTCCAAGCCAAATGCTTAGCAGCTCAATCAAATTAACTGTGACACTTTCAAAAGCACCAAAATAGCCACAATTTTACCAAAAAAGAAGGCAGGCATCTTGTTTTCAAGAAAAGACACGAAGTTGTCACCCCAGGATCAGTAAACAGACATTCATTCTGTGACAACCCCCCATTACTTCCATGGTCCCCCTTCCCCTTTTAAAAAAGAGATTTAAAAATATCAGTACCAATGCTCACTTCTGGCCAAATTTATTTACAGCTTCAAGTAACTGGGTGTTCTTTATGGTCAAGGAAAAAAAAAAAAAAAAAAAAAACCAAAAGGCTGGAAAAACCTCATTAAAAAACCCACAAACACAACTCATTTGTTTGAAATAAAGTGGAGGCAGGAGGAGGGAAGGAAAGGGGAATGAAAATGAAGGGTGGGAGGGAGAGTGAGCCTGTGTTCTCGGCCAAGCCTCAGTTCTGAAGAACTGTCACAGTGGCCAAGTAACAATCTCACTCTAAGACAGTGGAAGACTTGGCTGGATGGGTGGGGACCACAATCAGCAACACAGCTCCTCACAGGGGCTGGAGACAAAGGAATTCTTTCTGATCTTAAGTACTGCTCAGTTTGGCAGCTTTGTCTGAAACAGCTTCAGGCTGAGGGAGTAGCCCAATGGTGGAGCCCTGGCCTAGAGCGGGTGAAGCCTTGGGTAAGAACCCCACACAGGGAACCGGAGGGAGGAGTCTGAAATAAAAGCCTAGAGCCTAGCCACAGCACAGAGGTGCCGGTCTGCAATCAGCACAGTGCCTGCACACAAGAACTCATTCTTGCTTCAAAATGACAGTCCGAAGGAACTAGCAGTGTGATTGGTGCTGCTCCCCACACCGCAGCTCTTGCCCAAGGTCACAGAGTCTGAAGCACTAGACTCCGGGCCTCCAGGGTCTTTCCAAAAGCTTTTCTCTCTTGTCTCACAGCTAAAGCACGGCCTACGTGTGGAGAGACTCTAATCTCAGAGTCCAAGGCAGCCACGCATTTGCCACTCAGCCTCCTAGGGGGTTGCTCCAGTGTGAAGAATTCCTGATGACAGGGACCAAATATCAACCTAAGTGACAGTCAACAGAGCCAGGCTCCCTGAAGGCAAAGGAATAAGGACACCAAGAGCCCTGTGGCTTGCGGGGCTATGCAGACAGCCCTGAGAAGGAGAGCATTTCCTGGTCACAGCTCCTGACCTACCTTAACCAGTGGCCTCTTCTCAGGGGCCCTCAGCCACTCACCAGGCCTGGCTTTGCTCATGCATTTCCTCCTGCTCCAGATCCTTAACGGAGCTCCAAAGACAGAGGTCAGGAGCTTTCCCACAAGAAGCCAGAGGACGGGAGGAGGAGTAAGAGATCAGGTGGGGCACACACAGCACCATGACATATACGCACAATTTAAAATAATCAAAAGACATCCTTTTTCTTTTTAAAATGAAGAGAGTTTGGCAGGATGACTCAGTGGGTGAAGGCACCTGCCACCAAGCCTGAGTTCAGGGACCCCGACGGAGCCTACACACACACACACACACACACACACACACACACACACACACAAATGCAATTTTAAAAGACAGAAGAGAAAAGGGAAGTCTGAAAGATGCAAAAGTGCCTATAATTTTTTGTAAGAATCATCAGGGAAAAGGTAGGAGACTGAAAGGAATCCAGTTAAATAATCAGAAGGCATGAGTTCTAGTCTCAGATTTACTATTTACTAATTGTACAATACTAAGAAAAATATCTTAAATCCTCTGGAGCTCTGACAAATAGCCACAACCTCTGCCTAAATCACAGCGTGTGTTAAGATCATCTGAAATAATCTATGTGGGAGCCCGTGTGAAGGCTGAACCATTTAAACATGTGATGTATGGTTATTATGGCTGAAGAGCTGATTACACATGTTTTAAGCAGATTGAGGAAACCCTCTTTGCCAATTAAGAAAACATAAGAAACATCCAAAACAAATACTCAAAAAGGTCTAATTGTACCCTCTGGGTCTTGTCCTTAAAGTCAGTAAATGTTTTGTGACTTAAGAAAACTGAAGAGAAACGGACTGGAAAAATTTATCATTAGATATATTCTTTCACCAAAACTCCCTGCTAGAAGCCTGGGGGCTGAATGGGGGAAGCCACGTCTTTCTGGTTCAGCTTTCTAGGAATAGTCTATCTGATGAAGAAGAAAGATGGGCTCAGCAGTCCAAGAGCCATGTTCAAAACCCTCTAGAAAGCTTGTATAATAAATGCACAGAAAAAGAAGCCCTGAGTGCTCTCTGAAAAATTGTGAGGTTTTTACATAGAAAAGGAACTTTAAAATTTGCCTGTAGAGAGTCGTCCAGCGTCTCCTTCTAATGGCATTACAGCTACTTAGTCTGACCAAAGCCTAAATACAGTATTGTACTAGGGAGGAAAAAAAAATTACTTTAGTCAATGTCAAAATGACAAACCATCAAAAAAAAGTGTGCTTTATTCAGAAAAGAAAAATCTCTTAAACAAACTTAGACGGCTTGGCAAACTTCTGATTTTAATTTTGTGATACACTGTAACAACAAAAGGCTACTGTAGCATAGCAAGCAAATTTATAAGGATATGATCAATATATTTGACATATTATTTAATTAGAATCTTCAGTGACAGAGACAGTATGAAAACCTAGCATCAACATTCTGACAGTAGAATAAATAGATATAATTATTCTCCTTACAAATCCAGGAGAGTTGTAAGTTATCAAGTCAGACCTCAGCTATGAGTCCCAAGGTTACATTAATATACTAAGAGTTTGATGTAAATGTCACAGCACCAGCGCCACGCCCAATGAGAGGAACAAGAAATTGAGGACTTCAAGTTCAAATGTTCAGAAGGTCCTTATTTCTGTCACTGTCTCTCCAAAGTCTCCATAGCTCAGGACGACCTTGACCTAGCTATGTGACCAGGATAACTTTCAAGTTCTGATTCTTCCCCTCCTGCCACCCAAGGGCTGGGATTATGGTCAAGTGCCAATGCAGTTTATACATGCTAAAGACCATGCCCCAGGCTCTGTACATGCTAGGAGTGCACTCTACCAATTGAGTTACATTCTCAGCCCCAGGACCCAAATCCCAATGCTTTACTTTCATGTCCAGATCCTGTCAAGCTACTGGGGCTTAGGGAGACATGGAGTTTGTTATGACAGACTTGTATATGGAAAAGCTTCTGAGCTCTTCAAGCCCATGCACAGCCCTTCACAGTGCAGGACAATGGGGCTCAGAGGAGAGAGAGGACATGCACAAGGTCACATGGCTTCCTGGTGCAAGCAGGTCAAGATGAAGGTTTCAGGATACATGGCCAAGAGCTCTTACTGCGCTGAGGTGGTCAGTTAGAACACAGCCAAGATAGTCGTGGCTGCTGTCGTACAAAGAGCAAAGAATACACCCTCCAGCCTGGGCCAAGAGGAATGATGGCTAACATTTAACACCATGGAAACAGCATCAAAGACGCCCCAGCTGGACTCTAATAACGGGGATGACGATGCTGAGGCTAGCAGAAAGCTGCAGGTGGACAACGCTGGCCGGAAATAGCATATGTCCTCAGAGCAGGAGGACTCCGAAGCCCAAAGTGGCCCTTACCACAGGGGCAGAGGATGGGAACCGGCCCAAAGTCTGCGGTTCAGGGTTCTCTTAGGACATTGCTGGATGTCTAAAATGAGTGTCAATCACACATCTCGGGAGAGTTGCTTGCAGAGGTCAATGTGAGAGGGAGATTGTGCTGCCTGGGTGGGCTTCTGGAAAGGCCAAGGATGACAGGAAGACATGGATCAGAGGCCTTTCTCTTAAAAGCCTGGCAATGAAATGCACCAATAAGTAGGAGTGGGGACATGGGACAGGGAAATTGAATATAATAATAGGATATACAGTTGCCCTATGTCTGCAGGGTATTGTTTTCAGGCCCCACTGTAGATATCAAAATCAATGACATGCAGATATGTATATAACATGGTATAGGATATGCAAGTAATCTATGCATACCTTCTTGTATGCTCACATCTCTACGGCCTCTAACATCTAATACAATGTGAACGGCATATGAATAGTTGTTAAATTGTATAGCTTAGGGATTTGTTCCTGAACACTTACATCCATCCATCCATCCATCCATCCATCCATCCATCCATCCATCCATCCAGACAGGATCTCTTTATGTACCCTGGCTATCCTAGAACTCCCTATGCAGACCAGGTAATTTACTTTTGAGACAGGATCTTAGACTGGCTCCCAGGCTGGCCTTGAACTCAGGACAGTCCTCTTGCTTTGGTCTCCCAAGAGCTGGATTGCAGGCATGCACCAGCATGCCCAGTTTTTAATAAATTAGATTTAGATACTTAGAATTCTCCAAGGTATGGCAGTATGTATGTCTATAATTCTAGCATTCAGGAGATTGAGGCAGGAAAATTGCCAAAAACTCAAAGCCAGACTGATCTATGTAGCTCTGTGTCAAAACCAAACAAGTGGAGTGTGGCCAGGCATTCCCATAAGTCTAAGGCTCTGGAAGGCTTGGGCAGAAGTACTGCTTCAACTACATGGCAAGACTTCATCTCAAGCCAAGAAAAAGGAACTCAGAATTTTTAAGAACACAGAGCAATGAAAACAAGTTTGATACATGTTATACCCTCAGAACTGAAGAAAGGGTTCCCAAACTAGACCAGTATTACCAGAGCCTTGTGCAGGAAAAGGAATTCCGATCGTGTCATGATGGTTTCACAAAAGGACCAGCAGTAGCTGGAGTTGGCTTTGTGCACAAATCGATTGAACACATGAGAAATTCCTTATGGGGGAAATAGTGAAACATAATTTAAGTTGAAACGGTTAATGTAATAATCTTAAATGGCAGAACTGTGGTACATTACTGATGAAGGAGGGTCATCTGTCTATGTGTTACTCTCATTGGTTAATAAAGAAACTGCCTTGGCCCTTTAATAGGACAGAAAATTAGGTAGGCAGAGTAAACAGAACAGAATGCTGGGAGGAAGAAGGCAGTGTGGCAGAAGTCATAGCTCTCCTCTCCGAGATGGAAGCAGGTTAGAATCTTCCCGGTAAACCACCACCTCATGGTGCTACACACATTAATAGAAATGGGCTAATCAAGATGTGAGAGTTAGCCAATAAGAGGCTAGAGCTAATTGGCCAAGCAGTGTTTAAATGAATACAGTTTCCGTGTAATTATTTTGGATAAAGCTAGCCGGCGTGCAGGAGCCGGGCAACGGGAAGCGGCCCACAGCTCCATCTACAGATAGAAAAAGGGGAAATGATGGAGGAGGGTCATCTGTCTATGTGTTACTTTCATTGGTTAATAAAGAAACTGCCTTGGCCCTTTAATAGGACAGAAAATTAGGTAGGCGGAGCAGACAGAACAGAATGCTGGGAAGAAGGGAAGTGAGTCAGTCGCCATGATTCTCCGACCTGAGACGGATGTAGGCTAAGATCCTTCCCGATAAGCCACCACCTTGTGGTGCTATACACCAATTAATAGAAATGGGTTAATCAAGACGTAAGAGTTAGCCAATAGGAGGCTACAGATAACAGGCCAGGTAGTGTTTAAATGAATACAGTTTCCGTGTAAATATTTTGGGTAAAGCTAACCAGCGGCTGGGAGCTGGGTGGTGGGACGCAGCCCGCCGCTCCTACTACACATTACCAAAGGAGCCTAGCCCAACATGCAGCCCTGCATGTCGGTCTGAGCAGATGGATGCCTAAGGAGAGAAGGGGCTCATGGCATCCAGCTGTTGCTGGAGAAATACGCTTCTTCCATTTTTCCTCCTCCCCTCTGCTTTCTTTTCAGAAACAAATGACACACAGCTCTAAAAGCAGCCTTATGAAGTAGTCCAGAGAAGGAGAGACGACCACGGTGGTAGATGAGAGGTTCTGCGGGACCCTCTGATAATATCAAGAAGATGGTGCCAACGTGAAACTTCTTTTGGGTGACACATGAAGAGCAGGTGGCATGTGGCAATGAAAGAGAAGATAAGGTCCAAGACATGGCAGGGGATAGTCTAGGAACTGGGACGAGCAAAGGCATGGAGCACAAAGCAGGGTCAGGGAGAGACAATAGGCTCCATGTCTAGGAGGGCTAAGGATGGAAGCTGAGGAGTTAAGGTTAAGGCGGAGGTTGCACAGTATTCCAGAAGTTGGGGGCCTGGAATCCTGCTTCGCCATTAGTGGGTGGCAACGGGCCACCATTCCCATGGGCTTCTTTGCTTTCTGGGGAGCCCACTGAGTGAGGTGAGAGCGGAGGCTGCAAGGCTGGGGCAGCTGCGCCTGTGAACAGGGAGTGTGTGCTGAGTCGGGCAGGAGTGCAGAAGGGCTCCACTGGAATGCCTGGGAGAGGCAGACTCTGACAGCGCACAGACACTGTGGCTTCTAACAGCCTTCACATCTGGAATCCCCCATGGTAGCTCAAATCAGCAACGTCTTCGAAAAGAAACCTGGATGAGGATGGTGTGCGAGGAGGATTATCTCCTCCCTGCCTACAATTTATTGGTCCTGAATATCAGGTTAGCAAGCTGAAGCAATTAAACACCAGGCCAGCTGTTTCAGGCAATTAGGTAACATTTTTCATTTGGAAGACCACACAACAGAGAAGAGAGACTAGAGAGATAAGACCTGTGTTTTGATTTGCTAAGTCTCTGCTACAGATAAAGCCCAGCTTTTTTGGAACCCTGCAGGCAATTACTATTTCAGGCTTGGCAAGAACTGGAGTCTGAAAGTAACTATTGGGCTTCTCTTGGCAAGACTCAAAGCCACTGTAGCTGTGTGAGTGTCCTAGGCAGTGGCAGAAGAGCTGGAGGAAGCCAGGAGCCATAGAGCTATTAGGGTGGCTGCTGCAAGCCCAGGGCTCAGAGGAGGCCAAACTTGGTCCTCCCACATGTTCTTAGAGAGGGAGTGTGGTGAGATGTGAGGTAGAGCCTACTCACAGGGATTCTGTGGCTGCCTGCCTGGCATGTGCTCTCGGCAATTTGGGGGGCCCTGATTCCTCTCCCTCCCTTTTCTTTCGGAATGGGGCTGAAGAGAACTCTTCTACCTAGGGTGGGGCTATCAGAGGAAACCAGGGGTGACTGGCAGGGTGCCAACTGTTGCAGGTTTAGCCTGCAAGGGGAGAAGGTAGAGTGTGATAGAACTCTGATGCCCTCTCTGCCACTACTGGGCAAGGCTATGCTGTTCTAGCCACTTGCCCTGCGTGGGTCTCAGTTTCCACAACATCAAAGCGAGGAGCCTGACCAGCAAACGATTCTTAATGAAACTTCGGGTTCTGACATTCTCCTATCCTGAGATGCCAAGAGAGATAAATCAGTGGGCTGAAGGCGAGCAGGCTTTTCTTTGAATGGAAAAGGGGGGAACAGGCTTTGTGCTGCCAGCTGCCTCTCCCACAGGATTCTGGAGCTGGCTTGGGACAGGGAGAGTGGGGCTGTACGAGGAGCCAGAGGGCCGAGTGTGGTCACAGGCTCCCCTGTCTTGGAACCTCTCCTGCCTGAGCTCTTCCACTTAATTGGGAGCTTGCCTTCCCAGTTATGTATTTTTATCCTGGGCCCCGGAACCTGAACCATGAGGCTTGTAGCCAGCGGCTGCCGCTTGTTTTCTCGTTAACCGCCTCAGCACTGGGGTGCTCTGCAGGATGAGGGGCCTCTCCAGCAAGCGGGCCTCCAGGGAGGATGCGGAGTGAGAGGCACTGGAATCCAAGAGCTGTCCTCCAGCCTCGGAAATAAATCCCCCACACTGTCTGGCCCACACAAATCCCAGTTCAGCCAGGCCTCTCCTGTGGGGTTATTCTGCTAACAAAATTCTTGAGATCAGCAATTCTTTTTACTCTTACCCACTCCCAGAGAGGAGCCAACTGGGCTATTCCTTAGGCTCCACTTTCTGTGTCTGAAATGTGGTTGAAAACTAATATTCCAGATGTTTCCTCAGATTTTAAGTGGAACCACAGATTAAGCTTCCTATAGGAAGACGGTCTGGCACAGGCGGCGGGGACAGCGCTCGCGGCTGGGTCTTTGAGCTGCTCCACCCTTTGACAGCTGCTTCGCCTTCAGAAGGTGCTGCGGGTTCTTCCAACCCCCATTTCTTCTTCTAGCAGAATAACAGCATTCCTTGTTCTCGCAGTGACCACTGCGAGCCCAGGGACTGTTTAGTATCAACACTGTGCAGTTGAACATAGAATAGATGTCTCAGCTACTGAGCCAGCGAAATCAAAAAACCAGAGATGCTGAGGGCCTAACATCACACAGGCACTGGAGGTACACTCAGGACTCCATCTCTGTCATCTGACTGGTGCGTGGTCAGTGAAGAAGAGTCCTTCCTTGTGACCAGGGTCCTATGGAAGGGTCACCCGATGGGAAAAAAGATAGTTAACATCTTCCTCCCTCCCTTTCTTTCCTCCTTCTTCCATGGTGTTAAGGACAGAGCTCAGGGCCCCACCTATCAGACAAGTTCTCTACCACTAAGCACATCCTTAGCTCCCTGTTTTTACCATTTTATTTGGAGACAGGGTCTTACAACGTTGCTCAGTTGGCCTTGAACTTGCTATGTAGCCTGGGCTGGCTTTGAACTTGCAACAATCCTGCCTCATTCTCCTGAGTATCTGGGGTTACGGGCCTACACTGTATGTCCAGCTCCAGAAAGCCCTTTGGTCCAGCAGTATTATCTGCCAATGTCAGTGTTGACACTGAAGCTACTGCTGGAGCCCAGGCTGGCAGTGGAAAAGATATCAGGTACCTGATGTTACCCATACCCAGGAGGGCAGGGGGCCTTTATTAAGGCCAGTAGCTTCCTGGCCTCAAGGTCTTCCAAAGAGACTCACACAACTAGACTCGGGCACGAAAGCCAGATTCTCGAAGGCTGCTGATATACTAGGCCATTGTTCCTGGACAGAAGCAACTCAGATCAAAACGGTGAGTGGGATTTTCCTTGCATTGGCTACAATACATATGTTTGTTCAAGAAAAAAAAGTTGGAGCAAGAAGGCATGAATGTCTGCTGCTCAAGAAAAGCCTGTTTGTGCCAGTTACAGTGACAGATTGTTCAGAGTTCATCCTGAAAGTTCAATTACCCCCAAAGCATGACCAAGGTCAGTGTCAATCGCAGAGTGCCAACCACTTCAGTCACTTCAGCATAGATGGGGAGAGCTGGTGGCCTTGCTACCCCGTCTGTGTGGCTACCACCATTCTCCTTGTCCTGGATAGATCTGTCCAAAGAGTATCTACAACATGCAGGTCTGGGACTCATCTTATTGCACTGGATCCACGGTTGCTGGGTGTGGAGTGGATGTCAGAGAACAGCTGACCTTCAAAAGGGCCTTAACGATGAAGAGAGAGGCTGGGAGCTTCTGGAGCAAGAGAGCAAAGATTCTCTCCCTGTTGTATTCTGAGTGGCACACCCAGGTCATAGCCGTTAGCGATGAGGTATGAAATGACCAATTTACTTTAGACTTGACTGGAAACTGGCACCAGGCAGCCCTAGAGATCTGCATGTCTCTGCCTCCTGGGAGCTGGGATGACAGATGTGTGCCACCATGCCTGGCTTTTCTAATGTGGGACCTAGAGATTAGAGTCAGGTATCTGTGTTTGCAAGGCAAGTGCTCTGATGACTGAGCCATGTCTCCAGCCTCATTTTAGGGTGTTTTAGGAGCAGTCTTAACCCCAAAGGTTAGGATTAGGTTTAAGCATTTCTTTAAGCAACCCAGAAATTATTGTATATCAAATTCTTCCAAACAGTGAAAAGTGTGTGCTAATATGAACTTCAAAATGAATATGCAATATTTTTCTCAAACCAGTCAGCTTCAACAGAGATCCTAAATTTAGACAGGGAAGGGTCTAAAGCACACCATCTACCACAGCAAGGTTGAATCTTTGAGATGTACTACCATATAGAAGCTCTCTTCTCTGCTGGAATTAGTTGTTAAATTCTTCGAGACAAAGTTAATATTTTAATCAGCACCTAAATTTCTATGAGCTAATACAGAAATAAATTTTAGCCTCTTTGTATAATATATCAAATATGAGAAAAATGATACATGACAATTTATATATTCATAAAATAGGAATAAAATATTTAACACTATTTACTGTGAGTTAAGTTAAAATTTTAAAGGTTTATTTTTATGTGTATGAGTATTTTGCCTTCATGTATATATGTGCACCCTGTCTCAGAGGCCAGAAGAGGGAGTCAGATCTGAGACTGGAGTTATATATGGCTAATGTGGGATGCCCTTTGGTATGCAGCAAATATGTGTGCTTTTATTGGTTGATGAATAAAACTGCTTTGGCTTATGGCAGGGCAGAAGATACCTAGGCAGGAAAAGCCAAACTGACGACAGGGGGAAAGAAGGTGGAGTCAGGGAGAAGCCAGCAGCTACCAGAAAAGCAAGATGTAAGGTAACAAGCCATGAGACTTGTGGTAAAATACAAAATAATAGAAATAGTAAATTTAAGTTGTAAGAGCTAGATAATGATAAGCCTGAGCCAATAGGACAAACAGTTTCTAATAAATATTAAACCTCCAAGTATTTATTCAGGAACTGGAGAAACCTCCAGTTACATATGGTGAGGAGTCACCATGTGAGCACTGGGAACTGAACTGGGGCTTCTGCAAGAAAACAAATGTTCCCTGCCAATTGAGCTTTTAGGGTTGGGTGCTGGCAGTATTTGAAGTGTTCTGCACACAGGAACTCACTAAATCCTCATCACCATGTTAGAACATGCTATATCATAGATGCAGACACGGAAGCAAAGAGATGGAAGTAACTTGTCGAAGACACAACCAGCAGATGCAGGGCTAGCTGGTAATGTCCAGAATACACAAGGAGACCAAACAATTCAAAGGGAAAGAACAGACAAACTAAGATGGGCAAATGACTCAAATTCAAATAGCTATTTCTTATAAAAATATGCAAATGAACAATGGCACACAAAAAACAAAAACAATGCTCAATCTCTCTAGTCATCAAGAAAATCCAATCAATACCACAATGGTGGACCAGATGGTTTCGGCTCAGAATTCTACAAGATTTTCAAAGAACTAATACCAATACTCCTCAAATTGTTTCACACAATAGAAACAGAAGGAACATTGTCAAACTCTTTATGAGGCTACAATTACCCTGATACCCAAACCACAGAAAGACATTACTAAGAAAGAGAATTACAGACCAATCTCACTCATGAACATTGATGCAAAAAATACTAAATAAAATGCTAGGAAATCAAATCTAAGAACACATCAGAACCATCATCCACCACGATCAAGTTGGCTTCATCCCAGAGATGCAGGGATGGTTCAACATAATCTACCATATAAACAAATTGAAAAATAAAAACCACGTGATCATCTTATTAGATGCTGAAAAGGCTTTCAACAAAATACAACATCCCTTCATAATAAAGGTTTTATTTTATTAAAAGAGCAGGGATACGAGGAACATACCTAAACATAATTAAGGCAATATATAGCAAGCCAACAGCCAACATCAAACTAAATGGAAAGGAACTCCCAGCGATCCCACTGAGATTAGGAACAAGACAAGGTTGTCCACTCTCCCCATATCCATTCAATATAGTTCTTGAGGTCCTAGCTAGAGCAATAAGACAAGAAGAAGTCAAACTCTCACTGTTTGCTGTTGATATGATAGTTTACATAAGCGATCCCAAAAATTCTACCAAGGAACTTCTACAACCCATAAATCAGTAATGTAGCAGGATATAAGATTAACTCAAAAAAATCAGTAGCCCTCCTTTACACAGATGATAAATGGGCCAAGAAAGAAATCAGAGAAACAACACCCTTCACAGTAGCCAAAAATATCATAAAATATCTCAGAGTAACTCTAACCAAACAAGTGAAAGACATGTATGACAAGAACTTTAAATCGTTGAAGAAAGAAATTGAAAAAGACACTAGAAAGTGGAAAGATCTCCCATGCTCTTGGGTAGGTAGAATTAACATAGTAAAAATGGCAAAAGCAATACCAACTCAATACAATGCCCATCAAAATCTCAGCAAATTCTTCATAGACCTTGAAAGAACAGTACTCAACTTCATATGGAAAAGTAAAAAAACCAGGATAGCCAGAACACTCCTGTACAATAAAAGAACTTCTAGAGGCATCATAATCCCTAACTTCAAAACTCTACTACAGAGCCATGGTACTGAAAACAGCCTAGTATTGGCATAAAAACAAATAGGAGGACCAATGGAACTGAATCGAAGACCCGGCTATTAATCCACACACCTACAAACACCTGATTTTTGACAAAGAAACAAAAAATATAAAATGGAAAAAAGAAAGCATATTTAAAAAATGGTGCTGGCATAACTGGATATCAACATGTAGAAGAATGAAAATAAATCCTTATCTGTCACCATGCACAAAACTCAAATCCAAATGGATCAAAGACCTCAACATAAAGCCAGCCACACTGAACCTCACAGAAGAGAAAGTGGGAAGTACATTTGAACGCATTGGCACAGGAGACCACTTCCTAAATATAACCCCAGTAGCACAGACACTGAGAGAAACAATTAATAAATGGGACCTCCTGAAACTGAAAAGCTTCTGTAAAGTAAACGACACGGTCAACAAGACAAAATGGCAGCCTACAGAATGGGAAAAGATCTTCACCAACCCTACATCAGACAGAGGTCTGATCTCCAAAATATACAAAGAACTCAAAAAATTAGTCATCAAAAGAACAAATAATCCAAGAACAACAACAACAAAAATAGAGTACAGACCTAAACAGAAAACTCTCAACAGAGGAATCTAAAATGGCTGAAAGACACATAAGGAAATGTTCAACATCCTTAGTCATCAGAGAAATGCAAATCAAAACAACTCTGAGATTCCATCTTACACCTGTAAGAATGGCCAAGATCAAAAACACTGATGACAACATATGCTGAAGAGGTTGTGGGATGAAGGGAACACTCCTGCATTGCTGGTGGGAGTGCAAGCTGGTACAGCCCCTTTGGATGTCAGTGTGGCAATTTCTCAGAAAATTAGGAAACAAGCTTCCTCAAGACCCAGCAATACAACTTTTGGGTATATACCCAAAGGATGCTCAATCGTGCCACAAGGACATGTGCTCAACTATGTTCATAGCAGCTTCGTTTGTCATATAGCCAGAACCTGGAAACAACCTAAATGCCTCTTGGCTGAAGAATGGATAAGGAAAATGTGGCACATTTACACAATGGAGTACTACACAGCATAAAAAATGACATCTTGAAATTTGCAGCAAATGGATGGTTCTAGAAAACATCAATGAGTGAGGTAGCCCAGACCAAGAAAGACAATAATCACATGTACTCACTTATAAGTGGTTTTTAAACATAAAGCAAAGAAAACCAGCCTACAATTCACAATCCCAGATAACCTAGACAACAACGAAGACCCTAAGATAGATATAAATGGATCTAATCTACATGAGAAGTAGAAAAAGACAAGATCTCCTGAATAAATTGGGAGCATGAGGGCCACGGGAGAGGGTTGAAGGGGAGGGGAGAAGCAGGGAGGGAAGCAGAGAAAAAAGTAGAGCTCAATAAAATCAATAATAAAAAAAAAACCTCACAACGGTATCAGTATCTCACCCTAGTGTAAATGGCTACTATTAAAAAGACAACAGAAACATATTGGTGAAGGCAACAAAAACAGAATGCCCCTATGCACGGTGGGAAGAAAATTTAGTTCAGCCACTATGGAATATAATATGAAGGTTCAAACAAAACAAAACACAAAAACCAAACCAGAAAAACTGTATGATTTGATGATTCTACTACTGAATTTGTAGTCCAAGGAAATGAAATTGTCACTTCAAAGAGCTACCTAGACTCTCATCTTTACTGAAGCCAAGACAGAGAATCAACCAGAGTATCCACTGATGGATGGATGGATGAAGATATAGTAAATATAAACAAGGAAATATTATTCAGCCATAAAAAGAATAAAGTCATGTCATTGTGGCAACATGGATGAAACTGAAGAACATGCTAAGTGAAACAAGCCAGGTACAGAAAGACAAACACTCTGTGCTGCAGAAAAAAAAAAAAAAACTGATTTCATAAGAGTAGAATAAAGGTAACCAGAGTCTAAGAAGGAGAGCATGAGGGAGGCTATGAAGGGGATTACAATGGATATCAAAATACAGTTAGATAGGAGGAACTAGTTTCAGCATTCTATAATATGATAGGATAACTAACACCTAATACTACCTTCCCAAAACAGACATGTCATATTGGGTCCATCGCTTATGAAGGCAACAATGAAATCCTACACAGTAGTGGAGCATAGTTTCAAGGAAACACAAGGTGGTACCCAAATGCCTTAATCAAACTCTTGCCCTTGATCTTATACCCTGGCCTTTAACCATTCAGAGGTCCTTTGCTGACATTCATAGTTTCTCCAAGGAAGTGGCCATTTGGTCACAGAGTTCTTCTCATGGAGTTGTTAGACAGGAGGGTCCTGGTCTCCCTCTTGCCCTGACCGTCTACCTCAAGCCAGAATTCAATAAACAGGTCACCACTTTTGGACAATGTTTTCACCATACTTCCTAAGCACTTGGGATCACAGCCTCTTCTCAAAGAGCACCCGGGGAAGGTGGGTATACGTCAGGGAAGGAGGTAGCACCTGGCTGTTCCTCAGGGGAACCAAAGGAATTGCAAAATTCTTTTATGCTGTGATGAAGCTGGCAAGCAGGAGTAAGGAGAGGAGGGGAAGGCCGTATCCTTCCTGACACCCATGTTGGACCCATAGTCTGACTCTGAATGGTCCCTGATACCTCTCTGTGAAAAGGTCAACTTGGGGCAGTGATACTGGGATTAGCATTCACATGTCCTATCCACCCGTACATCCACTAAACATCTCCACTGTGTCTAGCACCTCTCATTACCCTACACTCAACCGGGAGGAACCAGGAGGCTGGATATCTTTGTATCTTGAAAATCCTGAGAGATGCTTACAAGTCAGTGGTGATTCAGTCACGCCCATTCTGTGCACCTCCACACAGACTAAGGCTCTTCCCCCACTTACACCCAAGGCAAGTCCTCAAGGTGGGGGGAGGATGAGGGTGGGAACATTAACCCCGCAAAGGAAATGGGATTCCATGCAGAAATCACTCAGAAGATGGGCTGGACAAAGTCCCCCGAATCTGCCTGAAGCCACATGGAGAAGGAAGTCAGGCATAGTACTTCCCCACCCTACTTACCCTTTGGTGCATAAACTTTATAAGTACGATGTTGGCAGATTCTAGTGCATAAAAAAGTAGCAAAAAAAACTCAAACCATAAATAATGCCAAGTAATAAAGGAGGTGAATGTTTCTGTTATTAGATTCTTTCATTGTATAAATCTATTTAATAAGCTGGCTTGGAATCTCTGATAGAAAACAGACTTAGTGTGGTGTTACAGACCAATCTGTTCTAGAAGGCTAGCGCGGGGAACTCATGCCAAGTTATACTTTTCTGTTCTTAACCAATGCAACTTAAAATGTAATTGTTGTTTCCTTGTTCAGAAATGGAAAATGTCTTGGGAGGCTGTGCTTGAAGGGAGAAAGCATGCTCGGTGTCACAGTGCACTCCCTCCCACCTCCCCCTCCCCCCACCCCACCCCGCCATCTGCAGCCACATCCTTCTAAAGCACTCTACTGTATTTATAGATCCTGCTGCCTTTTGTCTTACTCACCGAGAGGGGCTGGGGGTCTGTGCATGCCTCCTGGTTTTCAGAGTGCGATTTCTCAACACTTAATAGTATGTGTTTAGAGAAGTCCCTCCAAATAGCCTCCTTTGACCCAAGACCCATGGCAACCACTTTGGCTAGAAAAATGCACTGAATGCCTGAGGGGGTGTGAGGGGATGAGGGGATGGGATGGGGGACTCTGGGGTCACGGTCGTCTTCCGACACCATGGTTTCTAACGGCGTGTTGATGTTTGCTGGGGTTGGTTACTATCTTTATGATAGACTGTAAAGTGAAATGGGATAAACCAACCGAAGGCCTGAGTAGAAATATTTGCCAAATGGCATAAGCAACCACACCAGGAGTCCCCACACACTCAGCCACACTTGCAGGGTTCGGCCAACTGTGCCCACTGCTGTTTGTAGCACTGGGATACATAAACTGTTGTCTGGCCAGGCTAGTTTTTGACCCAAATTCCCCGGTCCATATTTAGGAGGCCCATGCCACATTCTTCCAAGTGTTTGTTAAAGAGGTAAAACAAAAAGCAGCTAGGCCAAACAGCTTACTTTTATTTGCTCGATTTCATCCCTGTTTGGAAGCCGTAAGTGGCAGCATTTTAACATACATTATTTAACATTTGCATGTAAATAGCTGATGTTTTACAAGGCACCTTATTTAGACAATAGGGAAGTCTCTAACAGAAGGTATTAACAACTGGTGTGGTGGCTCAAACCCCTAATCCCAGCCTTTGGGAGGTAAAAGCAAGAGGATCAGGAGTTCAAGGCCAACTACACAGTAAATTAGAGCCCAGACTGGGTTACATGAGACCTCATCTTAAAAAGGAAGAGGAGTGTTGGAAAGACAGACGGTACAGCAGTTAAGAGTGCATACTGCTTTGCCAAGGACCCAAGTTCAGTTTCCATGTTGGGTAACCCCCCCCCAACTGCCTGAAACTCCAGCCCCAGGGGCTCCAATGCCCTCTTCTGGCTTCCAGAGGCACTGCACTCCTGTGCACAAATCCATACATAGCTGTACACATATACACACAATTTTAAAAAAAAGTCTTAAAAATCTGTAAAAGAAGTTAATATAAAATTAATCAAAAGCTTGAATTAAATAATTTATCTAGTTACTTCCTGAATTAGCTATTAGTCCTTACCCCGGAATGTTTGGGGGAAACGTAGAACACTTAGACATGAAATTAACCAGTGCCCCCTCCACAATTTCTCGGAATGAGTGCCTCTTCTTTCGGAATACTGCACTAATGTAGTCTGGCACACTCCCACTAAGGAAGAGCAGGATTATCTCTGTCTTAGACAAGTAGACAGACATCAAACACAAGAAAATGCAGTTCAAAGGGACCGGCTGTATCTTAGCTGGAGGCTAGGCAGAGGCTCTTGGATTACACCCTCAGCTGCTGGGAGCCCTGTGGGAAGCAAAGGCTAGACTCCTCTCTACCCTAAGCCCCCAGGAGCCCTGTGGGATGCAAAGGCTAGACTCCTCTCTACCCTAAGCCCCCAAGCACTCAAGCGAACCCTACTATCTTTCACACAAGAAGCAAAGAAGTGGAAAGGCTTCTTTGTTCCTCAAAAGAAAACCCAACAACAGTGAGAAAAATTCCCTTTGGGGGGGCAGCTCTAAGGGAACCCCAGGATTGAGGCAAAGGGCAGTAGAAGCCGGGAGGAACAGGGAGTGGGTGTGAGCTGGAGATAGGCCTGGACTTCGTCTCTCCTTTTCAACAGGACAGCACACTGAGAAAGTAAGAGGGTTCTGAGAGAGCTTTGGGGGGCAGGCTCTCCCCTGCAGGTCTTTGGGAGATCACAGAAGCTGGTGAAACTGGCCCCAGGCTCTCAGGCCCAGAGCTGTTCCTAGGAAGATCTGAGGCTAGAAAAATGACAGAGTTGGAAATAATCATCTAATTTAAGCCTGAAGAAAAGCCCAGAATTCCATTAAAGAGCGATTAGCAGTAAGTACTTACCTGCGAGGCAGTATTTTAGAAAGCAGGCTTCTCAGGTTGCATTTTAAAGCTGCATGTGGTTAATACTGAAGCTTATAAGTGGGTGAGATGGTTCAACGGTTAATTGTCTGCTGCTCTTCCAGAGGACCTGGGTTTGGTTCCCAGCACCCACATGGGGGCTCAAAGCTGTCTGGAACTCTAGATTGTTGCGGACTATTTGATCACACTGTGAACCCTGGAGATTGTGCTATATACTGGAAAAACCTGTTTCTAGCTCAGCCCTGGCACACACCTTTAGTCCAAGAGATTTTTGCTTGAATATTGTAAACAGGATTAAATAAAATCAACCACAGGTCAAGAAATGAAGCAAGCAACCAGCTGATAGGAAGTGGACATGGGATTGTTAAGAAAAAACCATAGAGAGTTAAGAGGGAGTCAGGAGGATGGATAGAGAGACACACAGGAAGTAGAAGGGAGGAACGTTGAATTTGAAGAGTTTTGTTTGAGACAGCACAGGAGAAAGCTTTCTTTCTGCGATGTCGTGAGGGAGGAAGGGCAGCTGGGTGCTTTCTCTGCGTCTCTGAGCAAGGCCTTCCTTTACCCCAGCATTTGGCTCCTGAATCTTTATTGGTAGAACTGAACAACTGAGATCTTGTTAAAAACATTAGATGACTGTCCCTCTTCTGGCCTCTGTAGACACCATGCACGCACACTGTACACTGACATTCAGACAGACAAAACACCTCTACACATAAAAGAAAAAAAATAAATGAATAAAAGCCAAAAAGTCTGCTATTCTCCAATAGCCAGATATTGGACTGTATTCTGACCAACAAAGAGCTGTAGCCAAACCACTCCATTTTTAAGTAAAGTGTCCACAGGGATACCTGGGGGGTAAGATCCAGGGCCAAATTCAGAGGAGCCCACAGACCCAAGGAACATTATTGTTTATGTTTTTTGTTTTGTTTTTAAAACAAGCTTTCTTTGTGTAGCCCTGCTGGTCCTGGAACCAGTTCTGTAGGCCAGGCTGGCCTTGAACTCACAGAGATCTGCAGTCTCTGCCTCCCCAGTGCTAGGATTAAAGAAGGAACATTCTTATTTCATTCACCGTACCTCCTGTATCAAGGATTTCAAGACAGGGAGAACTGCAGCCTCCCCAACCCAGTAGCAGTTCAGTGCGTTGGATGGCATGCACATTAACACCCAGGGGAATTAACACCAGTTAATGCTTAAGGAGGCATTAACTCAGGTTCATACAGCAAGGTGAGAAATTACGGCTTTGCACCCAGGGACCCAGGTCTGTCGTTCAGAGTTGGTGTCACAGGACAGCTAAGTAGAAGCCAAAGTGAAGGTCGGGGATCTGGGAGAGGGCTGGAGGGACGGCACGGCTCGGCGGATAAGAGCACTGGCTGCTCTTTCAGAGGGCCTGGGTTCAGTTCC
Source organism: Arvicola amphibius (assembly GCF_903992535.2). NCBI lineage: Eukaryota > Metazoa > Chordata > Mammalia > Rodentia > Cricetidae > Arvicola > Arvicola amphibius. The sequence goes on from NC_052050.1 coordinate 35,500,659, forward strand.
CAGCAACCACAAGAAGGTCCCTAACTCTAGTCCCAGGGGACCTGACACCATCTGCTGGCCTCTGAGGGCACTGCATGCACATGATGACCACACGCAGGTTGGCATACACCCCTACACACAAAATAATAAGAAATTAAGTTAAAAAATGTAAAAGGAGAGCTGGGAGTGGGGAAGGGAGCAAAGGATGGGAGAAAAGGGTAATGTAAGAAGTATCTGAAATGTCACTGCTGTTGTTAGCCATGAAGAAGTGCAAAAGCACACACACACACACACACACACACACACACACACGAAACTACAAAAATGAAACAAACCTCATGTTTTAATTAAGTGTATAATTGTGTTGGGCTGTGTCCATCGCTACCCTGGGCCCACACAGCCCAGAGGCTGAAGGTTGGGCACGCTGGAGTGGGAGGGGGATGTAGAGGCAGTGGGGGCTTGTCGTAGGGGAAGTGAAGGAGGAGGCAGTGATATAGATGATGCCCAAGTCTCTGGTTCTGCTAGATGAACTTCAGTGTCCTTCACTGAGACTGGGATTCAGACCAAAGACAGAGGGCACTGATGAGGGTGGGGTAGTGATCACAACGAGGAAGGCAGGGGCATTACACTTGCCCCGTCATCCATCTATTGAATACGGCGCTGCTTAGCCTCAGCTTTATAGGAACTTAGGATCCAGGAGGTCAGAGACAGCCACAGAAAACCACAGCACAGGGGACTATGGGCCCAACACACAGTGAGAACCAGAATGAATGGGAGATACTACTGCTGCTTCAGGCTGTGTCCAGCCAGAAGCTGACAACTCAAGAGAAAACACTCACTTGTACCTGTGCCCTCTTTCTCGGGGCTGGCAGGTCCCACTATCCCACTCTCCTAAGCCGAAGTCAGGGGCGGTAATGAGAAATGACAGCAGGAGGGGAAAACACCGGCCTCCAATGAACAACAGGTGGTCAGGCTGTCAGCTGAAATCAGCATCCTAAAGCTGGGCAGGCTGGAGCTGCGGCTAGATGGGTCTCAGATACAAATGGATCCATGCCACTCACTGCTTGGAGGGCTGTGGCCTTCTGCTTCCCAGTGCAAATGTTCAGCAGTCCCAGGCTATTTCTGCATCGCAAGCACAGGGCCAGGCTTACACTCTTTCCCCTCAGCTCAGGCCTCAGGCCTGCTGTTCTAGCTTCCCATCAGTCCTCTTTTATTTTATCTCAGTAAGAGGACATTCAAATACTATGCAGGAAAATCAATGCTCTCTGAGCCTCGCTGCATCAGCACAGCCACTCAGTGCCCGGAAGGATGGCCATGACTGACCCGTCTCAGAGGCCCGCTCTCTGGCAAGCATTTGCCTTTGCTGGACAATATGAAAGGTGTTGTTGGGCTATATCAAGTATCCGAGGACCACAGGTTATCACACGGGAAGGCCCTTGTGCATGGTTTCCACTCTACAAGTCCTTAATTGGTAGAAAAGAGAGGAAGGAAGTGATGAAGACCCTAGATCACTTAGGGTCAAAGGTCAGAGTCCGTCCATCTCACCGCCCTTCTCCGCAGAGCCTAAACGACAGGATCCTCCAGGAGAGTAAACCTGGGGGTGACAGCTGATCCTGGAAATAAGGGGTAGTTTGATAAAGGTAAGGCTGGGGAAAATGAATTCTAGAACCCCGGTTACCACCGTCATCTGAGCTCCTTGCGCCTCACTGTCCTGAGCAATGCAACGGTAGCGATGATGGCAGGGACCTTGTAGATTAGACCACGAACTGGGCTCTAGGGAAGGGGGTATCTGTTATAGTTTGGATGTGGGATGTCCCCTAATGGTTTCAACAGAGGAGGGTGGCCATACCAGGAGGTCCTTAGGTCATTGTAGTCAAGACCCTGACCTCATCTATTTTTTGCAACTCCTGTGGTGAATGGTTATATTTGACTATACCCCCCAGGAGTGGGGCTCGCTGATCAACACTGGAACCCCCAAACTGGATCACACCATACCCCTTTGCTTTATAAGTTCATTATCTCAGACACTGGTATACTGTTGTAAAGCTGATTACCACAAAAAAAAGTTAGTTGACAGCTAGCATGGCACATACCTGAACTTGAGAGGCTAGGGTAGGAGGAAAGACGTTGGGTCAGGCCAGGCTAGTCTACATAGTATCTTATATAAAACAAGAGGCTGGAGAAATGGCTCAGAAGTTAAGAGCATGTACGGCTTTTTCAGAGGACCTGAGTTCAGTACATAGTTCCAGGAGATCTGACATCCTCTTCTGGCCTCCATGAGTACCTGTGCTCAAGTGCACAGACACACACACATAGGCACACACAGACACACACACACACAGACACACACACACACACACACACACACACACACACACCCATAATTATCAGGTGGTACCAGTTTTCACATTAAGTGGACATGAGTTACTGTTGAATACTGGAAACTGTCCCTGGAGGGAAAAGACATCACAGCCACGTAAACAGCAAAGTCACATAAACAGCAAAGCCACGTAAACAACAAAGCCACATAAACAACAAAGCCATGTTCCATTGTACGTCTAGGTATGACAGTAAGAGACAAGATGAGGAAAATCAAGTTTTGTATCAGAGAGGACAGGAACAGCCTGGGAAAATGGGATGGGCATCACTGACAACTATGTGTGAAGTGAATCTCAAGGCTTTTGTTTGTGTGTACATGTGTACTGCTGTATGTGTATTTGGGTGTGGAAGCCAGGGGCCATGTTGGATATCTTCCTCAATCTTAATTTTTAAGACTGAGTCTCTCACTGATTGATTCACTGGCTGGGGATGCCTGGCTTTGCTTCCATAGTGCTGGGATTCTAGGAGCAAGCTCAGATTCTCAGGACTGTGTGGCAAATACCTTACTGACTGAGCCAGCTCCCCGGTCCTAAAACCCCAATTCTCTGTGCTGACTGAGAGAACTCGACTTCTTCAAGCCAGATACAGAGTCTGTGGCATTGAGCACACATCCAAAGTGGCTCCACTAACCTGATTCTAGAAAAGTCCTGACTTCCTTTTAACTCCTACCTACAGTTCCTTGATAGGAAAATCTCTGCTGAAATCTGGGAGTGGAGTGAAAAGGTGCAGATGTTTTACATGGCAAAAGAATGACCGACTTCCTTCTGCTAAAACATCCACTCAACTGTAATTCCATTCAGAAGCCCCTATCCCGGGAGTACAGGCCTCTAAGGGCGCCAGGAATGGAATTCAGGTGGTTTCAGACGGAAAACAAACCACACCTTCGTTTGCACCAGCTTCTCACTGAAGCTGAGCATTTATATCACTGGTTAATGTGGGGAAAACCCAGTAGCTAGCAGGCCCTGTGACTGTCAGCAATAAAAATTGGTATGTTTATTGCACACTATTATTGTTGCAATTTAAAACAAGGATTGTGAAGTTTTTTCTATAAGGGTCCAGATGGCAAATATTTTAGGGTTTGAGGACCAAACTGGACTCTGCTCTTGTAGAATGAAAGCAGATTTAATATATACATAGACATGAATGTGGTTGTGTTCCAATAAAACTTTATTTATAAAAGCAGTCTCTGGATTATTGATTTCTCATTTTTGGTGTTCACATATTACAACTTTGAAAGTATGGTTGCAATTAATCCTGATCATTTACTAAGTTTAAAACAATTGTATATATTATAATGCTATAAATATATGGTTATTTAAAAATATTTTAGTAATTATGTTCCTACAGATTTTATTCTATTCAGTTAAAAATAATCTGAGAAGCTAGGGACACAGGTCAGTTGGAAGACTGCTTGCTTGCCCAGCATGAACAAAGCCCTGGGTATGATCTCTAGCGTAACATAAAACCAGGTACATGCCCTTTATCCCAGGACTTGAGAGGCAGAGAAAAGAGGAGCGTAAGTTCATGGTTATCCTTGGCTAAAAAGCTAGTTTGAGGATAGCCTGGGAGAAATGAGCTACTGCCTCAAAAATTAATAAAAAAAATTAGTGGCTAGAGAGATGGCTCAGCAGTTAAAAGCTCAAACTGCTCTTGAAGGGGACCAAAGTGATCCTACTGCCCACACCAGGTCCTAGCCACCTGCAGCTCCAGCTCAAAGAAACCTGACACCTCTGCCCCCATGGGTGCCTGCACACATGCTTTCATACCCCTCCCCACCGTACACGCTACTTAAAAAACAAATTTAAAAAATTTATTGCTATGCATGGTGGCACATGCCTTTAATCCCAGCACTGGAAGCAGAAGCAGGTGGAGCTCTGTGAGTTTGAGGGCAGCCTGGTCTATACAGCAAAACCCTATCTCAAAATGCATAATATTCCAAGACACGTTCCATAGGTTTTACCAGGTTGCCAGTCGCCCACGGCATGATGATGAAGATGCCTTGCTTGTCACAGAAGCAAGCACATATTTACAAATGACTGCTGGGCAGAGAAGTTACGAGTAAAGATGGCACAGCAAAATCAGAGTGGCACAAGAAAGGACAGCTGAAGCTAATGAGACTGGACATAAAAAGTCCAGACTCTCTACCGCCGTTGACAGAATGAAATAAAAAATGAGAAAAGGAGAGGAAGAGTCCCCTGCCCCCTCCTGCACCTTTCCTCTCCCACTCTGCCTCCCTGTGCCACACTGCGGCCATGCAGTCTCCCAGTGGGTTTGCCCTTGCTGTGTCCTATAGACCTCAAATCAAAATCCTCCATGCTGATGATTTCTTGCCTCGAGAGTCACCTGAATAATGTCTCCTGTAGCCCTGTGGGAGCCGATGGAGCAAACCTACTCTTTGAAGGGGTCAGGAAGGAATTGTAGAGGAGGAGGGCAGGCATGGGGACCAGACCCTGTCTCTGCCTGAGCAAGCTTTAAGCCATACGAAAATATCCTTAGGGTTTTGGACAGAAAAAACATGTGGGTCTACAGCCAGCAAGTCCCATCTTCCTCCCTGAAGCCTGGCTCTTTTCTCTTTGGGCACAGTTGTATTTACTTCTAATAACACGACGGCAAAATATAATGGTAGGAGAAAAGAACCTTCTGCTTGAAGCTGAACTAAATAGCTCTGGGTTGCATTTACAATTTTAATAAACTGATTTGTCAAAACTGTCAGAATCAGGGGAGATCATCTGGATACCAGATGAAGGAAAATATCTGTAATTATAAGTTGTCCATTTTTCTCTTTCATCTTCTATATATGTATCTGTGAGCGGCCACATATTTCCATGCACGTACATACACATAAATTTTACACCATTAAAAAAAAAGCCTGCCATAATAGAATTCAGGAGAGTAGGAACTACAGTTCCCCTGGGAGAGGAAGGGGACGGGAAGGCTATACGGCACTCCCCAGTTTAGGACCCACATCCTCTACTGAGCTAGCCGTCAGAGCCCACACCTTTCATTTTGCTACCACCTGGGCCACACCTGAGCCTTCAGACCACTGGCCATGTGACCACAGGCGTGTAACTCAATCTCTCTGAATCTTCCATACATGGGAGAGAAACAAATATTTTGACACCAGTCAGTTCCACTAGAAAAGTGACCACTAACGGCTTCTTTGGAAAAGAATCCCAAGCCTTCCAAAGAATGTTATGGAAATGCCTTGTTACATAAGTGAATTCAAACACTGTCCCAGAATCCCATCTTTTGCAATGTAAGATTTTTTTTTAATATTCCCCCGCCCCCACTTTCTTTTTTTAGACAGGGTCTCACAGACCCTAGACTGGCCTCAATTTACAACGTATCTAACGATGACTCCTGATCCTCCTGTCCCCTGAGGACTGGGATTACAGGTTTGTACCATGATGCCCTGTTTCACGTGACTTTGAAGTGGTAGATGGCCTGCACTTGGCACCAAACTGCCTGCTGCCACAGAAGCAGAGAGCAACAAGAATGGCTGTGGAGGAGGCGGCCTGAGAGGCAGAAACTGACAGGGGAGCGATCTCTCGGGTCTCTCTCCGGGGAGGCCTGGGTTCCAAATCTCCCAAACACTGGAAGAACATGAAAAAGCTGTAACTAGTCAGCCAGGATCTTCACCATCGCCACGCACGGGGAGAGACAGAAAACTCAAGTTCACAGAGGCGAGGTCGTTCCCCTATGCTGGTCCCCAAATCCTGTTCATTTCTTTTTATTTAAATTTTAAGATTACAAAGGAACACAGTCCCTAGACGAGACAGGTTGGAAATATGACTAGATGTTTGTTGTCTTTTGGGGGGGGGGTGTACAGGTTGGAAATATGACTAGATGTTTGTTGTCTTGGGGGGGGGTGTACATTTGATTTTGACCCAGAGGGCCCAGAGCTGCCCTGTCTCTGGAGACTGCACAGCCTACTTACCACAGCACACCGTGTGCATGTAACCAACGGGCTCTGCTCATGTCCCAGCCTGCGTCTTTGCGGAGAAAGGAGAATCTGCCATTCTAAGCAAGATTCATGAGCTTTTCAAACCAGAAGTGGACAGAGATATGAATGAAAGCACTAAATGTGACCCTAGACATCCGGTGGGGTGGGCGCTTAACTTTAAGGAACAAAGCTCAATCTTCAGGGGATAACTGACTTGCCTAAGACCCTGTCTGGAGTTATGAGTCCATTTTTTCCAATCAGTGGTTTCTCTGCAGCACTTGGAGATCATCTTTTTTGCGGGGGCTGGTAGGGTCTTGCATCATAGCCCAGGCTGTCTTAAACATTTGGTCCTTGTGACTGGTCTCCAAAATGTTAGGGTCACAGAAGGGCACCACCACGCTTCGTCTGAACACTTTTTAATCGTTGTGCATGTGGCACGTGTGTGGTGTGTATATTTGTGTGTTCATGTGTGTAGAGATCATAGGACATCAGCTGTTGCTTATTGTCTTTTGTCTTGTTTCTCTCGTGGCTTGTCACCTCGTATGCCAGGCAAGTCTTCAGAAAGTTTCCCGCCTCCACATCCTATCTCCAGGTAGGAATGCATGCTGGGATTAAAGACAACATCCCCCGCACCGGGTATATGTGGGTTCTGGGGTCCTGCGCTTAGGTCCTCACACATCTGTGGCAAACACTTTGTCCCCTGAACCATTGTCTCCCTAGCCCTAATACCTTCTTTTTTAGTGTGGAAATTCCTTAAAATTGTTACTAACTATGGATGAATGACTAGCCTCTGGACAGAAGAGATTTTCAGAGCGAACACCATGTCTGTACTTTTTTCTATACTCCCTATTCTGCCCTCTCCTTCTGATTCAGCTTGCTTGCATTTGGTTCTGCCCATCCATCCTTAGGGCCCCACAGCAGACTAACCTCTCGCCAGTGAGAACACCTGGGCAAGGCTTTCTCTTCGCCTTGCTTCTTTGCTGATCCCACAGGGGCCTAGGTCTTTGCCGACTGTAGCTTTAATCATTTGCTAATTTGCTTAAACATCTGGTCAAATTTTGGAAAGTAATCTCAACAAGAGGGTTTATGCTGGCTTCTCTTAGATGCTGAGAGTTCCCACATGCCCTTCTCTGTGTCCCCACCCCCAACAAAGCATTATACAGTCTACATCAATAAAGAAAAGTCAAAAAAGGTGTGTGACTTTGGCCCCTACTTCTCTTAGTAGTGCTGGTGGTGGATGCCTCCCCCACTTTCTTTCTTTTTTTTTTTTTTTCCAGTGCTAAGTGAGGAACTTACAGCCCCGCAAATCTCATACATACTAAGTAAGTGCTCTGCCACTAGGCTGCAACCCCAGCTCTCTTAGCTCTTCTTCAAGCTCTTTAGGTCCAGGGTTTCAGAGCAAACATCTCCCCTTCCCTCCTTCTTTATGCACACCTTTACTCTCTACTTCAAGACAGAACTTCACTCTCCTGGACTCTCATCTCGTATCTACAGGCCCCGACATGCCACAGACTCCATTGGAATTTATACACATTTGGGGATATTCCCTCTCCATTCCTATGACAACCTCTTAACTTCAGGCACTGGTTACTCTTCACCAAGATCAACGTGACTTGTACCGGGTAGATTTTCTGGATCTATCCTCTTCAGTGCATTTTCCAAACTCTAGTCAAGGTAGGTTTTCTAGAACACGTATATGGCATTGTCTTGTTTAAAATCCCATGTGGGCTGCCCAAAGCCTCACTGCCACGACACCTAAGCTCCTCGTGATCAGCTTGTTGCTGTCTTACTGCTCCCCCAACTGCAAGGACACACATCCTGCCACTTGGCTTTACACGGTTAACTGGAGCCGTGTGGACTCTGCCCTCCCTCTCCTATGGACAGTGTGCATGCCAGGCTGGGTCCATTTAACAGCTGTCTGGATCACCCTAACTGGTTCTTCAAGACTTGTTCTTCTTCAAGGCACAGTTTCAAAAGGAAGTCCCTCTAGGTACACGACTGGTATTCAACAAATTGCTGAGTGTATGAATGACCCAAATGAACTGGAATACACACTGTAGTAAATGTGATTCGTGCCTACAGAGATAGGGTAGCTGCAGAGGGAGGAGAAAGCAGCCGAGCTAGGGAAGAGCTGGAGATGATGCCCAGGTGGCATGGGAGCATACACCTATGCCACAATCTTTCTTTTCTTTTCCCTTAAAAGGGAGAAAGAACTGTAAAGTAGGAAAACCCACAGAAGACCTGAAGTTTGGAATAGAAATTTCAAACAATGATAGAATCTCAACAAGACCAATCTTTTGATTTGGGTGGCAGCAGAAAGAGGCTCTACAACAAAGGATGGAGAGTGGAGGACGGGAAGGCATGCCTCTTGCATAAACGTGGGGACTTGAGTTAGATCCCCAGCATATACATAAAAGCTGGGTGGGGTGGAAGATGCCTGGAACCCCAGGGCTGGGGTGGAGATAGGCATGTATCCCTGGGGCTCACTGGATAGATAGTTTACCAGAATCTGTGAGCTCCTGGTCTAGTGAGAGATTCTGTCTCAAAAGCTAAGGTGGGGAGTGGCCGAGAGAGACAATATTGACCTCTGGCCTCCACATGTGCGCACACACACACCCCTACCACCCTACCCTACCACACAAACGGAAAGAACAGACTGAAGAACTTCTATTTGGAAGGTGCCACTTAGACTTAGAGCGGCAGAGAGTAGCTTCTTCCAGAGAGACACAGTTACCCCTCCAACGGCGCTCTCCCTGGCCTTCGCCTTGGGGCTAGTGGGAGGCAATGGCAGTCTTGGGAAGACAGAAGTTCCTCTCATGAAAACCTCCAGCTCTGATCACCACCTCTGCAGACAGCCCTTCCCTTGAGAATTAGGGTTCAGGAAGGATGGATGCTAACCTGACTGCCACACCCACCCCAGATGTGGTGACCATGTCAAGGGTGTTCCCTGCCCAGACTGCCCACTTCCAGCAGTTCACCATGACACATACCCCTGCAGGTTAGACACACATCTCAGCGGAACTGTGTTCCCCAAACAAGGCTTGGTCAGGCAGTAGGGACTACTTCAAAGGCAGGGCTTTCAGCTTATCTCCTTCCCAAAGCATCAGCTATAGCTGGCAGCAGTGATGTTATCCATGACTTTGGCCACATGGGTTCAAGTGTTCTTTACTTTCTACATTACCAGGGTGGCTGAATGCTTAACTGTTTGTTATGCGTTCTGTAGACTCCAGAGAGACACAGAGGACTAGCCCCGGGGCAAAGGCCTCAAAAGTGAGGAACCCCAACTCAAAAGAAACATCTTTCTATTTGGAAAAGTCTCATCCCATTTCAGCCACCAAATGCAGGCTGAACCCGAATGAGTGGGGCTGGGCTGTCCCCACTATCCTGCTACTCTCACTCAAGAATCCTGGCACCTTGAGAGGCAGGAGAGGTGAACCACAGGAGTGCCCGATGGGACCAGCCAAGCTGCCACCCAACCTGGCTCTCCGAGCCGTCTGTGCTTCTCGTGCTTCTCGAGGCCGCCCACCAACACCTGAAGCAGCTCATTAAAACCGCACCAGACAAAAGCTCGGCTTCTTATCCCTGCTCAGGCTTCCTGAACCCAAACGACCAGTGTGGAATTTTTTAATAACAAAAGGAATTCTGAATACCATGGTGTGGCTAGCATAACTCTGCTTGTTCCTCGTGGGGCTTAAGTTGATGTTTAAAGAGCTTTGGGATGCTCTTCCTTCCCAGTCTAGGAGGAAGTTCTTTGTCCTTCACTCAGGTAAGACACCTGTTGTAGGTACCAATGCAGTCTGGGGCCAAGAGTACACACACAACGCTTTCTACCTTAGGAGTTGGTGTTTCTTCTATACATTTATTGTCATTTAATTAAAACAGACTTATATGGATGTCTGCCTGCTTTTCTTATATGTGCCTGTGGAGGCCAGAAGAGGGTGTTGGATCCCCTGGAACTGCAGTTACTGGCATTTGTGAGCCGCCAGGTGGGTGCTGGGAGTCAAACCTAGGTCCTCTGCAAGAATAGCAAGTGCTCTTAACCCCCAAGCCAGCTCTCCAGCCCTTGTTTATTTAATTTTATGTAGTCTGTGCAGACTTGCAATCCTCCCAACATTGCCTCTTAAGTAGCTTGGTTAAAAGCAGGCACTTCCATGCTTCTTTTATCCTTGTGTTCAAACAGGCCTGAACTGTGGTCGGAAGTCTGCAGTGCACCACTGCAACTTCATCACGGGCACTGTGACCTTCCAAAGTGCAATTTCTATTGCTCCTCAGAATCCCACTGCACACGACGGGGAGGAAGCACACGGCCACGTGCAGTTCTGCACGCTCTCTCCCAGTGCCATCCTTCTCTCTGGTGGACTTGACCGCTGTTGACCCCTGATCACACGTGACGATGTGAGGGTATGGGAGTTACTATCGAGAATGCCTGGTTCCAAGTGACAGAACACGGAGACCTTGCTCTGTTGTCCTCTACACGGCTTTCCAGTTAGAGGAAGGGCAGCAGAGGTTCAAGGTCAAGTTTGGAGTAGGACTCGTGATGAAAGCACTTGCTGGGAAGGCAAGGGGACCATGGCTCAATTTCTAGCACCCATGTAACGAGGCCAGTGTACATTTGTAACCCTAGCGCTAGGTGACAAAAACAGGCAGACCCTGGAAGTTCAGTGGTCAGGCAACCTATCCATAATGGCGAAAACCCTGACTCAAAATAAACAGGGTGGAAAGCAGTAATAAAAGATGCCAGGCGTCCTTCTGTGAGCTCTGCCTGCACCAGCACGGCTAGGCACACCTGAATATCCATGTGGACGCACACTATATCAAACCCTCCCCACACAAACAAAAGCAGGTCAAGATCACCTTTGATTATGTAGGAAGTTGGAAGGCAGACTGATGTATATGAGACCCTGCCACCAACAAACAAACAACAAACAAAATCCGACAAAGTGGCCACTGATAAGTTGCCTATGCTCCAGTAAATAATCTTCCGCTCCTGTTCAAGTAAGCAGTAGTCGTTAACCTCAGTGAGTCACACATGCTAAAAGACTTGAAAATGGTGGGGAAGGGCCTGCTGGGAAGAAGGGTTTCAGTGAGAAAATGGGGAGTGACGAGAGAGGGTAATGGGGTACACATGACTAAAATTCATTACGTAAGCCTGAAGCTGCCATGGGCGCAGGGGGAGAATGGGAATGACAGCTGCTGATTTCTTTGTCTCTCCAATCTAGCACTGAGGCACAGATAGCCCTCCGAGGAGCAGCAGTGGAGATAGGTTTTAAACTGGAGGAGACAAGGAAAGGAGGGGAAAGGTGGCCAGACAATCCTGGGCTGGAAGGACAGAAAGGGTTTCTTAGGCTGTATCTTAAATATACATTGTGACTGCTGACACCCACTCACACGCGCGCGCGCGCGCGCGCACACACACCCATCATTTGTTCTCTGTCCATGGGGGGAACACATCTCTTCCGGCCGTCATCCTGACACGCTGCTGGTCGCTGACCTCGATCACAGACTCAGTTCACGGGTTCTCCAACAACCTTCAGCATTCTTTGGCATTTGTTCTTTGAGAAAGCATTATCAAAAAATTTTACACACATATCAAATAATGTGCTCGTCAAAAATAATCTTCATAAATAACCTTTCTCCTGGCTTATGTGAACAATGGCCATTGCTTGACTTTCTAGGATTTAACTGGGAAATTTTAAAGTTGAGGGGTTCAACTTTGCAAGTTCTCTCCATGTGCTGATGAAAAACAGACATCCCAGGTAGATTTCACAAAAATGAAACTCACATACTTTGTTACTTTCATGACATCATGCAAGTGATGGTTTGCAAACTACAGCAACTTGCTCATTAAGCATAAGCACCGTGGGCAAGAGCAGGGCCCCTTCTGTCCGCTCAATTTGATCTTACCTGTCTAGCCCCTAAGAATACATGATCATTCTTTTCTCTTTAAATCAAACTAGAGGCCTGTCCGCTCTTGATTCCCTCAAACCTACCTAAAAACAAAAGAGAATACAGGAACTGCAGTGAGAGTGGGGAGAAATTTATCTAAAGAAAATACTGGGTGACCCCAGATTCCCATCCCTGCAGGGCAAGGGGGTGCCAAGTTCTGCATCTCCACTGAAGGATCCCAGCAGCTGCAGGGCGTACTTGTGGCAACTCTTCTAGGCTCTCAAAGGGTTTCAAAGCCATCCTGGCAGCTGCCTCCTGTCGCCCAACTCTGCAATGATTGAGCCTCTTGTTCCTTTTATAGACTTGTTCTCTCCTAATAAAACACTGAATGCTGCTCTGAGAGCAACTGGTCCAGGACGGTAAGCCATAAGCCTTCCCCTCTGCCTCTAAACCCTCCACACCCAGTATCTGCCCTCACAATGGACCTCCTGTGTAAGCAGCCCTATCTCACACACACACACACACACACACACACACACACAGACACGTGGGCACTCACACAAGCATGTAAGTGAGCACACAAATGTTCATGCAAGCGCTTCTAAATCCCTTGAACAGAACCTGAACCCCACATCCATTTCCAGCTATTTTCTTTCTCGAAAGCTGTTACTTTCGAGCTGGGCAGCCATCCTAGACCCGTGGAAGCAAGCACGAAGCACAAGCGGCCATGAACGAAGAGCTGCCATTCACCATGGCAGAGGCTGCAGAAATGACACCTCCAAGCTGTCTGTCAGAGGACAGAGCTTCAACCCATCAGCATTTGGATGGGAAATGCTGCAAAACAAGTTTTTTTTTGTTTTGTTTTGTTTTTTTTTGGCAAATGTGAACCATATTTGTAAGGTGTGAACTCTTTCCACACTTGAAAATGCAGATGGAAATCATATCATACCAGAACAATGCAAGAATCAGTTCAAAAAGGGCCGCTAGCTCTAAATACGCTGCATTCATGTATAAAATTACCCCAAAAAAAGCCTAAATAAAAACAGAATAGCAAAGATTCCTAGCCCCTCTCAAACCTCACATTCTTCCCACCCCCCACTGTGGGAGCTACACACTCAGTCACTTGTCCTCCCCGAATCAAGGGCAGCAACACTTGGAAGCTACACCTTCTAAAGCTTCACCATGACTGCACATCTCATCTATATCTGATTGTTTTCTCCTCTAAAATAGAATCTTGCTATGTAGCCCAGGCTGGTCTTGAACTTGGGGCAATCCTCCTACCTCAGCTACAGCCAGTTTGGTACATTTTTACCTGTGTGCAGAAGCTTGCAAGCCTCTCTGGAGTGGGTGCGTGGCCGCCAGCCGTCTTATTGATGGGCAGCTAGCAAGTGTTTGGTGGCATAGTAGCTGTCAGTCAAAAGCTTGTTGACTAAACAAATGAAACTCTGAAAACAAAGTGGACTTGGCCTGTGGGGCCCTGGCTAAACAGGCCAGCTAACAGAGTCCCTTGAACCCGTTTCTGTTGCTTGGATTCTGAAGGCTTTTAATGAGGAATCCTACCCTCTTGAAATAATTCTGCTTAAGTAATTGCCATTTGACTAAAAAGGAAAAAACACAAAGAACCTTCAGACTCTAATGAGTAGTAGAAAATTAGAGGCAACCAAATCCTTTGTGTGGCTTTCCTTCATCCTGAGACCTCTCTGAAAGTATAATTTAAAATGCTATAATTGGTGATTTAAGAGGTTAGCTCATGGTAAGTTTATTTTTATATTTAGTGCTAAGCATTTTATTCAAACTGATTTATTTTTCTGTTATGACATTTTTTACAAACCTGGAAGCCAAGAGAACAACGCACTGAAGGCCACATGCACTCGTCGTTAGCTGTACAAATCAGTAGCTCTCGCCACTCTGATGCCACCCACAGCAACTAGTTCTGACTTCAGCTTCGTGACAGCCAGACTACTGCCAGCTCTGGCCAATTAGTTTATAATTACTATGGACTTCTAGGTCTTGAGAAACCTCCCACTTGGAAGGTGGACGTTTTGAGCCAAAATATGACATTTGACATGGTTGCAGCTGCTTGAAATATGTCTTCATTAAAGTCAGATGAAGGAGATAAGCCTCCAAACCAACACAAAGTGTGTGTTTTTTCTTTTAAGCACAAAAGTAGAACTCTTTCCATGCCTGTACTCCCTCCTGAGTCCCCTCCTCTTTTCTCCTCTCTCCCTCCCTCTCCTTCCCTCTGGGTCCTTCCTACTTTCTAAAACATTTAGCCACGACTGTGTTCTCAGACCCAGACACGCTCTTTTGCTCTCATTAATGTTCACGCCATTTTCCCAGCACCTCGGCTCACTCTTTGAAGGAGCTAGAAGGACACGGGGTGACATAAACTCTCAAACAAGTGATTCTTAGGAACGGACCTTTATACCTCTCTCTCTCTTTTATAGCTTAAGATGGTGCAAAAATGTTACTTACTCCCTAAACAGTTATTAGTCTCCGTAATGTAACATAACAGATACTTTCTAAATCCTTTTAGCCTTCTCCCCCTTACTGGAAAGATCATCTTTTATATATATATATATTTCAAAGTGGATTTAATAAAGAAAGGAGTGCTGTTAAAGTAATACGTGAGGCTTTGACATTAAGCAGTGCAACCCTGCGGAGCCGGCAAGAACAGGGCCTCTAATCTCCAGTGATTTATAGAAGCTCTTCCTTCATCTCTGTACTTGGGGAGGGCCAAAAAGTTTAGAGACAGCCTGGCGTCCCTTGTACGCCACACCACTAACTCCTGCTGGCCAGTCTGCCTGCTAAAACTTTTAACCCTGGAGCTGCCACTGCAGCCGAACACCATTAAAGTCGGTTTATTTGCTTTCAGAAGACAGAGCGGTTTCGTGTTGCAGTAATGCACACGGATGTAAACATCCACGCTGGAGGTTGAGAAGGTACAAATAAAGAGCAGAAGGGACGGTGGGGATCAAATGGGGCTGGAGATGGTCAGGAGGCCCTGGCCAGAATGAGACGTACTGGCTCTGCATGCCCACCTCACAGCCACCATCTCTTTGGGAGCCAGCGGAGGCCTGGTGACACGGTCTCTCCTCCATAACAAGTAGAAATAAAGCTACAGGCCAAAGTTAAAGTTCCAGAATGTTATTAAAAGGGCCAGACAACATGGACAGTCAGAAACAAGTTGCTCTACCAAGTGGACTAAGGGGTGGGAAGGAAGGCAAGCCTGTGCTGGGCCTTGACCAAAAGGGAACATGCAAAGTCGAGGCAGATGGGCCTGTGCGGTCCTTCTATCATGAGATGCTAGGAAGAGGATGCTGTGATTTTAAATAGATACACTGTGAGCATGCTTCTCTCTCCACCCCGCCCCATCTCCTTCAGAACCCTAATCTTTTGGGCCAAGGTCTTTAATACTAAGGTACCGCCCAACCCACAAGCGCCTCACCAGGATCAGGCAGTTCCCAGCACAGCACAAAGCCTGCTGTAAGGACTGGCATTCGTAGCCCTATCAGGGAAGCATCTAGATGCTTGCGTTGGTCATAAGATATGGTTGCTGTGAACTTGGCACCCAGTCTCCCCCGCCCCACTCAGGTCTTGCTGTCTGATAGGAGCTAGCCTTGAATTTATAATCCTCCGTCCTCAGCCTCCGGGTACAGGGACTGCAGATGTGTGTGGGTTGACTCATCAGTCAGATAAAGGACCGCTGCTCCTAATCCACCAGGGAAGACAGGTCTTGAGTGGAACTACATCTCTTAAAAGATGAGAGTGCTACTTCTGCCAATAGGTCTGGGGTATGGAGGAGGAGGGGCACGCTGGCCCGAGGCTAGGGCAGTCTGTGGCAGAGACGGCCCTAGGGCAAAGCTCTTGAACTTGATAATTTAAGGCCTTGTTGCTTAATCTATTTCTGACAAGAAAAGACACTGAGGCCCTTTATAGAGGCCTTCTGAAACCAAGTACATGGGTCAAGAAGACCAGCAAAGATCAGTGTTGCACACTTTAGGCCACGTCCCAAAACTGCAGCAGCAACAGCAAGCAGTGAAAGGCCCTCAGAGTCCAGCCCATGCCTCATCCGAAGAGCGGACTGCTGCAGAGACTGGAAGTGACTTGCTCGAGAGGCCATGGCCAAATTGTGAGCAAGTCATCCCCAGTGCCTGGGACTTGTGACCTGCAGCCCACCACTCCTCAATGAAGGACAGCCTCATTACCAGGTGAGGCTGGGCAGCTGTAAGAGCTGAGTTTGGGCCCTGGCTCCTCCACATCTGTGGGTTCACTGGTGAGTTACTCATTCGTTCTGACATTATCTGACTCTCCCTAAAAAAGGAATAATAATTGCATTATCGAATGCCTGAGGTCATGACAATGCTAGGGACGTCAGCAGACACATCTGCACCCCGGCCAGATGTTAACACGGTGTTTGGTGACTGTTTCCAGAGACAAAGATGGCCCCCAGGACTAGCCAGCGCACTCTTTGGCATAGCACGGGGCCCTTGTGACTCCAAACAGCTATGAGCCAGTGCAGCGTGGCAGACAGCGGCTCACCAGCTGCTCCTGACTTCTGGGCAGCACACACCACACTGGGCTGTTATTTCTCTCTGCTGGTCCCGTCTGCTTCTCTGAGATGGTCTTGAGGGCTTCAGAGCAGTGCATATTCTGAGCTGTATCTCTAGGGTCTGACTCAGTAGGCGGCCCAGAAGAAGCCACTGAATGAGAGAGAAGTCAATGGTGTCTGGAGAGCCTAGGAAACATTCCCAGTCTTCGCCAGCTCTGGCCAGGATCTCTGCTGTGTAACTTCTCTAAATAGGCTCTGCCTTCTCACTCAAAGCCCAGGGCAGAGTTTAGTGACCAAACATATTTACGGTTCAACCTTCTCTGAAGGTGACACGCTCAAGAAACCCTCTGGCTGCTCTGGGAGCCACTTTCACGGGGTGTGAAGTGAGTAGTTAACTCACCCTGCTAACTGCATTCCCACCCACGCTGGCAACTGTTAGCACTCTCGCTTGGTGTGAAGATCCCTGTGTCGTGCTGGTTTTTTTGAGCAGTGTGAAAACCTGGAGAAACCCCACAAAGAGTTGATTGTGGATGGCCTCCAGGGTCATAAACACCAAGTCACTTCCCACCCCTGTTGCCCATGTCCCAGGCCTTCTGCAAGACCAGTCTTCCCCAGCATAGAAGGAGCCGGCAGCAATACCGTACCCACCGTGGCTTCCTCCGTCCACAAAGGCAGTTCAGAAACTTCGGAGGAGAGAGGAAATGCACTTTATTCCAGGCTCACCAAGGCAAAGACCCACCCTTGAATCTGAGCAGAGCAATCCAGGAGGAAGCTGTTCTGAGCAATCTGTTGATTCACACCACCCACTGGGAACTTTCCTGGGGAGCTCTTCCCATCCGCTGTTTCCTAACAAGGGTGTCATGATAATCTGACAGCCAGTGCCTGGAGCTGGCTTAGTCTCCAAGGTCTCACAGGCAGACTCCAATGCACCAAAGCTCCAATTATTTACTTACTTACTCATTTTAACTTTTTACGGACAGGGTCTTGAGTAGTACATGCTGGCCTTGGACTCGCTGCACAGCTGAGGATGACCGTGAACTTCCTGATCCTCCTGCCTTGAAGGCAAGGCTCACCACATTGGGTTTTAATTTACGCGGTGCTGAGGATGGAACCCAGGGCTTTGTGCATTGCTAGGCAAGCATTGCCCCAAGTGAGCTCACCCAGAGGTGAGACCAGAGCGGGAAGGGAGGTGTCAAGTGTGTCAACAGCAGACTCTACCTTTGGGAAAATGCAGATCCCAGCTCCAGCCTCAACTCAACTCCCGGATAAACAAACCTTAGCGGCCACCCAGGGTACTTCAGTTTGTAAAAAGGCTTAGGAATGTAAATCACACGGGAGTGAAGTGTGATCCTAATTTGCACTTAATCAAAGCCAATTAGAGGTACATTATTTACACAAAGCCCATGCATCTCAATTATGCCTAGCACAGACCAAGACAGTACTGAGTTCAGACCTTAATTCTGCTTAATTAGAGAAGTAAACATTTTCACTGAGCCAGTCCTTCAGTCTGATCTAGAGTCCGTGGGTAAAAGCAACCAAGTTTGCAGGGCCAAGAAAGTTTAATTGATACCTGTTGAAAACACCTGCAGAAAACAAAGCTACAGTCTCGCCGCTTTACCAGGCTGGGAAGGAGCCGCTTGTGCAGTCATGTACACCTCTGGCACCCACTAAACAGTAACTTCTGCTTCTGTTTCTTTTTTTTTTTTCCTGCATTTTAGGAAGAAAACTCAACCCAGGGAGTTAAGTAGATAAAAGATCTCAACTTTCGGCGCTAACAGGCCATTTCCCTGGGTCAAGAGGCCCCTGGTCAACACTTCAAGGGTAGCCAGTTTGGATCACTAGGTGGCAGGAGGTGCTCTGAGGCCAGTGCCAGTCAGCAGGCCTCAGGTCACATCATCAATAGAAGGGACAGGAATCTAGAACAACAGCACTTTGGGAGAGCATAGCCCCATAGCCTGGAGGGGGCCTGGGTGACAACTACTTCAAACCCCTCTCACATGTCCATTTACCAAACAGACCCTCAGAGGAGGCTCTAGGTCCCGGTGAGGCCTGGCCATTTCCTCAGAGTTCCAGACAGATGGCCTACTCTTCTGATGGTTCTGCAACTTGCAACACTCAACAGGACCTTGGGAATAAGGGAACATGCAAACTGGCTGAAAAGCCTGCGTGCATGAAGCCTGAACGAGGAAGGAATGCAGTCATGGCCTGTGCTGCTAACTGTGGAGCCTAAATACGAGTGGCTGCAACAGCCACTAGGTCTCCAGATCTTTCGAACATAAGTGCAATTAAAGTTGCCAGGGACTTGCACTGACTTCTTACTTCGGTGACCACATCTGAACACAAGTGTCCTCTAAGTTCACCTGGCCATCCCTTTGTCACCTGTCTCTTCCCAAGAGGAGCAGTGGGAGTGGGAAAATACAGCATCACAAAGCGTCTAGCATAGGGTGCGTGGAACGTTTGGCGGATCAATTATTGGAAACCGAGACTGTGGATTCCATGGGACGTTTCCAGCACCAATGATCATAGCCATATGAAAACGTAAGTGAAATACTAAGATTCTGGAGGAACTAGGTAGTGCTATCAAATGTCCTGGCTGCCCAGCAGGTTCTAATCCACAAACAAAGAGCAGAGCACAGCAGGATAACCCTGGCTCTATAGTACTATGCTATCATTGAGATACACGATACAACAGACTTTCTCTTGACACTTTTTTAAAAAGATTTATTTATTTTTTTATTATGTTTACAATGTTCTGCCTGCAGCCAGAAGAGGGCACCAGATCTTATCAGAGATGATTGTGACTCACACCATATGGTTGTTGGGAATTGAACTCAGGACCTCTGGAAGAACAACCAGTGCTCTTAATCGCTGAGCCATCTCTCCAGCCCTTGACACTTTTTTATAAGGACAAGATGGGCAGGTGTAGCTCAGCGGTAGAGTATTCACCGAGTATGCACTAGGCACCTGGTCCAATCATCCCCACCACGTACAACAGGGTGACACTGATCTGTAATTCCAGTACTTTCAAGCCGGAGGCAGGCGGGTCAGAAATTCAAGGTCATCCTCAGGGAGTGCAGGAGGCAAAATTCACTTACATTTCCACTTGTTAGGATGCATTCAATTATAAAGGTAGTTATGCAAAATTTTTAATTCTGCTAAAATGCTTAGAATGCACATTTTTGGTAGATAAAGATATAATATAATTTGAATAATTCCTTCATCTGTGATAGATATGAATGATACTCCCAAACAGTGACCCGAGGGACTTGTAAAACGGGCCTGGTCCACAATATCCTTCTCTAGTTAGTTGTTTTGTGGTTTTGTTTCCTGAGACAGCATCTTCTTATGTAGCTCAGGTTGACTTGGACTCTTTCTGCTACAGCCTTGTAAGTGCTGGGATGATGGGAACACCCCACCGTGTTCATCCTTCCTTTACATTAGTTGCTCACAGGACCACTCAAAAGACAACTTTCTTGTTTTGTTTTGCCAGTCAGGGTGTCTCTGTGTGGCCCTGGCTGTCCTGGAACTCACTCTGTAGCCCAGGCTGGCCTCCAACTCAGAGATCCACCAGCCTCTGCCTCCCAAGTGCTGGGATTAAAGGCGTGAGCTACCACTGCTTAGGCCAAAGGCAACTTCTTTAGTGTGGGTGGTAAGCCATCTTTGGAATCTCCACAGGTTGTGCTGGGGAATGTTCCCTCGTTGACACAGGAAGTCCCATCAAGCAGCTTCCCAAGATTCTGCCTTTGAACTCTGTCAGCAAAATAAAAACAAACTGGGCTCTCTGATCCTGAATAGTTTCCAAATGCCCCACCTACTTTTCGTGACCCCATCCAACTCTGAAGAAAGTTCAATTCTCAGGGAAAGCCTCTAGAGGCTCAGTTGCTCCTCATATTCCAGATCCCACCCAAGGCTCAGGAAAACCCTGTTATTGGTAAGGCGGTCCTAGGAAAATCATAAGAGATTTCTCATTTGTAGATTTGCTTTCATCTAGAGACAAATTTTACTTCAAAAGATCAATAATGATATGAAAATCAAGTGTGAATGTGTTCACTAAAAATGGCCCCACGTAATGTTTTACATGTGAAAAGTAGTTTCTCATATACTGACATGCGAGACCTTATAAGCAATGTACAGAAACTGAAGAGGCGGAGAACAGGGTGTGTGTGTGTGTGTGTGTGTACACAGACATGAATGAACTTTACAGAATTCAAACCCAATGTCTCTTTTATTACATGAACAGCCTGAGTTGAAATGGCTGTTGTGGAAAGAAGTCCTTGAGTAGCCATTACGTGTGTACCGTTCTTGTCCAAAGGAAGAGCGAAGGTGTGCCATGAATACAATCAACCAGAGGGAAATAGAGAAAGCCATTCTAAAGACGATGCGATCTCCAGAAATCAGTAAAGTTACTGAAATTTTAAAGACAAAGTTTTAAAATGTTGTGTGGCAAAAAAATCTTAGAAAGCTCTAGGATACTGACAACTTGAATAAATGTAATTACGTAGAGCAAAGTAAGAGCCAATTTGCTCAATTAAAGAAAACTCCTTCAAATCAACAAAAGATCAATAAAACCCTTAGGAAAATGGGCAGGGGCTGGAGGATGGCTCAGTGGTTAAAACATCACAGTTTCCTGTCCGGCAGAGTATAAATTAGTGTAGCTAATATATACTACCGAATGGGAAACTGATGTCATGGGAAATTTAAAAAATTATTCGGTGGTCACATATCTTCTGAGTTGTGAATTCTGCTTCTAGGAAGTAATTGTAGAGCTGCCTAGATGTGTACAAGTGTGTTGCTGGTATGGGCATGAAGTGCCGCACCTGGGAGCCCCCTTCACGTGTGTATATCCTGGAAGTTTCCCGGTCTTGGTATCTACGGTGTTCTTATTTTCAGAGATGTGGTGGTTTTCTAAGGAGCACCTCTTGTTGGATACACAGACAGTGCTCAATTTTTTGTTCTCATAAAAAGTGTTAAATGGCTGTCATTAGACCCATATTTTATCAGGTACATTGTTATCCAAGTTTGGATATTTTGTTTTATAACCACACACTTGTGGTTATAAATTAGTGATCCTGAGAAAAACTTCAGTTCCAGCTCCATCTTTGATGCCCACATGAATGAGCATGGCAGACCCTTCACTCTGACGCTGCCCACGTCTGTTGTCCCCTCTCTCTGGGCACACATATACACAAGTCTCCATTTGTCCATGTGAATGAGTCTTTCATTTTAAGTAACAAAAAGCTTTTCCATCCACCGTTTCATCAAATCCATACGACGACTTTCCAAAGTAGCGGCAGTCTTGCCTGTCACAAAGATCTGGGGAGTTACTCACCAAAGATACAAACCCCTAAGTGGCAGAGCTGTGGCTCCAGCGCAGACAATACCAAGTTAACCACATCCCCCGCCCCGACTAAGACGGGCCTTGAATTCTCTACACGCAGCTGAAGACAACCTTGACTTTCTGACCCTCTCGTCTCCACCTCCCAAGTGCTAGAATTACAGGTTGTGCCGCCACCACACTTGCTTTTATGTGGTGCTGGGCATTCAATTTAGTGCTTCATGTGAACTAAGCAAGCGCCACCACTTCCCAAATTCTGCTTCTTAATACAGTGTGTAGCGTTTTTTGTTTGTTTGTTTGTTTAGTGGCGTAGCAGGCATGTTAGCATGCACAAGGCCCGGAGTCTGATTCTCAGCAGTCTATTAAAATAAAATGCACGGGCAAGACTTACTTTGCAGTGGAGAGGCAAAGCAGCAGAGGACAGAGCCAGAAGGAACGGCATCAGCCTCGGCTTTACCTTAACTTGACGGGTAAGTCCGATGTGCTAAGGTGGTTCTGAGGTCTCTCACAATGTACCCCTTGTTAAACCACAGTGTTCCTGAGTTCTGCTGACAGCAGAGAGTGAGTTAACGGAGAGATGAACATTTCACTAAGGGAAAGTACTCAGCTCTGGAGCCAAGCTAAATAAAAGAGTTAATGTGGAGACAGAGAGAGAGAGAGAGAGAGAGAAAGAGAGAGAGAGAGAGAGAGAGAGAGAGAGAGAGAGAGAGAGAGAGAGAGAGAGAGAGAGAGAGAGAGAGATTGAGAGCCAAAGGAGGCTTAGTGGTACTTGCCCTGCCATAGCTTATCCAGGAAGCTGGAACAGCCAAGCCCAATTTGGCTTGTGGAGATCGGCCTGGTTCTTTTTTCTTCTTCAGAACCCAAGCAGAAGGGACCAATGCCACCTCACCATGGAGGCCTCATGCCTGGGCCACTACTTTAAAGCATGGTTTGTGGTCTACACCAGGATGGACTGAACAACTCTGCGTGCTTCAGGCTCAGGCCTGAATGTAACATATGCTTACCCTAATGGCAATGACGGAAACTAATAAACAGACACTGGTCACGTGGAAATCAGAACCACAGTCTTCTAAGAATAACCTCTGCTGAGGCTCAGGGAAGACGCTGCAGAAACATCAAGCTGTTCGTGGATGTATCAGTTGCTACAGGTTTGTTGTATAATTTGGTAACTCTCCTTACCCATTTTAAGAATTGCCAGAGAGTTTGCCTAAGGGGCAGCACCATCTCACAGCTCCACCAGTAAAGCATGAGGGCCACAACTTCTCTGAGTCCTTATCAACATCTGTCACCATCTGCCTATCTTTTGATCACAGACACCTGGGGCGCCCAGCTATCACTCAAGGGAGTCTTGAGTTGAACAGTACCACTGGCTAATGATGGTGTTATCTTTTCTTTTGTAATTTATTTTTTGAGAACGTCACAGATTAATATTTTTATTTTATGTGTATGAATATTTTTCCAGCATGTAATATATTATGCTTAGGTCTAATATCTGTAATGAATTACTTATTCTATATACTTCAGGACCAATGTTGTATATGCTATTACAATGTTATATATGCTATACAGAAATGATTTTAAATTCCTTTTTTTAAAAAAATATTTATTAGCCGGGCAGTGGTGGCACACGCCTTTAATCCCAGCACTCGGGAGGCAGAGGCAGGCGGATCTCTGAGTTCGAGGCCAGCCTGGTCTACAAGAGCTAGATCCAGGACAGGCTCTAGAAACTACAGGGAAACCCTGTCTCGAAAAACCAAAAAAAAAAAAAAATTATTTATTCATTATGTTTACAATATTCTGTCTGCGGGTATGCCTGCGGGCCAGAAAAGGGCACCAGACCTCATTACAGATGGTTCAGATGGTTGTGAGCCACCGTGTGGTTGCTGGGAATTGAACTCAGGACCTTTGAAAGAAGAGGCAGTACTCCTAACAGCTGAGCCATCTCTCCAGCCCTTAAATTTCTATTTTAGATAGCTGATATCATATAGACATCTTTGCTAAGTTTTATTAGTTATAATAACTTTAAATATTTCATAATTAAATAAACTTTACATATTTCATAAGATCTTTTATACAGGTAAGCTATTACCTATGTACAGAAAGGTTCACCTCCTCTCTGGGAACTGTGATGTCTTCTCCTCCCCTTACTGAACTGGCTGGGACCTCCGGAACATGACTGATGAGCAGTGGTGGACATGGGAGCAGAGACGGCTCAGTGGTTAAGAGCACTGGCTGCTCTTCCAGGCAACCAGGGATTGGTCCCCTGGCACCCATGTGGCAGCTCACAATGGTCTGTAACTCTAATTCCAGGGGATCGGATACCCTCTTATGGCCTCTGTGGGTACCAGGCACTTATATGGGGTATAGATGTACACAATGGCAAAACTCCCAAATCCATAAAACTAAATAAAATGCCTTTTAAAAAAACTTTAAAAAGATAGTGGTGATAATGGACATGCTTGTATCATTTCTGATTATAGAGAAAACATTAAAATTTTCACCATATAATGTCTGTTATTTTCATTATAATGTCTGCTACATGGTTTTCATATATTATAGAACACAATGAAGATAGGAAATAGAAAGTATATAATCTTACAAAAGTGAAAAGTTCACTGTAGAGTCAAGAACCAGTTAAGCAAGCATTGCAGAGAATACAGACATAAAGATACCAGAATAGACTCATGTAAAGGCAAGAACAGAGACATATAACCAGCTCAGAAATAAATACAAACAAGAGGAACAAAAGACCTGGAGATGGTACCAGTAGACTAAAGCATGAAAGCGGACTCTTTGGAAAAGTGTTAGATATAAAAATATCTGGAAAATGGCTATAAGAATGTAAAACTTAATGAAAATTATAAACTCAAACACTGAAGATGCTCACAAAGGGTGGGGATACATACAAACAAAACAACGCCAGGGCATGTGGCCAGCATGCTACACGACAGATAAACAAGCCTTAAGAGAAGCCACAGATAGCGAAGGGTGATAAGACACAGCTCAAGATTCTGTCAGGTCCATTGGGGGCAGGTTAATTCTGTAAGAACAAAGGTTTTCACGACCAGGAGCTTCCCGAATGCTGGAAGTGCAGCACTTGGGGTGTAAATGGTAACGATGCAATGAACAACTTACAACGTTGAACAATGGCCTAGTGTTTTGCTCCCAATTGTCCAAAAAGGACTCTATTTTGTTTCCCTATGAGTTTGGTCACACATTATCAATTGTCTCTTTATACACCAGGATTATAAAATTATAGTAATTTTCTAAAGAAAACAGAGATATCTTAGTTTTCTTTAGAAATTAACCTGAAGAAGATCTCTCCCACCAATGAGGGTAAAACTGGCTACCAACACATAAATCTTACATTTGGTGCTTAACCCCATCAAAGACAAAAGATTTCTGTATTTATTATGTATACTGTGTTCTGGGCACCAGATCTCATTATAGATGGGTGCGAGCCATCCATGCGGTTGAATTCATGGTTGAATCCATGGGAATTGAACTCAGGACCCCAGAAGAGCAGTCAGTGCTCTTAACCTCTGAGCCATCTCTCCAGCCCAACAAAAACCATCTTAAAATGGGTGAAATGTCTACAGTAAATCTAAAACAACAGAGCAACTAGAACCCTGAGAAGAGAAGCTTTCTATTTCTAGGATTGCGATGTTTTCTGAGCTATGACATCAGAGGCATGAGCTATGACATCAGAGGCATGAGCTATGACATCAGAGGCATGGGTGACAAAAGCAAAACAGACAAATGGGGTCACATGACATTCGAAAGCCGTGCAGCAAAGAGCAAGAAAACAGTGCGGCGGGCTCCCTGTAGCTGGCGGGGAGTGAAGGATATAGATTTATAAAGGTCTAGCATCTACCAACACAACCCACTCCCAAATGACGATTAAAACACAAACAAAAGATGCCAATGGAACTGAGTGTGAGGTGTACTCCTACAGTCCCAGCATGAGGGAAGCGGTGGCAGGAGGGTCCAGAACCTAAGGCTAGAAGCCTCAACGACACGGCAAGTTTGAGGCCAACCTGGACTACACGAGACTCTGACTCAAAAAAAAAAAAAAAAAAAAAAGACTCAACTAGATATTTACACAAAGAATAAATAAATGGCCAACAGGAATATGAAAAGAAACTCAACACTAATTGTTAGGGAAATACAAATCAAAACCACAAAGATATATCATTTCCCACAAATACCGAAAAAACAAACAAGCGAACCCAGGAAACAGAAAGTACTTGTGCAGACTAGAGAAAGTGAAACCCTTATGTATTGGTAAAAATGTAAAACACATCTAGCACGGATCCTATGGAGAACAGCATCAAAAAATATAGAACATCAATCATATAATCCAGCAAGGCTACCCAGCAGATAGCCAAAACCCCTGAATTTCAAAGAAGTAACTGCACAGCACACACCGCAGCATGACTCACGGCACCACCTATGCCCACGTGCGTACACACTGTGGAATATTACCCAACCCCGCACGAGGGAAATCCTGCCGTGAACGACAGCACGGGTGAAGCCTGAGCACGTTTCTACGCTCAGTGAAATAAGCCAGCCGCAGAAGCAAGGATTGTGACTCCACACGGGACCCATAGTTCCTTCCACAGAACTCTGAAGATGAACGTGACTGCTGCAGGGTGGGTGGGGAACGGTTGTGAAGTAGATCCAGAGTTCCTCTGTAGGTGGCGGATATGGTGAGTGTCTTCTTTGGCCACTCTTTACCTTATCTTTTGAGATAGGGTCTGTTAGTGGGGCTCGCTGATGGGCTAGACTGTCTGTACTGCAGCCCCGGGACTCTGGGTACCACTGCCACATGCAGCTTCAGAGCTGGGGGTGAGCTCCAGCTCCATCTGGACGAGAAAGTTCTAGAGTTCTGTTGCTTAACAATATGCACATGGCGCACTGGTGCTCGCATTTAAACTAGCTAAGACAGAAGACTGCATATTGTGTTTTCAATACTACAGTAAAGTTCCGTTGGCTCTGCTCAAGGGAAGCCAAAAGAAAACTAAAAATCTGTGGTAATGGTGGATGCAGGGTGTGTGTGTGACGCAGAGAGGAAGAGACAGGTAAAAACTGTCACCACTCAGACAAGAATCTTAGTCTTTTCCAAGTCTGAATAGTTAACAGAATCCTCAGTTTACAGAGAACGATGCAGTAACTGATTAATAATGAATTAATGACAAACACAAAACAGTCAGGGATGGATGCCGCAGAGGTATAAAAAGAACAAGGCTAACTATGACTAAAGACACCGTCTGTAGCCAATGACAACATATCCGAGGCCCGAGTGACATCCACAGGCACAAAATGTAGGCCATGACATTAAGTATTCAAGAGCTACACGGCCTAGATTTTGGTTTTGGTGGGGGTAGGGTGTGGACTTCCAGCTTGCTTTAAGCACGGGCACACCTATGTAGGACAGGGTCTCCCACACAGAGGAGGATACCCAGGAGAGAGCCGAGTCTTTCACCCTGCGCTCAGGTTTCAGGTCAAATGGCTCTTTCTTGCATAATCCTTCTTGACTTTGTTCTGGAAAATTCCACGGGTCGCTTCCTTGTCACCGTCCCCTGAGTTCTGAATCCAACTGTAAGTCTACGGTCATCGCGTGCTTCCTGCCAACGATCACACCTTTCAGCATCACTCACTCAACCCCCATCAACTGCAGCCAATAGTTGGGAATTCGGAGATAAATGAGACACGGTCACTGCAGCTGGTGGTGGGGCCTGGACATGTCTGTGGCCACACAATCATTGTTTATTTCCAAAGAAATGAAAGCCTTGGCATCACCAACCACTGTGGCAATGGAAAAATCCGTTTCCTGCCTTAGTAGAAAGGGGACAAGCAGACGAGGACCCTGCTTTTGTATGTCTGGCTTCACAGAGAAGGAATGGAGGGCTGGGGCCCCTTCTGAACCTCTCTGGCAGGTCATCTTTGGTGGTGCAGAAGTGTGCGTGTGTGAGAGCACTGTTTATTCTGGCCCTTCTTGTAATTTACAAATTGAAACAAATAATAGTGGAGACATTTGCAACTATGGAAAAAGGCTGTTTACAGAGCGGGAGAAAACAGACTAAATAGGCTTAGATTACCGAAAATTTCTAACACGGCACGGATGGACGGCCCAACAGAAGGTGCAAAGGGCACCGCGTCAGCTCCCCGGCTCCCCGCAGCAGCTCTAGCTGCTGAGAGTCCCGAGACAGCAGCCGAGACAGCAGCCATAGCCACGTGTGAGTCGGGACGGGAACATTTTCCTAGGCCTCCGGTTTCATCCATCCTCTAAGATACGGTAGCTTCTCGGATACCCTTCTTAGCTGGATGTTAAATCATTCAGGCCCGGGTGCTTCTCACACTTTCCTCTGGAAACTAATTCTCTAACCCTTTCTTTAACAAATGAAGTTGCTCCGGTGAACTTCCCTGTGTGAAGCCAGCACAGAAGACTGCGCTTTCTTCTAATACCCACTCACGAGCCATGTCTTTGTTCATTAATGAACAAATAATACTCAAACACCAAGTCCTTAGTGAACTTTTGATGCAGTCACTCGTCTTTCCCAGAGGAAAAGAGTGTGTGCTCATTTGGCCAGTGAAGGGCTATGTTCACAGTGCTTATTGTGAGGTTGGTGAGGGTGCAGGTACAGACCATGGAGACTGAATCTTTTTTTATATAGAGGCCCTAGCAACACCGTACACCAAACACTCGGAGATCTACAACTTGGTAGGGAATAAACCAAAACAAAACAAAATAAAGGTTTTATACAGTCTGATTCTCAAGTTCATTTTTTTGTTTGTGATGTGTGTGTGTGTGTGTGTGTGTGAGAGAGAGAGAGAGAGAGAGAGAGAGAGAGAGAGAGAGAGAGAGAGAGAGAGAGTATGTGTGTTTGTGGTGTGCGTGTCTGTACAGAGGACAGACTGGATGTTCTCACCACTTTACTTCCTTGAGACAGGGTCTCTCACTGAACCTGGAACTAAGATGGTGTCAGCAAGCCCTACATCGCTCGGTCTCTTTAGTGTCACCCACAAACGGCCACATCTGCCTGCCTACATGGGTGCTGGGGAATTGAACTCAGGTTCTCACGTTTGCACAGCAAGCACTTTTATCCATGGGACCATCTTCTCAGGCCCCTGAAGCACAATTATTTAACAAGTGAACTTGAATTAAATGTAGGCATGGCTCAGCAACCCCAGTCATATAAGACTGGAGAAACCAGGCTGAGAGGAAATGTTGCTTCATCAGTTTACTCCCATGCTCAAGAAAGAAGTCCAGTTTCGGTTTCATTTAGGAACATGCACTACCTCAGCTAATCTTCAAAATTAAGTTGGCCATGATGGCGTACGTCTTTAGTCCCAGCTCTCAGGAGGCAGAGGCAGGTGGATCTCTCTGTTTGAGGCTAGCTTGGTATATAAAGCAAGTTCCAGGACAGCCAGGGCTGTTACACAGAGAAGCCCTGTCTCGACAAACAAACAAGCAAAACTTAGAAGTGGCTCAGTGAAGTAGTTCAGTGGGTAATGACGCTTACTGCAAAGCCTGACATCTGAGTTGACAGAGCACATTCAGTGGACGGGGAGAATCCACAACACAAGTCTCTGACCTCCACACCTGCCACGGTATGCACAAATGCAGACCCACATGTACAGACACAAAATAAAGAAAACTTATAATTCAAAACCATAAAAGTCTACAGAGCAAATTAAAAATAATATCAATAAACAACGGAATTTAATCTAGGGCTATCTACACCTTCAAAGGTCATCTTCTTTTTCATTTTTTTTGAGGCAGGGTTTTATTCGTGTAGACTCGCTCTGTAGACCAAGTTGGCCTCAAACTCAGAGATCTTTCTGCCTCTGCTTTCCAAGGGCTGGGGTTAAAGGCCTGCGCCACCACCACCACCCAGCCCACACTCTTTTTTCTAGTTAGCAGTTTCTTTTACTCTTAATCTCTCTCTTAGGGGACGCGAGATGGCTCAGCGGTTAGGAGCACTGTTTGTTTTTCCAAAGGACTCAGATTCAATTCCCAGCACCCACATGACAGCTCACAGCCCATTGTAAATCCAGTCCTAGAGGAGCTGAACCCCCTTTTGGCCTCCGTGAGTACTGCACACTAGTAGAATACAGACATTCATACAGGCAAAACACATATAATAAAAAAAAACAAAAAATATTAACATTTTATAATTTAAAAGTCTGACTATAAATAACTGCTAAGTTTTCTCTATTTGTGGCTCAGATTTTAAAAAAACATTATGAAGTATTACAGACAGGGTAGAAAACTGTGTGTCCCTTCTCCTGCCTTCCTATTGGACTATTCTTATTCTTCTGCAATGTTTTGATATTCTTAATATATTTTAAAGGTTTGCTTATTCTATTACAAACAAGTCTAGTTCATTCATTTCTTTCTTGGAGTCATGGCCTAGAACTCACCACGTCACTGAGAATGACCTTGAGCTTCTGAGCCTATTACTTTTACTTCTGAGTATTGGGATTACCGTAATGCATGCACCACCATGCCAAGTTTTATGTCATGCTGAGGATCAAACTCCGGCCATGTGTATGCTAGACAAATACTATACCAACTGAGATACATCCCCAGTCCTTAGTTCAGTCACTTATTTTTCTGCTATACAAAACATACACCATGATTTCTAGTACACCCCTTTGTCTATCTGTAATGAGCAGTTTTGGATGGATCTTCTTTATACACATGTTGCTGTTTCCTTTGGATTTTTATATGTGGTAGCTGCTGTTCTGAGAACTTTACACATCTTAACTCATTTAACATTTCTAATAACCTTACATAGATTCTGTCCTTATCTCTATGTTATGGATAGGGAATACTATGGTTCAGATCCATGCAGTTTTAGTGGACACTGTAAGTCACCCTCTGCATCTGTTCATCTTTGCACCAATGGGGTCTGCTTCCCACATTCTTGCCAACCCCAGGGTAACTTTCAGCACTGACCCATGAACCTCTCCTTGTCAAACTTCTGTGTACATGCTGGTACCGTTTCTTTACAACCACACCGTCACACAGCTTTGGAAAATATTCAAGGAGAGCATGGATGGAGCTACTTTTGGTGCTCTCCAGGCCAGGCCCACCTTCTGCTTTTTTCTCCTTTCTATTCTTTTGTGTTTGCTACTGGTTTCTCACCAGGACTAACTGACTCAAAGCCTTGTCATGGCCTTTGTCTAGCAAGCCCAAGGCCCTAGGTTCCATCCCCACTCCCATCACTATGTGGCCTTGAATTCACAGAGATCTATCAGCCTGCGTTTTTTTTTTGCCCACCCCCAACCCTCAGACAGGGTTTCCTAGTAGCTACGGAGCCAGTTCTTGACCTTTGCCTCCTGAGCGTTGGGATTAAAGGCCATGCGCCACTACCGCCTGGCTTCTCTTATCTCTTATTCTCAACATACTGTACTGTCCGTATAGAAATGATGTGAATGGGCTCCCTCATCCCATTGTTCTTCATAAAGCCCCCCCGCATTTCATAAAAAACAAAACAAAACAAAAAAAGCCTACGCTAAATACTAGTGCTCTGCCTCCCTGTTTCTTTCTGTCTTTAAGTCACTGTAGCCAAATCAGAGTGCTGAGGAGCTAAGCTAACTACACACTAGTAGCCATGTGACCTTCAGATGCCCCAGAGAGATGACCACATTTGAATACATAATGAGAAGTTGATGGTTTAGTTGAGACAAACTCTCTTGTAGTCCAGGCTAGCCTTAGAACTCTCTATGTAGCCCAAGACGGTCTTGACTTCTGATCCGATCCTCCTCCTCAGCCTCCCAAGTGCTAGGATTATAAGCAAGAGCCTCTGTGCCCAGCTGTTAGAACAAGAAGCCTTGGCAATCTCCAGCATCAGAGAGCTGTAGGCTCTGACCTGGGTATAACTAATTTAAACAATAAGGTTCAATTAATTCCTGCGTGTGTGTGCGATGATCAATGTGGAGGGATCGTGCAGGTCTCATCAAACAGCACATGAGTCACCATTTTAGGTTTTGAAACTAGGGGAAAACATGCAGAGAAGAGATAAACAGCTCCTTTTTAATGAATGTAATAACAGAAGAATAATGAGGTTGGAAAACAGATGTGGACGGAGGGGAAATCTTGCTACAGTGTGGCCCACACAATCTGGGGAGGAATGATAAAAAGAAAAACAACACAGCTTTACAAGCTGTTTTGAGGCTGGAATTAGAAGAAGTAATCAAGCAA
Organism: Arvicola amphibius; assembly: GCF_903992535.2. Classification (NCBI taxonomy): domain Eukaryota; kingdom Metazoa; phylum Chordata; class Mammalia; order Rodentia; family Cricetidae; genus Arvicola; species Arvicola amphibius. The sequence continues at coordinate 35,532,946 of NC_052050.1, forward strand.
GGCCGCCTTACAAAGGGTCAGGGGGTAGCATCCTGCAGCGGAGAAAAAGCAGAGCCCTGCGCCTGCTCCGGCCCCAGCCCGCACTCTGGGAAGAAAGGGCTTCCCGGGCAGCAGCTTCTCAGAGCAGATTCTTGATTCAGTGTTTAATAATTGCCATCTAACCTCCCTTCCCCTGCCCACCCGCTCCCCAGGGAGGTACTTCCCTAATGGGTTGGCTCTTTTTAGTCTGGTTTTAGTCTCTGACTCTTTATATTCCGACGGGGGGTGGGGGTGGGGACCTCAGTCTATTTCTGTGACTTCCAGGCAAAATGTGTCAAATTAGATAAATGTGTTCGATGCTGGGTTGGGAGCACACTCACTCTTTAAACGGTTTCTTCCCACACCCCTTTAACCGTGTCTGCCTCTCGGAGTCTATTCAACTGTACATAAAAACAATTCCAACTAAATCCTCATGTGGGGTGGCTATTTTCTTCACACTCACCATATAGGTCACATTTTGGGGAGCAACAGAGATGTGAGTGCAGCCTGTTGGTAGACAACGTGAAGTCAATCCTATTTCTGAGGTTACCCACAGGAACACAACTTCCTTCTGCTCGGATGGGTATTGTTAGGAACAAGGTTCTTTACGGAGCAACTGACAAGACACTCACCAGTTAGATCACCAAACAGTGTTAGTCTATACAAAGTATCTCCAGAAACCGTGTTAGTCTATACAGAGTATCTTTGGAAAACTGTGTTAGTCTATACAGGGTATCTTTGGAAAACTGTGTTAGTCTATACAGAGTATCTCCGGAAAACCATGTTAGTCTCTACAGAGCATCTCCTGATGTGGAACTGTGAGAAAGCCACCGCTGCAGTTGTCTGCCTTGGCCTCTGAAAGCCTTCAAACTCAACCACTGAAGTCCAGCCAGCATCTAATTTTACCCGTGAGTTCCAGGAGAGAATGGAGCTGGTGGGAAGATTACAGAGTTCCTTGAAGCCCTGACCTACAACAGGAAGCGAGTTGTCAGCCTTCATGTCTCTCACCCTAAATTCCAAGGCAAACAACAGCGGCCGAGCGTTTTATAACACGTTCCCATTGTAAAATTGCATATTCCAGAAACTTGATGCCAGCTCCCTCGTTTTCCATAGACCTCACGTCGGTACCAGCACATGATCTTAAGCTGAATATTTTTACTTCAGCTTTTCACTCCCAATTTGTCAAATGTCTTTGGGTTTTTCTGGCTTTCTTGTAAAACCGTGGCAATCTGTTTTCACATTGACCAATTCTTGTACTCATTCAGCTCAGCTCACTGAAGTAATGACCTGGGAGTCTCTGATAACACTGGGGAAAATGAAGAACCACAGGGATTTCTCGGGCTTTCTGTAAACATGGAGAGGATGAGATTTTCCAGTTCTTTCAGTCTGGGCAGACAGAAACTGTTTAATCCTTCAGCGAGTTACAGTCATCTGTAAAATGGGTGCAGCAGCACCCCCATCAGCGGCTGCTGTGAGGATTAATGACAGTCTACTCTGAGGGACCTGCTTAACACACAGAGAGACAGCTATGATCAGGTCTGTCCAAAAGCGATGGGAAGAGCATCCACAATCCTGTTGGTGAGTGAGTGAGATGCCACACAGTGGCACTTCTCGGGACAGAAGATGACCTCAGGTGCTCCTGAAAGCACTAAGGGGATCAGCCAACAGGAGCAGGAGTGATAGCGAGTGTCTGGTGTCTACGGGAGATCTCCAACAAGATTGTCCTAGGCCAGGAATGGACAAGCGCCCGTTCGAAGGCTGGTGCCCTTGGAATAGAACATGAGCCTCTTCTTAGAAGTAGGTTGATGGAAAGGAAAAAAAATGGCTGGAAAAGTTCAATGGGTTCATTAAGATCCGGATACTAAGAAACCTGCTTTCTGGGGTAGCACTTCACATTGTTGCCAGAGACCCATAAAAGGATGTAACAGACAACCTCAGCTTTGAGTGTGAGACCGGTCACCTGGGCTCAACCCCTGCAGCAATTACTGTGCTATGAAAGGCGGAGCTGGCCTCTAATAAGGGAGAACAAAGCGTCAATCACCCTGGAACATTCAGCAGACCTCTGGGTCATTATCTGGCTGAGTTTCAGTGTTCTCAAGTTCTGTGGCCCTAGAGAAGAGCAGAGATCCACACAGATTAGTCCTCTGAGTGTTGCTTATTCTCCTCTAGAGCAGAACTCATATACCAACTGCTATTATCTAAGTGCTGACAGCTTAGCGGGTGCTACCGTCACCCACACTACCTGTGTGCAAGAAGGAAACATTTAGAAAGGGCTCAGATATAGAAAAGTGCCACCCGGTATCCACCAGAGAATAAACAAGATTGCTACTGGCATTCAAGATGTTTAAGAGAGAAGAAGCTGTGCATACAGAGACCCTTGAGTTTAAGAAGAAAATTCATCTTTTAATCAGAAATGAAACAAGAATCCCCAAGAGCTCAGGGCTCGCTGCAACATCTGCCAGTTTAGACTGGATTAATAAAATTACAAGGGATGGTTAAAATCTTATCTAGGAGGAATTACAAATACGAATCCATATGCTACACAAGGACGAGATGGCCAGTGGTCAACACTTGGCGAGTTCTCTGCTTCTTCCCCAGTAAGACATGGCTTCCTAAACATATGACAGAGGGCATATCTCAGCTCTGTCATATTGGGTGAGTTGATAACATTTTCAACAAATTCTCCTTGTTAGAAAACCACGGCATAAGGAACGAGCATCATTCTACCATAATACTCAATCCATACTGGAACATGACCAAGAGAGTAGAGGGGAAGCTGGAAGGTAAAAGACAGGCGAGAGAGACTAAGTAACTAACTCCGTCCCAGGCAGAGTTCATCTAAGCTACAAGTGGGAGACAAGACACAAAAAACTTTGGTTAGAACCAAGGTAAAAGCAGGGCTTTGGGAGACTTCTGACTCCTGGATCCCTATTAAGAGTACACAGTTCACTAAGTTTCATTTAATAATCATGAGACCCCTCTGAGCAGTTCATTGCTCACACTTGCGCAGATTAAGTCAGAGGCTAAGTGAAGGCCACATTTGTTGCAAGGCTGCCATATCTTGGATTATTTGATTGAACCCAGACCCATTTCTTCCATCAGACCTTAACCAAGTCATTATTTCAAGGTAGTGACGTACAAGAAAAGCGTATTTCTCTTCTGTTTTCAGTTCTAGGGTCGAAGGCAGCATCTTGCACGTATTAGGCAAATCCTTCCCCCACTGAATTATATCCCAGACCTTTGTCTTTAAAAGACAGAGTACCTAGCTCAAGTTAGACTTGAACTTGCTACAAAGCCATGGATGGCCTCGAGCTCAAGATCATCCCGCCTCTGCCTCTAGAGTGCTACGCTTATATATGTGTGCGCAGCTGAGTCTGGCTTCCTTAATGGCTCTGAGGAGAAAAACACTTTGACATGAGGAAAACTTCTGTTACTTTGGGTAAGGTTCTCCTGTGACTGCTCAAGCAGCCTAGGAAGGAGAATACACTCATTTGTGAAGAAATGACTAAGGACATGGGTTAAAAGCCGGAATTCTCCTCTTTATCATTTTTAGTCCTGCTTCCCAAGCCTTAAGTCACCCTCAGAACTTTGGAGACAACCCAGGACTTCACGGAACTTAAAGTGCTTAAATGAAGCACTAAGTTCTTCGCTTTCCTCGGGGGCTTGAGGCCCGGGGTTACTTGTGGTTCTTGGGCCTTGGAATGAAAACAGCCCTAAACCCCTCAGGTTCCTTTGGAAATGCCTGTTTTGTGTGACCCTGTCTCCAGTTGGCATCACGGTCTCAATCCACTGTGTGCTCAAGACTAAGTGTCTTCAAACGCAAGCTATAAACACGGACCGCCAACACCCTGAACTCCATAGACAAAGACGTCCAACAGAGCGAACCAGAGAAGAAACAGCTTTTGGCTTTAAGACAGGAGTCTTAATGATCTCTGTAGGATGGTCCAGGTCAAGGCCACTTGGAAGGTAAATCTAACTTTTCTTTTAGAAAAAGCCTCAGCTACATAAAGTCATTGGGCCACTACACTTATGCCTACCAGCAGAGGTTGAGGGTATGGTGGGTAACATATACTCACTATGAAAGGTTTAAAAAAGGGGGTCAGAAAAATAAAATATATAGGATACAGTTGCAATTTGGAGGTTCAGAAACCTGTTTAGCCAGGATCCATTTTTTTAAGGGAAAGGGGGTGGTATGCCTTCCTGGGCCTTAGTCTAAGAGAAAATATGCATACAGTAGCTTGCCAAGAAAACCATCAAGAACTCAAGCTTCCTTCAAGTCAAACCCCATCACTTAATAAAATAATAAGGTATCATTCACTGAACATCTAAACAAATTGCTAGGACATTACCACAAGCTCAGGGAAAAAAACACTGTGGTGAGCTTCCCACATAAACAGCTACAGCAGAAACCCTGGAGTCTCCAAACCCTATGCACAGTATGGCTGAAACAGCCTAAAAAGAACTCTAAAGAACGAACAGTCTGTTGGAGAAGCTTCACCCTCTATAGACACAGCACTAAAGTCAACCACACAGGCAGAGGCACCACAGCCAAGTCTCGTTTGACTTCAGGGTTCACACCGACTCCTCTCACATGGGGAGATGCCCACTGCAGCCCAGAAGGATGGGGACAGCAGTCTCTGTCCCCTTGGCAGCTGCACGTGATGCTCTGGAGATGGCGACATGGAGAAGAAACTCAGGAAAGCAGATGTAGACACCAAACACGGTATATTCTGGAGATCTCACAGAGCTTAACTGGGGAAAGAAGTTTAGGCATGATCACCCAATTGTCACCGTCCCCCCCCCCGCCCCCCCCCGCCATGAGACAATATCCTGGAACACACCCGGGGCAGGCCTGCAACCTGCAATTCACCTGCTCTGTCTCCGGGTCAACACAGCACCCTGTCTTAGGCTCTTTGCAGCTTGCCTAACCTGGAGCTCTCTTATCATGCCCAACGGGAACCCCCTGCGCTTTGGTTCTCTTCCCGGGCAAATCCTAAGTGAGACTGGCTTGGGAAAGTGCTTTGACAAGTGCTGTAAAGGGAAACGCTGACATCTCCATCCACTTCTGGGGTGGAGAGGACGATGAAGGCCTGTGCTGATCTCTGGTAGCTCGGAAGAGAGCGAGCAGCACACGGACCTTCAGTAAGTCAACGCGCTCTTCCCGAGACAGTTACAGCTCTTTGAAAAAAACGCTCACCAGTGCCTTCAGAACACACGGAGATCGAAGAAACACGAGGCCCCCACGGAGGAAGGGATCAAGGGAGAAAAAAAGTGAGGTGAGAAAATAGGGTCACTGCACTGTGACCAGGCACTATAGGAACTGAACAATTTAAGATGAAATCACAAAAATGCTCTCATCCACGAATGTGTAGCTGTTTTTGTTTTAGGTCGGTGATGGCTTTGTTACCTCACTGGAGGCAGGGGAGCGGGAGAGCCTAAAGGGAAGATCACTGAGGCAGCAACGGAGGCAACAGTTCCACTTTCTAAACCCAGGAGTCTTGTATTAGAAAAGAAATCTGCTGGTCATAGTTGTGTCGGCTGCTAGGAAGTAAGTCATCTCCAGAGTGGAGGTATTACCGCAGGCCTAGAGGGTCCTGCTGAGGGAGGCCGGCAGCGGCCCAGCAGGGCTAAGCCTCTTCAAGGTTTTAAATAAAAAACATCCACTTAACTTTTATAGGGGATTGTTCCCTAATAACACACAAGGAAGGCGGCTGGCTCTCCTGAGTTCTGCAGCAGCAGGGTCGTCTCTGTGTTGACTGAGGAATAAGGGTACAAACTGCGATTTTAACTAGGGTTCCTGGGGCTAAACAGAAAAGAAAGCCGAAAGGATTTAGGTCTTAAGGGTATTAGCCGAAGGCTCTTTCTCCAACAGAGTTTCTTTTATATGTAAATTACACAAGACTCCAGTCAATGACTTAGCTAGGCTGGCAAAGGAAGGCCAGTCTCAATCTGTCTGAGCCTCAGTTTGCCCAAGGAAGCCACAGAGAATGGCTACGAAAGATCCCTCCAAGGTCTCCTTAAGTTAAAAGTATAAAATGAAGTTAACAAAGGAAACAGACAGAACAGCAACAAGGGGAGTCCTCCGGAATCTGGGCTCCTCAGAGGGCGTCTGATCCCACGAGTCCTAGCAGCCTTGGCCCAGAGTCCGTATCCAAGGCCACCTTCCTGAAGGGGGCTCTGAATACAGCAACGGCACAAGTAAAGGTAGTGAAAATTACGCAAACCATGTCTAAACGCGGATACTGTTACTACCAATGACACGCAAGTACTGCGTCCCATTTTGGCCAGGCATTACAGCCCGTACATGACTTAACCAGGCCTGAGAACTCAGTGAAGCAAATGCTGACATGATGTGTTTTGCAGATGAAGCAGACACAGAGCAGTTAGGGACGGTTATAGATAAAACATGGGGTGGTCCCCTAGAGCCAAAACCAAGGGAGGACCCAGGAGCAATGAAGCTGGCTCCCAGGACAGGACAGGAGCTCTCAGGATGCCCGGCTGAACCCAGTGATGAGGAAGCGGTGGACCTAACAGCCAGAGAGCTCAGAGATAGGGACTCCAGGACTGCCAGGGACAGAGACGAGATAACCTTTAGGGCCCTTTTTACCTCTGACACTCTATGCGAGGGGCCCTGTTCCATAAGGATCCAGGAACTGTTTAATTCCCAGGCTTTTTTTTTTTTTTTTTTTTTTTAAAGTTCTTCATTTCTATTTAAAAAACTGCATGTTCCCGTGGCCCTGGAATGCCTGCCTCCGGCCCCTCTGGAGCCCTGGGTTATGTGAAAGCAGCTGTGCCAAGCTGGCCCAGGGGCGGGGCTGAGCCTTCCTGGCTGGCTTGTGACATGTTCCTGACGTACTGTGTGGTCAAGGAGTTGGAACTGGGGGGGCTGAACAAGGGCCAAGCCTTGCACTTCAGCTTCCTGACCTGGCAGCCATTCAGAGAGACCCTGCTAAGTGCTATTTCCTAAATACACTCTCTTTTCATAACAATCTTACCACATTGCTTTCCTTTACGAGCGCTGTTAAAAGAGGGAGCTGGGCTCCTTCTGGTTAATCTGCACAGACTACATTTGGAAACCATCAGAAACCGAACTCTAAACAAAACGTTATTAATGTGTTCTAATCTGCCCTCTATGCTGCAGATGAAAAGAAAATGTTTTATAGTTTTGGAGCATACGTTTTAATTGCCTTTTAAGAGTGCATATACTTTTAGTACTGCATGTTATAAAACTGTAGTATCTGTTTCTTGATAACTGTTGAGTGATCTCAGCTATTTTTATTAGCCCCCCCTCCTTCCTCATCCCTTTCTCCTCTTTTCTCCTGAACTGCCACCCATGGGAAGTTCCTTTAGATCAGGTTGCTGTGAACCTCAGGTGCGTGGGCTCTTCATTATAAATAGCTTCTTTACAGCTCCCCCCCCCCGCTATAAAACACGTGTGCCTGAAAACATAAACAGAGATGGACTGGGTGGCTTTGTCCAATAATCCAGGCCTGCCGGGAACCCAGCAGTCTGACCATCCCAGTTGCGATGGCTTTTTTATGGGGGCCCAGATCAGACGCTCCTGCTACTTTTCTCGACTGTGCAGCTCTGTCCCAGACTAACACATCAGTCAGTCAGCAGGGAGGTCTCCCAGGCAGGCAGGGTCTTGGATGGAGCCGGATCCAGCCTCTTTTCAGCAGGGAATCGCACATTCCTTAGAACCCGGGGCCTGGCATTCGCAGCATCTCTGCCAGGCTGCCTCTAGGCTGACAGATCCTTGGAAAGCCAGGTCACATGCCAGCGTCTGCGGGAGCTGAGAGTTCTGTTGTTTTGCCTTCCACTTGGGCTTTCAGTACCTAGATCTTGTACCACTGATCTGAGACTGGCTTATAGAAAATGACATGGCTGTTCTGGGTTAAGGGTTGACTGGGACAGGGCCAGGGCTTGGAAGCAGTAATGGGATTGTGTGTTGGATTCCTGAGTTGTCCCTAGTATGATTAGTACCCACTGCTCTGAAACATCTCGAGGAGGCCATTGGTTGTAAAAAGCTTTCTGAGATCATCCAATATAGGACTGATGTTCAAAAGCCAGATTGAACCAGAAAGACATGTCTCATGATCTCATCCCTGGGTGGGGGAGCAGAATCTGAGATGGACAGGAACTCGCCCAGAGCCTAAGTGCTTCTTACTATCCCGAGCTCAGCTCAGGAGTCTGGCTTCCAGGTCCTCCCCACCAGCTCTTTACCAAATCTATGAACTCTCTGCCAGGAGTGCCCTCAGTGTCTTAAAGTGGGAGGCTGCTCTCCTTCTCTTTCTTGATGTGTTTAGTCATCTTTTTCTTCTGAGGTCTCTAGCACTTCCTGACTGCCTTCCTGACGTGGACTAGGCCTTGCCACAAAAGGGAAGTGCTCTGCTATGGCCCACATGTCCAAAGCAGAATTTTAGGGGGAAAAAAAGCAAAACAAACAAACAAATCTCCCATCTCATGTCACACTATGCGCTAGCATTGCCCAGTGGCTCAGCAGACCTGACGCCTACACCTACACAGTGTGTGAAGGAGCTCTCGTTTATAAATCTCAGGTCTGAAATGACTTGATTTTATTTATATTAGTTTTACTGTTGTTTTGAGGCGGGGTCTCACACAGCCTAGGCTTGCATCAAACTTCCCCTAAGTCCAAGGGGACTGATCTTCCCTCTACCCCCAAATTCCAGGATCACAGGCCTACAGCACTTGAGTTGTAAGTTCCATTTTTTTCCTTGCCCTTCTTTTAATAACCCTTTCCTTTATGTGTGTGCTGAGGAAGACAAATGGACCAGAAACACATCCATCCATGAAGACATCTCTTTACAGGGCCCAGGCTCTGAATGCTCCAGAAAGCCCTCCCAACCACCCCAGGGAAAATACCAGCCCCTTTCACAACCTTCTTCCCTTCTACAGTGGCTGCTGCTATGTTCGTATTAACAACCTTGATGTGCGTGTGTGTGTGTGTGTGTGTGTGTGTGTGTGTGTGTGAGAGAGAGAGAGAGAGAGAGAGAGAGAGAGAGCCTTTTCAAACTTCCTCATTTGATTTCAGTTGACATGATCTTGTGGTGGGTGGTATCTTAATACCTTGGGACATCCTAAAAAGAGGCTTTAAGGGCTTCCAGTGTGTTTGACCTACAGCTTTGGGGTGTATCTGTCAGCTAGATGCAGAAAGGCGTTTCCTACTGTACAGATAACAAGTCAGTTACAGAAGCACTGGGAGCTGGGTAAGACGCATCTCAGTACTGGGGCGGGGGAGCTGAGGCAAGGACTACTGTGAATTCAAGGCCAGCCTGGGCTACACAGGTGTTGGGGAGGGGGCTTCTCCTCATACCAGGAAGGAGCGAACGCTTCCATCCCACCCATGCACGACCTCTGGAATAGCGGGGACTTCGAAGGCTGACTCCAGCACACAGTACGGTTAGGGCACGGCTAACAGCTCAGTTTTGGGTGTTTCGTGACCTTTTGTGCTAGCAAATAAGCCCTTGGAGGATTAAAATTAACTTTTCTCATCCCAGTGTAAGGAGTACTCTGTTCTGGGAACAAAATGCGGTGGGGGAGGGCAAGCCCCAGTCAAGAAGCAAGACTGCCGTGGTGAACGCCGACACCAAAGCTTTAGAGACGTAGCGGAAAAGAGGAAAAGAGTAATCAAAAGAAGGTCTATGAGGAATAAAGTGTTATGGCTCTAGTGTTCATAAGCATGCATGTTTTGGGAAGGGTTCGTGCTGGAGATAGAACTGAGGCAGGGGCCCAGGCTCCCAGCCCTCATAAACACACTTGTAAAAGTGAACGCACTACTTTGAACTTGCGGGCCCATGCATCTAAAGCGGTCACTCACCCTATCCCAGGGACCACATATGGACCACATAGAATACTCAATGACGTTCTGGTGTCAGGGGGTCTAGAGGTCTTCTAATCGGGCTATCGAGGTTGGTCATCTGCCTGCCACAAAGCTGGCTAGATCAATTCCCACAGTGACACACTCCTGGGACCACCATTCAGGACTGAGGTCACTGCCACTTCCTCTCTGCTGAGGAAGCACAGGCCAGGCACATTCTCACCACATGACCTCTGCCCTCTGACCTTCTAGCTAACCCCTCCTCCTAAGGCTTGAGGCTCTGTGGGAATTCATGCCATGCTTATACCCTCAACTGCTAGTATCTCTGTATGTTGTTTTCTTTGAAAGTTCCTGGGAAACAGCATATAATCATCACAGGTTTTCCTCCTCCTTCTCCTCTTCCTCCTCCTCCTCGTCCTCCTCCTACACCAGAACCAACTCCTCCTAGATGGGGTCTTACTAAATCCCTCCCACCGGCCTGGAGCTTGCTACATAGCCTAGGTTGGCTTTGAACATCAAACTTGAGGTTCTCCTAGGAGCTGGGATCTGCCAGACTTTTCTGTCTTTCTTCTACTAAGTATCAGCTACAACTCACACATCCATCCCTTTTTCCAGGGACAAGGAACCCAGAGAATAAGCGGGCCTTTGAATTGCCTTTATTCAAAGGGCCCCAAAAGGTCCCACCCACAGACAGTGTCTTAGACGTTGTCATTTTCCTTCAGGGCCCAGAGAGGCAGAGAGTTCTCCAAAAGAAGTTAATTCAAAAGAAATTTCCAAGTCCACATCCAAACCAGAAGAGATGTGGAACGCAGGAGGGCATCCTAAAAAAAAAAAAAAAAAAAGCCCAAGAAAATGCCCTTGCTCCCTTCTGTCAGCCCTGAACAGGAGAGCACAGTGCCAACGTGACAGCTTTCTAAAGCAGCCAGTCACAACCGCAAGTGTGGCTCCTCTTTCAACACATGGGTGGGTATGGGAACAAACCGGAGAGGACTACAGTCCACACGTCCTGTATAACTCGGCCTGCCTGCCGAGTGGGATGCACGTGACCGAGGGGGTGCGGCCTGCGGGCAGGCTAGGCAGATCCAGCCTCGCTGCACAAAGTGGCTGTGATTTTCAGCCATCCTCAGGTAGAATATGCTGCCTTGTATTTGCAAAACTGCCCAATAAAATTTTACTGCCAAAGCAAAAGGAGAAACATCTGCTCTGCTCAGGAGCAGCTGTGGTCAGCAATAAGGCGGCTGGTCCGGGGCCAAGGCCGCCGCCACCACCCTTGCTAGGTGGTATTGTGGTCACCAGTAATTACTTTGGAGGATTTCATGGAGTCAAGGATAACTAAATGGACAAAGAATATTTTTATTTTACCCCCTGTCTTTCGCCCCCATACAAGAAAATGGTGATATGTTATACAGGAATCAGAAGCTCAATGCGGTCTACCTTCTCCATGGCTGAACTTCTCATGGTAAACGATTAAAACCCGTTACATGCAAGTATTTAAAAGGTGCATGCTTGACGGATGACGCGTCCTCTCGACATTTCTGACTGAACAGCTCCTGTAGACTATGTCAGTTTTTAAGTGTTTCCTTTCTGATGTACATTATAGAAAACTGTAGAGAAAATGTGAAAATCATAGTAAATCAAGAGGTTGTTTAAGTTTTTGAAAACCTTAATTTAAAGTTTGTATATTTTCAAAGTGAAATAATTTTGCGCTGGGGTGGGGGAAGGTGAAGTAGAAACAAACACCTGCCTAAGAGTCATTTCTCACGGAATGACGACTGTCAGGCCGGAGCAGTTAAATTAATATATACCATACTTAAAAAATTAAACACTTCAGAAGGAACCTTTCGAGCCACTGGAAAATGACGACGTCTAAGACATTTCAATCAAGTTAATTTGGGTATCACAGCAATGCATTTTCCCACCAGAAACTATATGAAAAAACAAATTAAACAAAATGGGTCTCCAAATGCTAGGATAACATTGGGTGAGGGAGCAGGCATGATTGCTTGTCAATTAGGTTATTACAGACACACATTTCCTTCATTTTAAATCATGTCAAAGCTGAACGGTTGATGGTATATCAAAATGAGACATGACTTTCAATTAAAAAAAAAGGATTTTCAGGGTTTTTTTTTCCCCCTGGTCAAAGGATCCTGCTGTGTTTCCCAAGCTGGGTTGGCCAATTTCTTAGGTTCAAACAAGTCTCCTGCCTCAGCCTCCTGCCTCAGCCTCCTGCACAGCACCGGTCTGTTCCACTGCACTGGGTTCAGAAATTCTCTTTAACAGATGGGCATAATAACTGGTCTAATTCAGCTACATGGACTCCAATGACGCCGTGGCAGGTGAGCCATGTCCAGAATGTTCTAGGATTTTCTCCTGGCTCACCCTGGAGCACTGAAGTTCCTAGAACATATTTGAGTAGTCTTGGAAACAGAAGAAGAGGTCCTGAGAACATCTGCAACTGGCTCTGACTACACCTTGAGGACACCCGCACCGATACAGATCAGTTCGGGGCCACACTGGCCACAGGGCTCACTCAGACCATGGAACAGTGGCACCTGGGACAGGTTACGTGACACCCACCCACCTATGCTTCCTTTTCTCTATCATGTCAACATCTAGCCTCGGACTTGAGCCCCCAAACACGCCCCAGACCCAAAAGAGCTGCCACCAGCCCCCATGACCTTGCAGCAGGCAGGAAAGGCAGGCAGAGTGTGCCCCTGCTTAGTTTCCATCAATACCCTGAGACCATGGAACAGAAGAAGGAACTTTAGGATTCCCTTAGGAGCTGGGGTTTTACAAGCTCAGCATCTTACAACTTCACTTGAAACCACCGACTGCAAGCACAGAAGACCCTGTGACTGGTTTGGGCACACAAAATTTTCTACTAGAGAGAAAAACTGATCGACACCAGATAGGTTTGGGGACAACTTTTTAAAATAAGCAATGTTATATAGATCAATAATATTTGTAAATACTTCCTAAAATTACAGTCTGTTATGCTCCAACGAGAAAGATGAATAACAAACCAGAAATAACACCAGAGGAAAGGAGATCTAACACTCCTTGCTTCTCTGTTACACCCTACTGCCTGCTCTTCAAGATGGAGTCTCATAAAACCAGGCTACCCTAAAACTCTTACATTGAAGCATTGGAATTACAAACATGTACCACCAAAACTAACTTAGCCTTTTCTCTTAAGTGTGGAATAGAGGCTGGATGGATTGCTCAGTGGCTAAGAGCACTTGTTGCTCTTGCAGAGAACCAGAGTTCAGTTCCCAGCACCCACATGGTGGCTCACAAATCCAGCTCCTGGCTATCTGACACCCTTTTCTGACCTCCACAGGCACTGCATCCATGTGATGCTGTACATCCATGCAGTCAGGCACCCATGCACATAAAATAAAATCATTTTTCTAAAGTGGTAGGATAAATGAAGGATATGAGAATGAGGCAGTTTTAACACAAAACAGAACAATCCTCTGAATTTATGTAGTGTTGTTCTTCGATGACATTTTAAAAATATTTATTAATTTATCATGTATAAGGTATTATGTCTGCATGTTTGCCTGCACACCTAAAGAGAGCATTAGATCTTATTACAAGTGGTTGTGAGCTACTATGTGAGTGTTGGGAATTGAACTCAGGACCTCTGAAAGAGCTGCCAGTGCTCTTAACGGCTGAGCCATCTCTAAAGCCCCAAACGACATTTTTTCTTTTAAACAACTTCTAGTCATTCTGCTTCCAAACTCATCCATTTTCTCATGGGATTTCTTTAGACCAAATGGATTTTGGCATTAATTTTCATCTTAACCTATTGAAAACCAGTTCCTTTGTCTTTCAGTCAGTACCTTTTAACAGAGTGGCAAAGTGAATCTAAAGATGGGGTATGCACTTGTTAACAATGACACTGCACAACCCTGGCAACGGAATCATAAGGAATGTCAGTTTCTTTCTGTTTGCCACTATATCTTTCCTATGATAAATATTACTTCAAGGGGAATGTGGCTGAAAAATGTTTTAAGTCACTTTTTGTTCTATTTATTTATTGTTTGTTTATTTTGAGGCAAGGTCTTATGTATTCTAGTCTAGTTTTGAATTTGCTAAGTAACCAAGCATGGTCTTGAGGGAACTTCAGTTGAGAAAATACCTTTATATAATGTTCTCTCTCTCTCTCTCTCTCTTTCTCTCTCTCTCTCTCTCTCTCTCTCTCTCTCTCTCACACACACACACACACACAAGAAAGTAGAAAGAAACTTGAATGATTGAATGTGATGGGCAGATTTATGATATAGAGCCTTTATTCCTGTGGTTCACAACTCCATATGGGAATGATGTAAATGAACATTGGGGTTTCAAAAAATCTTTGCAATAAAAGGCTTCTGAATGTGTAGAAACTAAAATTTAATTTAACATCAAACATGTAATGGGTCTGAAGTGTTTTCTGTCAGCACCCACCTGTAGTGCATGTTGAGAATGCACTGTGAATTTGCTTCTGAACATACAGCAGAGCACAAGGAACACTGCCTGAAAACCTCAGCGCAGACTTCAAACTGCTATGCTAGCACAAGCACTCATCAACTTTAATGTACACCTGAAGTGTTCTGCGCTTACAGAAACACAACGGTTTAGTAAGAGGAAAAAATGGTACTATTTTCTACAATCATTCTTTCACATACAAGTATGAATTAGTCTGTCTTTGGCTTGTATTATGTTAGAATGTTTCATTTTAAAAATTAAGTTGCTGAAGAGCTGAATTAAAAAAGTTTGAGATGAATTTTTGTTTTAGCATTAGAACATATTTTTCCACCAATTTCAAAAATGGCCCTCTGTTATAATCAGGGTTCTATGGAAACAGAACGTATAGAATGGAATATACATATGATTTACTAGAATGGCTTACAGGCTGTGGTCAAGCTACCCAGTGATGGCCGCATACCAAAAGAAGGTCCAAGACTCCAGTAATTTCTCAGGCCACAAGCCTGATGTCTCAGCTTGTCTTCAGTATATTCTGGAAGCCTGAAGAAGCAGGCTCTAATGCAGTGAAGGAATGGACTCGCCAGTGAGAGTGGGAGCAAGTAGGTAAAGAGACAGCTGGCTTCCTTCTTCCATGTCCTTTGTACGGCCAAGATTAAAGGTGACTCTTCCCACCTCATAGATCCATTCAAAAGTGGTTCTTCTTACTTCAAATGGTTTAATTAAGAAAAAAAATGCTTCACAGGTGTGCCCAGCCATATGGGTTTTAGTTAATTTTCTAGAGGTAATCAAGTGGATCATCAGGAATAGCCATCTCAGGCCCTAAATACAGTCCTGTCATTCCATACCATGTTTGTGTGTGGAACAGCATTCTCAACATTGATTAGTCAAAAATCAAAATACTAATCAACTCTCAAAAGTGTTGAATATACTCTATGTTCTTCAGTATCATATACTCAGTCATGAATCAATTCTTTTACAAAAAGCACATTGATCTAATTCACATGAAAATATGATTAAAGTATCTGAGATGGAGTCTCCTGTATTCCAGGCTGGCCTCAAACTATGTAGCCCAAAATGACCTTGAACTTAGTCTCCTATTTACACATCCCCAGAGTTGGATTCATAGGGTGTGCACCAGGTTTTAACATGGTTCTGCTGTGCACACAAGGCAAACACCAACTGGACTACTCTAGGCTGCTTTCATCTTTAACAAATTATAAAACTCATACATACTGAAGAACCATTGGGAGCACATACGCTGCTAAATTCATCACGTTATATACATTAAAAATGTACAACTCGCCAGATATGGTCAAACATGTCTTTAATCCAGTACTCAGGAGGAACAGGAATGCAAATCTCTGTGAGTTTCAGGCCAGCCTGTTTTACATAACAAGTTGTAAGCCAGTCAGAGCTTCATATTGAGATCCTGTCTAAACAACACACACACACACACACACACACACACACACACACACACAGACACACACACACACAATCCGCCAAAAAAAATCATGTCTCAATATAGCAGTGCAGAGTTTAAAGAAATAATTGGGGGGCTGGAGAGATGGCTCAGTGGTTAAGAGCACTGACTACTCTTCCAGAGGATCAGGGTTCAATTCCCAGCACCCACATGGCAGCTCACAGCTGTCTTTAACTCCAGTTCCACAGAATCTGACATCATTATACCAATGTACATGAAATAAGGTTAAATATAGTTTTTTTTTCTAAAAAGAAATAATTGGTCTTAAGACTCTCTTTAGAAGATATGTTAGTTACTTTCTTGTTTCTGTGGTGAAACACCACATCCACAAGCAACTTAAAGAAAAAGAGTTTATTATTTTAGTTTATGATTCCAGAGGGACGAGTTTATCATGGCAGGGAGGCATGATGGCAGAAGGAAGCTGAGCGATAACATGCTTAACCACAGCACAGAGAGCACACTGGAAGCCGAGTGGGGCTTTAAACTCTCAAAGCCCACCCACAGTGACATAGGTCCTCCAGCTAGGCTGCACCTCTCCAAACCAATTGGGAGCTAAGTAATCAAATGTCTGAGCCTATGGGGGACATTCTCATCCAAACCACCACAGAAGAAACCCAGGCCAACCGAAGAAGACAGTGGAGAAAGCGAGACTCTGCAGGAGAAAGGCGTTAGTTCAGATCTGAAACTGGCTTTGCCCACAGCTATTATCTTATTTGCTTTATTGACTGCTACTTTTCCTCCAGCATTAACAAGGAGTTGTAATAGGAAACAAGAAGTAGAGAACCACAGAGCCAAAGACAGATGTAGGTGCCCGGTGGTCAACAGGGTCCTACACTGGTCCTTTCACCTGCTGAGGTACAATACACAGAAACCCACGCCAGTGGTAACAACAAACCCCTCACTGACTTACAGACTCACAGCCAGTCAAACATCCACTACTAAACCCTCCCATTCACTGTGGTATCTGTACTGACTGAACTGTAATTGTGAGTTTGCTCTTTTGAAGCATAAGAGATGGAGGAGTATACACCAAAGTGGAAGGAGATGCCATCTCATAGTGAGAATCTTTCCATGATGCAACCATGGAAACTTCTCAATAGGATGGCACACTGAAATCTAACCAAATATGCCTAAACTGTGTGCCTTTGACTTCATCAAAATCACTTTAAGAGAAACAGACCTTTTGAATACTTTTGAAGGATGCTTCTCTTCTTGGGGTGAAGGTTTTAGTTAAAATATACTTTAATGTAATTAGAACAAATTTGAGCTGGGCTATGCCCGCCTTTAATCCCAGCATTCTGGAGGCAGAGGTGAGTGGATCTCTGTGAGTTTGAGACCAGCCTGGTCTACTCAGTAAGTTCCAGACAGCCAGGGCTGTTAACACAGAGAAACCCTGTCTGGAAAATACCCAAATAAATAAATCCAGTTGAAACGAAATGGGCCCTTTATGCAAAAGGTTCCGTGACAGAGGTAAACAAATACATTGTAGCGAATGAGATGAAACTTTCCTCAGCCTCTTAGGGGGTAGATAATAAGAGCCGATAAATACATCTTTCATACTGAGGCCGGTTCCGGGCTCCTGACCTGTGCCTCGACCTCCTAAGCAGCTCAAACAACTCTGTGCAGCTAAAGTGCATACATCTTTTTCTCCTCGTTTTTCTTTTTTTCTTATAGGCAGGGTCTTCATGAGTCTCAGGCTGGCCTCAAACTCCTGACTCTCCAGCCCTAGTCTCCAGAGTTCTGAGAAGAGAGATGTGTGGCACCACCTGAAACTTAAATGAACAGCAGCACAAACGGTCAATGCCATGGTGTAGTGACGCGTCTACGGACCTGAGTTTCTAGAGCCCAGCCTAAGCTTGTCCCCACCACGTATCCTCCATAGGCACATCCTTCTTATCTGTGACGCAAAAGCATTATTTTACCTTGAGGGATTATTGCAAAAGTAAGAAACTACACACAAAAGTGCCTCCTGGGGTGTGGGTGTATGTGTGGCTCCCGCTGTGTGCATGGCTTTGGTGGCATGGTAAGAGGTCCCAGACAGCCAGAGGCATTACCTACCCTGGAATACTAGGAGAATGTGATCTTCATACTGAACCTCAGGTGAAACATATTTTCCACACATATTTAAGATGCAAGGAAAAAGGCTTTTAGGCTGTGAACTTTCAACACAACAGTCCCACACTTGAGTGTTCTTTTAAAGAAACATACTGACACTTAAAAGGTCGAGTTGTAAAGGCATTTGATTAAAATAGTAATAAAAGAGTAAACATTAACCCACAATTTCTCCTTTGGTCTTTATTATTCCAAGTGTATCACCCCCAGAGTAAGTTGCACCTTAAGACATTTTAGGATTATCTTGATTAAAATCTTTGAGTTCTTAATTTTAAGTAGGAAAAAGCTAATCTCCGAAAGCCACATTTAATACTTTTAGCATGATCTAGATCTTAATGGTTGCATGCTATCCTCTGCCATTCCTGAGTGACGCGCTGGAACGGGATCGCCCAGTCCTTCCTGTGTTAATCTTCGAGCCACTGATAACACAGGGATGATTAACGTCAGACAAGGGGAGAGACTCATCCTGAGACCACCGTGTTCCATCAGCAAGGAGGACACGGAAAGCTGCTTCCGGCCATTTAAAGAGCTTTTCGGACTGCGTAAAACCAAAATCACAAACCCAGAAATCTGTGACACTATGGTCAGTCCCTGGGCAAGTTGTTCCTCTAGGGTAAATAGGCACCTTTGATGGGACTGCCGTTGCATCTAAGATCTGTGCTCCAAACTCCACGCATACTGAGCTGTCCTAAGCTAAGCTAAACAAAGATAGTGCTGCTGATTAACCACGTCTATCGCTTCAAAACTGAGCGGACTACATCAGCCTGGAGAACTCTACCCCTAACCTGTCTGCCGCTCAGAGGAGAAACTGGCTCAGAGGTCTATTATAGTGCTGCAATTGTGAACAGTATCTACGGATAAAAATTAAAAACCTTTGGTTTCCAAGCATTTGGATTTATTTGATTGTCTGGACACTCTGCAATATCCACTTTGATTTTTGCCATTTCTAGCTCATAAAGCCATCATGGGAGGCTGGCCTCAGGGCCCGGAGAGGAAATCTGGCTTCCACCTCTGGGATCCGTGTTTCAGGGCTTAGGTCTCACTGACCCCGCCAGTCACCCCTCCCAGAAGCCACAGCCTGGCTTACAATAACAGAGTATATCAAAGAAGACAGGAAAGAAAACAAGACAGTGGCAAGGGTCAGCAGAGGACAGGAATATGGTGCCGTTGTCCCATGGAAACTGGGAAGCGGAGAGCCCGTACACTAACTGCATCAGCCACATTTTCAGGAAGGGTGATGCCATCAAGGCCGAGAGTTCCTACTGCTGCAGTCTCTGTGCAAAGTTACTGTAAGAATAGACTGTCTTCCTGGGACAGTCAAAAAGAAGACCCTTTTAGAGTCTCACCACACCCACATGTTTATTTAAACTCAGGCAGGTGGTGGCGATCGTGCCCACATCTTCTCCAGTATGGAAATAATCCACATACTGGAACTGCCTCCCCATCCCCGTCCAACTCAGAGAGAGCAGCAAGTCATTCTCCAGGGGAGGCTCCTACCTTTCCCCAAAAGCACACCGAGTCCCTTCTGCACTCTGAATCAGAAAGCCAGAGGATTAAAGCAAAAAAGTTGGGACCCTGAAGTTAATCCAGGCTGAAAAGACCCACCCGTGGGCTGTGTGGATTGGGAAACAGACTAAGCTTCTTTTGAGTCTCTTGGAGAACTGAGAATTTAACATCCTGCACAAGGTATACTTTCAATATATGCTAATTTATTAATGTCGGAAGAGAAAGGCAACTTTTAGCGGCAGCTTCTTCCTGTAGCAAGGGGCAGCCCCCTCGCGCCAGCTAATCTCCACTCTACTTTCCAGTCTTCGCTCACTGTTCACACCATTTGTCTGTACATTCGGCCTCAGTTTCCCTGCCCTTAAAAGCTCTCTCTGCGTAAAATCACCTCTGGTCCACCTTGGCGGGTCCACCGCCCCCAGCTCCCCCCCTACAAGTGTTTATTCTTTCCATCGCCTATCACTAAATGACTCTTACTCCGTTTTAATCATTTTTTTTTTTTTTAATAAGGCAAGGTCTCACTATGTCACCCTCACTGGCTTCGAACTCAGATATCTGCATGCCTCTTCCTCCCAAGGGCTAAGATGTCCTCCACTATTGTCCAGTTTTTATAAGCTTTTTACAGTTGGCTGTGATATGCCACCTATGGTGATGATTTCCATACAACAGCATCCTTCCTGTGTTAGCTCTTAATAAGAGTAGCCAGGGGATACATGGGCGACAACTATTCTCGCTCTTATATAAGACCTATGAAAAAGAACCACTCGCTCTCACACATCCCCCGCCTTCTCAGTGAGCATCAGCAAATACTGAGGGCTCATTACCTCAGGCACTGCAGGATGCAGAAGTGGCCACAAGTCCAAACTACGGCAGTAGGCACATTGTTCTTTGAACCCAAGGAGTTAAACGGAGTCATGCAAGATAAAAATCTCTGGTTTTATTGTTTCGTGAGGTTGCCTGACAAACGAAGC
Organism: Arvicola amphibius; assembly: GCF_903992535.2. Lineage (NCBI taxonomy): Eukaryota > Metazoa > Chordata > Mammalia > Rodentia > Cricetidae > Arvicola > Arvicola amphibius. The sequence continues at coordinate 35,553,347 of NC_052050.1, forward strand.
TCCAGCTGCAATTGGGACATTCCAGGCTCACAAGGCGCCAAGTTTTACTAACTATAATTTAACGGGTCCAACTGCTGCAGTCCAAATTCTTGTTTGGATAATCAGCCTTTGTTTGAATATGCTCACAAACAGCACAGGCTAGCATTAGCCTCTGAGGATGTCATGTGAGCTGATTACCCCAGGCTCCCAGTAGCAGAAACTCATACACAGAGGAGGATTATTTTCCTGGTATTACTGTTAGCTAACATATAATCAGCAAGCCCCCCCCCCCACAGTCTGCGTATCTCTTCTACAGCCTCCCCAACCCACCAACCAACCTCCCCTCCCTGTTCTCTTCTCTCTCTCTCTCTCTCTCTCTCTCCTCTCTCTCTCTCTCCTCTCTCTCTCCTCTCTCTCTCTCTCTCCTTCTTCAAAAGTCCTCCAAGTTCAAACAAAGTTGAAGGGTGAAAAGGTCAAGAAAGTTTCGTGGCTGTGGCTGCTTAGAGGGAGGTAGGCCGAGCCAGGGTCTCGACTCAACACCCACCGAGAGCTCAAGCCTCTCATATTTCACTGTATTCCTCAGAGCATGGGCGCCTTGACACAATCTGTTTGGAATGAAATTAAGCCCTTGTTAATAAATTTTAACATAATAGAATAACTCCACCTGCCAAACCATCACATCCGTGCATGAGCAACTGAAGTGGCTAACTCATTTGTCAAAAATGCCAAATTCTCAAAATTGTACGTTTCAGACAAAAGACACTCATTTGGGCTCAGCCCAGCCTGCCTGTAAGCAAGCCATTGGCTGTAAATACCAGAGAAAGACTGCGGAAACCCTGCACCTACCCTGTCTTCAGCCTCCACCTGGTCATTCCCAGAGCCTGGACAAGTCAACACGCGGGAAGTGCCTAGGCCAGAGTGTGGCTGACAGAAAATACAGTATTTAGTATTACTTTTTGGTGGGGAAGAAATTCGGCTCTCACAATCAGTGCAGGAGTCCCAGCCATGGGAAGATGGTGGATAAAAAATGTCACAACCAGGAAACCGCAGTGAGAGCGCAAGGCTGGTCTGGACCTGGCAGTGATGAGCAGATCTCAGCAGCTCCTGCCTGGCAGCCACAGGGCACCCCACAGAAGGAAAGAGGGAAGCTGCGGTGTTGGGCTGACAACAGCAATGGGTCACATTCTGAGTCCTCCCTGGGAGGCTCAGAGTTTAGTCTTTGCAGCAAGTCTCTGCTGAGAGACCGCAGAGGAATCAGAACGCCGGGCCTTGCTCACAGAGGGACACGGGGAAGCAAGGAAACCCACTCTTGGTCAAAATTCCAAAGTCTCCACAAAGCTTCGGTCACAGGGATGCAAGAGGACAAAGGAGGGAGCTGAGCACTAAGGACCAAGGGGCACAGTCGAGGAAGCTCCAGGGAACCCATCTCTTCTCTTCCTTCATGGAGAAGACGTTTGGACTGTAAATTCCAAGGACTTTCAATGCTAGATCTGTGCCAGTCCTTTGCGCAGACGAATCACAGCTATTATTACCTAAGTCACACGACAATTCAAGATCTTTTCTCTCTCTCTACTGTGGGTAGAGGATGAAGAGCAAAATTTAAAATCTTCGCCTGCTGCTAATAAGACTCCTTCCACATTAGCTGGAACTATGGAATACCACAGCTGGAAGAAAGCTCACCCAAACCGGAGCAAGGAAGCCCCGGAGCCAGCAACAGAGCCAGCAGCAGAGCTGCCGGAGAGGGATACTCACAGCCCCTCTATTAGCCGAGGTATCTCCTCCCAGTCTGTCTTAGGGGTCCGCTGTAAAATACCATTAGCAAACAGGCTCTGCTATCGGGGGAGGGAGCACGAGAAGGCAGGTCTTCTCATTTTCAAGTTACACAACAACAACATGACAAAAACCTGAGGGACGGAGGCTGTGGCTTGCCCAGGGTCCCCTGTGAACTGGGGGAGGGTTACTAGAACCAGTCTCCAATCCTCTGGTCCCATTCAGACTTCAGATCTGTACCAGGTGGGTTTGTTCCTCCTTCTGACTTCCTCTTTACCCTCTTTGAACTGGGTAGATGCTGTTATGTAGCACAAAAGGCTCCATTAACATACAATTTGAGACCTGGATGATGCGCTAAGAGGAGGTGGCCTGATGGCCGCCTTGTGTAAAGTCTCTTCTGCAAAAGTCATTAGCCACACAAGTATCTGGGAGAGGCAGATTTTTACCAGGAAACCTGTAAAGCTTGGGGTCAAAACTCTTCCCTGGGGCTCGAAGGTGTGAAGCTTCCGAAAGGAGACTAGGGCATTGGGAATCTGCCACCAGCTCTTCCACTTAAGAGTGCTTCCAGACAAAACTGAGGGGTAGTGGAAGAGGTGTTTTTAGAGCCTTAAGCAGTAACGAAGTTTATCACACCGCTACTCCAATTAGTCACCCCTTTTGTCCCCAGGGAGGGTCACTAGCTGCAGATCATTGAAAGCTGTGACTTCTCTGAGGCCTGACACAGACACAGAGGCCCATGGCTCCATCTGGAAACACAGTCAGTCTGAAGGAAATTCCATGAAATTCCCAACTGAGGCAGGCAAAGTAATTTTGTATCTCATGATACTAGCTCGAATCTTGCAGTAGTAATATGTTAAGCAGATACCTGGTTCTCAAATAATGATAAGGAGGATTCTGTAATGAAGATAATAACGGTCATTTCTGAAGGAAGGCACCACAGGGGTTTAAAATGTGCATAAAGCAGGAAGAGAGGCACTCAACCCAGACTGAAAGAGATCTTGAAGGAACTGTCCTTCATTCTTATGCCCTGCCCCTCTTAAGACAAAGTGTCATGTACCCTAGGTTGGCCTCAAATTTGCTTTGTAGCCAAACTGCCTATTCTGCTTCCGTTTTCCAATGTGTTGAAGTTACAGGTATGTGAACCAGGCCTGGCTTATGCAGTGTTAGGGACAGAAGCCAGGGCTTCCCGAATGCTAGGCATGTGCTCTACCAACTGGCCTTCTCCTCTTAAGAGATCACTGGTCCTGGGGTGTCAGAAGTTTGGGGTGTGTATCAAGGACTGTGGAAAAATATAATATTCCAAGAAGTGCCAGAACTAAAAGAAAAATAATCTCCCACTCTGTCAGATCTTCAAGAAAATTACCCTTTTGTTAAAGTGTGTCTAATTCTAAAACACTACCTCCAGTCCCCACAGTTACAGAGAGTACATGCTACCCAGGATGAATAGCCTCTGACCTGTATGGAAAACACCTAGCTGCTCAGACACCCTGCAGCCATTACAGCCTTCTCTCCTCTTCTGAAGGTGAGATCCCCAAATATCTAGCATGGTTCTGTATTTCAGATTTGAACCTTAAGGAGGAACCAGGTTGAAACAACTTTGCCACTTGTGTGGCACTGACGAAGTTCTCAAATTCTTTATAAACCTGGTTCTGATATGTAAAACGGGGCAAAAAAAGCAACAGAAATATGATTCTAACATACGCGTGTACAAGAGGATAATATAGTACCAGCATTAATTTTTAGAAGAAAAACCCGATAGCAGGTTATGGTTGCAGAGCCAGGGGCTGGTTAGAGAGGACACAGCAGCTTTCCTCTATTGTGAGAACTTCTTAAATGAAGATTCTAGAAGCATAAGAAAATGATTCACCAATATGGAGGGGGGCTGCCTGAAAAACATGATAAATTATGGTTTCCTGTGCAGGCAGTTTTTCTGGTTAAAGATTTCAGCATGACTACAGTCTCATAGATTTTCAGTATAACTGGGCTTAAAAGAATCTCAAGGCAAAAGAATAAAGGCGTTACCTATCACTAAAACAGTTCAATTCAAGGCCAGGCCTCCAAACAGGAGTCAAGATCTGGTAGAGGGAGGGAGATGGGGGTGCACGATTAATAAAAAGAAGGGGAGAAACCAAGCATGGAATGGAGAAAGATCTCTGTACAAAGGAATAAAAGACATTTTTTAGCTATTAGGATCATAAATTATTGTTAGTATTTCATGTTATGTTTATTGGTGTTCTAACAGATGCATGTATGTGCACCACAGACATGTCTGGTTCCTAGGTCTGAAGGAGTCAGATCCCCTGGAGCTGGAGTTACAGATGGTTGTGAACCACCTTACAGGTCAGAGAACTAACTCCCAGTCCTCTTTAAAAGCAACAAGTGCTCTTAACTGATGGCCTATCTCTCCTGCTCCGGGTTAAAATATTTTGTGAAATTACATGAGCATTTCTCATTCAACTATGAAAATAAAACCTCAAAGTACTGGCAGAGCTCAAATCCTTCTAATATTGCTCCCTTTGGTAGGAGAAAAAGCTGTAGTTTCTTGAAAAGCAGGTAACAGAGGACCACTGTTTCCTGAATTCTCTATGGGATATTTTGACAGGACAAGAGAGTGAAATCAGTGGTTGAGATTAAAGCGCACGCCTTTAATGTCAGCCCTCGGGAGGCAGAGGCAGGCGGATCTCTGTGAGTCTGTGGCCAGCACGGTCTACAGAGCGAGTTCTAGTCAAGGTGTAGTCAAGGATATACAGAGAAACCCTAGCTCCAAGACAACAAAAACCCCAAACAAACAACAACAAAGGAAGGAAGGAAGGAAGGAAGGAAGGAAGGAAGGAAGGAAGGAAGGAAGGAAGGAAGGAAAAAAGGAAGGAAGAAAGGAAGGAAGGAAGAAAGGAAGGAAGAAAGGAAGGAAGGAAGGAAGGAAGGAAGAAAGAAAGGAAGAAAGAAAGGAAGAAAGAAAGGAAGAAAGAGAACCAAAGAAACTGAGAATCTGTGCACAGAGCGGCTGTGGTCAGTGTCCATCGTATCTGAGTCAAAGCAGTGATATTAAAAAAAGTGAACCAGGCCAGATGGTGGCGCACGCCTTTAATCCCAGCACTCGGGAGGCAGAGGCAGGTGGATCTCTGTGAGTTCGAGGCCAGCCTGGTCTACAAGAGCTAGCTCCAGGACAGGCTCCAAAGCTACAGAGAAACCCTGTCTTGAAAAACCAAAAGAAAAAAAAAAAGAAAGAAAAAAAGAAAAAAAAAAGTGAACCTCAGTGTTCAGTAGGTAACCTAACACATCTGGTAGCTAAAAACAAGATGCTTTCTTTGCATAATTCCACATTTAAGGAAAATAGTTGAGTGTGGTACATGTGCCTTTAAACCCAGAACTCGGGAGGTGGAGGCAGGCTCACCTTGAACTCTGTGCTAGCTACAAAGCAAGTCCCAGGCTAGTCAGAGCTACATAGTGAGGAAGTCTTTAAAAAATAATAATAAACTGGACTGTGGTGGCACATGCCTTTAATCCCAGCACTCGGGAGTCAGAGGCAGGTGGTTCTCTTGGTGTTCGAGGCCAGTCTGGCCTACAAGAGCTAGTTCCTGGACGGGTAGGGCTGTTGTTACAGATAGAAACCCTTTCTCAAGAAACAAACAAAAAACCTAAAAAATAGAGGTAATAAATCCTTTGAGCTATTGTTAATAACTAATCTCACCCTCTCTACCTTGGTTACACTTTTTAAAAATAATAAGAAATATCCTCTTTAGCACCACAGCACCAGACCAAAGGAAACTCTTAGGTTGACAACCAACACTGGCAGAGTATACTGATGGCCCCTCACAGCATCACGCACAAGGACAGCTGAGGCTTCTGAATTACTGGGCGGAGGGCGGACTTACTGCTGTCTCTTGATCCAAACAGATCTGTTTGCGGTTAGATGCTAAACTGGAAAGACAGCTTCCATGAAGACACAGTTACTAAAAGATTGAGGGTAATTAAGATGCCAAAGAAGCCGACGCATTCTGTTGGGGCAGCTGGCCCAATCCCTGCGTTCAGGGGCGTGGCTGCTCCAGTGGGGTAGCATTCCCCTTAAATAGGATCGGGGCGCCGGAAGGACCCCCGTTCTTTGCTCTCCCCCGCGCACCTTCTGCTCCGCTGGACCCTTGGTTCTGTAAGTTCCCTTATCTCCCCTTGTATTAAAATTGAGTAATTATAAAAGGACTATTGTGGTTATTTCGTAACCCCTCCGACCGCTGGCAGCCGGCACAGCATTCTGTCCCCCTCGTTGTCCCTTTGTCCTCATTTGCTGTTATTTGAAATAATATGGGACCTTCTGAGTTTTGGAAAAAAATCAGTGGCAGCAGAATCCAAAAAGAAAGACCTTGGGAACCTGGACACCATACTGAGAATCTCTGCAAGGAAGTGTACAAGTTCATGACCTTTGACACAACAGCCACTAGCTAAAACCAACACAAGTGTAAAAGGTAAACTTTAGAAGCAACTGAAATTAAATCAGTGCTGGCAATTGAGAAGGTCGCTTGCTAAGTGAAAAGAGGTAACAAAGTTAGCAAGTGTTCTTCCAAGGTCTTTAGACCCAAGTCCCACAGCAGGCGTGGCCAGCAAAGGAGAAAGGCGAGAGCATCTTACTATCTACCAAATGGGGAAAGGCTGCTCAATACACAGCTACCAGCAAAGCCAGGACCGAGTTCAAGTCAATGCTTCCCTTTGTGTTGATAAAGTAAAGGTAGGAGGCTGGAGTGTGAGGTCTGTGCTCTAGCTCCATGCTAATCAATAAATGCTGTGGCCACTGGCAAGACCTGTGCTCTAGCTCGGTGCTAATCATCACGGTGGCCACACAGCTTTTGAACCGGTCAGTCTGAGTGGCATGAGTGACATGTACTCTAAGTATAAATATATAGTGGGGCTGGAAATCTGAGCATTTAAAAAATGCAACATATTCGTGAATAGCTTTTATATTGATTAAGTCTTGACATGGCAATCTTTTAGACTTGCTGTGTTAAATTCTTAAAATTCACATCAATTAAGCTGGGTACATGTCTGTGAGCCCAGCGCTCACGATGCAGGAGCAGCATAGAGAGACCCCGTCTCACTTCCACCCACTCAAGACAACAAAAAGGAAAGAACAAAACACTCCACTGCCACCCGAATACCGCCCAATCCAAAACCTGAAAGTTAATTTCACAGGTTAAGTTTATACAGAGAAACAGAGCCAGGTGGTGGTGGCACACACCTTTAATCCTAGCACTAGGGAGACTTAGACAGGTGGATTTCTGTGAGTTCAAGGCCAGCCTGGTCTACAGAGTGAGTTCCAGAACAGCCAGGGCTACACAGAGAAACCCTGTCTCAAAAGAAAAAGGTTACACAGAGAAACTAAAGTACAGAGATGACTAACAACAAACGCAAGGCCAAAGGAGCAGTAGTAAAGATGAAAATTCTTCAGCCTGGCCAGGTGGGTTTCTGAGTTTGAGGCCAGGCTCAGGATTTCAGGACATCCAGAGACACACCCCGAGAGCCTGTCTCATAAACAAACAAACAAAACAAATTCCTACTGACTGAATCTTATCTAAATCCAGATATAAGAAACTTGCTGGGCAGTCCAGATATAAGAAACTTGCTGGGCAGTGGTGGCGCACGCCATTAATTCCAGCACTAGGGAGGCAGAGGCAGGAGGATTTCTGTGAGCTTGAGGTCAACCTAGTCTACAAATGCTAGTTCCAGGACAGGCTCCAAAGCTACAGAGAAACCCTGTCTCAACCCCTGCCCTCCCCCCACCCCAAAAAGAAAGAAGCTACCGAAGGTCTCAGAGCTATATATATTCTCCAGTCTGACGTTCAAATCTCTTTCTCCAGTCTGTGTCACCCTGCAGAACAGGCAAAACCAACCATGCACTTTTCTTGACTACCCCAGTGTTCAAGTTCTGCCACAGCCCTTTATAATGATCATGGTTAAAGACAGCCTTCACCTGGACACCGGCAAGTGGTAGCTAAAACGGGAAAATACCTGGCATGAGGAGATACAGCCCGGCAGAGTGACAAGGTTGGACAGCAAACTGTCCAGAACATGATTGAAAATGGCTCTAACTTTGTAATGTTTTAAGTATGTAAACTTAAAAAAGTTTTGCACCCTGTTTCATATTGGAAGGAAAATTAACCTTAGCAGGAGAGTGGCCCACAGTTCCCGACGCAGCTGTCAGAGGAAGGATGGTGTACACGGATTTGGTATTCTTATGATTTGGAAATGTAATGATCAAATGTGGGAACCACCTAACTGGCAGCAGTGAATAGCCGTGTGGTGGGATACTATCACTGAGGGAAATCTAGAGGACCATGTGGCCCCACAGTGCCTTGGAAAGGGAGCAAACAGGAAAGCAATGAAAATCTACCGAGGGGTGGGGACTGGGGCACTGTGACTAACGAAACCCAGTCAGTTACACCTGTAATCCCAGCAACTGGAAGGCAAAACGAGAGGGTGGATGCAAATCCAAGGCCAGCACTAAGACCCAAACCCAAATAAACAATGTCAAACAAAACCAAATGTTCACCAGGCAGAGGAAGTCAGTCGCCCAGAGTCTCAGAATGCCCCGCTTCCCCTTAAACAGGAACACTGGATCACTGGATAAAAATGCAAAGTTACCCTTGTGGACTTACACGAGGCTGCAAAGTCACAGGAAGTCATCTCTACCTCGGGCAAATACAGCTGATTTCCTTTAATAAGGAAGACTACTCTCTCATTTTTACAGAGAAATCTGAGACCCAGAGAAAGAGGGGCCAGCTCAGACCAAGCTACCGGGTCAAGCCTGGGCTTCTTGATGTTAGAAAATGAGGATACAGTTTTTCAACATTGAAATTGGCACGCCTCGGTATGCGCTTATTCAAAGGCTCACACCAAGATCTCAGTTTTAATCACTTCACTCTGGTTCCCCACTCTTGGGTTCCATGTCTTGGTCTACTGGAGTCATTACTTCCTAATCCGCTCTCCCCGACCCCATCATGTGTTAATTCAATAGCCATTCCACTAGCAGCATCACAACATTTGAAACCCCAGCCACGCACTAGAGAGGGCGGAAAGGCTGCAAGAGCTGGCGGATGGGGAGGATAGCAATGCGACACTACCTTCGGAACACACATGGCCACTGCGAGCATCAACACAGCCATGCTTCCCTGGTGAGCTCTCTGAGATTCAGGATGAGCTAGGGGAAATGTTAGGGGGTATAAACGACCTGACAAGATCTTGTTTCGGGGTGGGTGAGTAGGTACATATTTTAATTTTAATAATGTGGTTCTTTTAATAATTTTTTTAACCAAGTTCAGCAGAAAGGGGCACTGAGATGGATTTCAGTTCCTTTAATTACACTGGTCGCTTCAGTAGAAGAAGCTAGATAAGAGAGCCAAAAAGTGTCTGACTGCTAGCAATGTCCCCCTGAAAATGGAGGACCAAAATGCACCCATTTAGTGAATACCAGTTGCATGCACATGGTAGCCTCATCCCCCAAATTAGGTTCTCACTACGTAGTCCTAGCTGGTCTGAACTCACTCACTACATAGACCAGTCTGGCCTTGAATTTCCAGAGACTGACCTGCCTCTGCCTTCTGACTACTGAGATTAAAAGTGTGCACCACAACTCCTGGCTTGTTTTCTTTGTATTAGTCTCGAAGGACTCCAAACCTGGGCACATCTCAGAGGGCCTTTTCCATGACCGTGGTTAGGGTAACAACTAGAAGTACCCCAGCATCAGCTGCTTTGGGAGGGGTGCTCAGTCTAAGGAAGTGAAGTGCAGACAGGCTCAGGCTTCTCAAGAACCTGAGAACACGTCCCAGAGGGGTAATGGCTTCCTTTTCCTTCCATTCTTGATAATCAGATTTATCTCTTAAAAGCTAAAGTCGTGCCTCTGCTGGTGACAACAAGTTAAGAATCTTAAATCTCTGAAGGACAGACGATAACCCAAGACTATCACCGTGCTTTGGAAAGGGGAGGCTGTGAAATAGCCCTAAGTGTCTGATAGGAGACTTTTCTCAGACAGCTTGAAACGCCTCGGAGAGTGATAACGATAACACCAATTCTAAGCAGGCAGAGCTTGGAGTGAAGGGACAGTCTCTGACACTGAAGGGAATATTCTTAGCTCTCTTGAAAAACAGCCAGATGAGCATCTGGGAAGGAAGGCAAGGCAGAACAAAGGTAGCAGTGGGGGTCTGCTTGACAGGCCCAATTCCTCCCTCTACAGACTCTGGATTCCACAGCGAGTGTACCTCCTAGACGCAGCAAATAAGCCTCCTGATTAGACTAGATTTATTATACCAGTGATTCTGATATTCCCGCCCTGGTTCCATTGTGGCCACTCTCCTGTTCCGGGGTGCAGGGAGAGAATCATGGGTGAGCTGGCGAGGGCAAAGCATTCTTCTGTCACCTCATTTCAATGTGCCATTGTTTTAGAAGAGAATTCTAGAGAGAGGGGCTCCCCATTCTTTCCATCCCATGATCTGTGTGACTGGGAACTCAGGTCGTTGACCTGATAACAAAATCCAAGCAGCCATGGCTGTATTGATTTATTGTCCTTCAACTCTTGCTGCTTTACCTAAGACCAGAAAAATTCCAAAGGCCTATAAAATAGTAAAAAATAAAATAAAATAAAACTCTTCATGTGTGGAATGGTAGCTTTCCTCTTTTGCATGCCTACCAGACATTAAACAAATGTCAGAACTGTGGGTGAGCTAGAAAATAGGCTTTGATTGACAGTCTATGGGTTCCTGTGACTCCATCAAATATGGAAACTTCAGCTGTAATGGCACATCAAGAATGTTCTCTGAAAGTCCTGGGAATGGCAGATGCATTTCTAACTAGACCCTCTTCCTTGCCCTATGTGTGCCCCACGTGACTCCTCCCCCCTCCTTTTCCTGCCTCTGTCAGGATGGGAAGAAATCGTCCTTAGAGGACCTTTCCTTTTTTATATTTCACAATCTCATCTCTGGAATTCAAGTCCTCGTCCTTCAGGCCCAAATAAGAAGCGCTTGTCACCAGGAAGGCGGCCATCTAAAGCAGCAGCATCTGGCTGGATGAGAAAAGAGGGCATGCCAGCCCAGAGCAGCAGAAAGGGTTTCTCACGGCAGCTCTTTGCAACCCTCCAAGGATCTACAGAGGCTGCCCATTAAAACCCTGTTAAAACACTTCTGATGTTGTCAGCAGCAGAAAGCTGAAATAGCCCAGCCATCGCTGAGATGCTATCTGCCTCCAGCGATTCAGTGGTACTGTCAATACTATGAGCAGGAAGGTACAAGATAAGCAACAAGCTAATTTCTACATCAAATTTTCATAGACTCCCTGAGCTGGCAGCCCAGATCATGTGGATATACAGAGACCAAGTCAAGGGTCCCCTCTGGGAGAGAAAGATCTGGGTCGAGAGTTGAACTTATTCTTTGGGCGACTCCCAAAACTCCTGGTGAAACACGCTTGGTGAAGAATTACAGGAATGTTCTACTTCAGGATACTGAAGTGCGATATTTTTGAGTAGAGTCTTTGTATTGGTTTTGTTGCTATAACCCCCCCACCCCCCCAGCCCTGGCTGTCCTGGAATTCACTTTGTAGACCAGGTTGGACTTGAACTCACATACATCCGCCCGCCTCTGCCTGATTTTGTACTTTCAAGGTTTCTGATTTTCAGTTACAGAGCTCAGAAATGTAATTTTAGAGACCTGCTGTGGGTAACAGAATGAGGGAGAAGTCTTATATTGTAGTCAAGTGATACACTAGACTGAAAACGACAGGATATACCTGGTAGGACCAAGGACTCTGACATTTACAACGATCTCCACAGATACACGTTTTTAAACTCCTGCTCGCCAGTGGGTGTTACTGTGGGGGAAAGTTTGGGATTTTTTTAGGAGGCGGAGCCTTGCTGGAGGAAGTACATCACTGAGGGCAAGCTTTGATGTCAATGTCACGACCTGTTCTCTGCATCCTGTGCTGATGGAATGTGACCAGTTTCCTGCTCCGACTTCTGTGCCTTCCCTGCCATTTACATGCAGGCCACTATCCCTCGGTGAGGCAAATAAACCCTCTTCCTCAAGCTGCTTTGTCCAGAGTGGTTTATCACAGCCACAGACTAGCTACCAACGCACAGTGCCTTCCCTGTGCCCCCTGTGCCTACCATGAAGTGTAAGTAGGAGGACGGAAACAGCCCTGAGATGTTATCAGACAATATAAGCAGTGACTTAAAAATTATAAAAATTACGTGTACTTTTGTATATTGGGGTGGTGGTTGTACAGGCAGTTGTGAACCACCTGAAGCTGGGTCCTCTGCGAGAGTCATGTGTGCTCTTAACTGTGGAGCCATCTCACCAGTCCCCAGGAATGAGCTCTTTTATTACAGATGAATCCGGAAAAAGGAATGAACATTCAAGTCATCAGCTCGCCATCTTGCTTGCTCACAACTACTAGGCTACCTGAAACACTGTGAGGATCCAAACCACTCTTTGTGAGAAGCAAAGCAGACCAAAATAATGACAGGGCAATACAATTTCTCAGAGCAGCTTTAGTACAGGGTCTTACGTAAATTGTACCAGACATCAAGAATATGAAGGTCTCAGCCGGGTGGTGGTGGTACACGCGTTTAATTTCAGTGCTTGAAAGGCGGAGTGAGTTACAGGACAGCCAAGGCTACAACAGAGAAACTCTGTCTCAAAAAATCAAACCAACCAACCAAACAAACAAACAACCCCCCAAAAAATATGATGGTAGAACACGTCCACAGCATGCGAGGGAACCTGAGTTTAATGACCAGCATTGCAAAAGGTCTGTGTTCTACTTTGTTACAAGAATTTAAACTAAATAAACGATCGGAGGAGAATCCTTAGTTTTAGGATTCAACTAGCACAGTGGTCTTCTGCATGCTACTGTGGCCACTGTAGTAATGGCCTCACAGTGTAGTGATGGCCTCACAGTGTAGTGATGGCCTCACAGTGTAGTGATGGCCTCACAGTGTAGTGATGGCCTCACAGTGTAGTGATGGCCTCACAGTGTAGTGATGGCCTCACAGTGTAGTGATGGCCTCACAGTGTAGTGATGGCCTCACAGTGTAGTGATGGACTCACAGTGTAGTGATGGACTCACAGTGTAGTGATGGACTCACAGTGTAGTAATGGACTCACAGTGTAGTGTAGTGATGGACTCACAGTGTAGTGTAGTCATGGACTCACAGTGTAGTGTAGTCATGGACTCACAGTGTAGTGTAGTGATGGACTCACAGTGTAGTGATGGACTCACAGTGTAGTGATGGACTCACAGTGTAGTGATGGACTCACAGTGTAGTGATGGACTCACAGTGTAGTGTAGTGATGGACTCACAGTGTAGTGATGGCCTCACAGTGTAGTGTAGTGATGGACTCACAGTGTAGTGTAGTGATGGACTCACAGTGTAGTGTAGTAATGGACTCACAGTGTAGTAATGGACTCACAGTGTAGTGATGGCCTCACAGTGTAGTGATGGCCTCACAGTGTAGTGATGGACTCACAGTGTAGTGATGGACTCACAGTGTAGTGTAGTGATGGACTCACAGTGTAGTGATGGCCTCACAGTGTAGTGATGGACTCACAGTGTAGTGATGGACTCACAGTGTAGTGTAGTGATGGACTCACAGTGTAGTGATGGCCTCACAGTGTAGTGATGGCCTCACAGTGTAGTGATGGCCTCACAGTGTAGTGATGGCCTCACAGTGTAGTGATGGCCTCACAGTGTAGTGATGGACTCACAGTGTAGTGATGGACTCACAGTGTAGTGTAGTGATGGACTCACAGTGTAGTGTAGTGATGGACTCACAGTGTAGTGATGGACTCACAGTGTAGTGATGGACTCACAGTGTAGTGTAGTAATGGACTCACAGTGTAGTGATGGCCTCACAGTGTAGTGATGGCCTCACAGTGTAGTGATGGACTCACAGTGTAGTGATGGACTCACAGTGTAGTGTAGTGATGGACTCACAGTGTAGTGATGGCCTCACAGTGTAGTGATGGACTCACAGTGTAGTGATGGACTCACAGTGTAGTGTAGTGATGGACTCACAGTGTAGTGATGGCCTCACAGTGTAGTGATGGCCTCACAGTGTAGTGATGGCCTCACAGTGTAGTGATGGCCTCACAGTGTAGTGATGGCCTCACAGTGTAGTGATGGACTCACAGTGTAGTGATGGACTCACAGTGTAGTGTAGTGATGGACTCACAGTGTAGTGTAGTGATGGACTCACAGTGTAGTGATGGACTCACAGTGTAGTGATGGACTCACAGTGTAGTGTAGTAATGGACTCACAGTGTAGTGATGGACTCACAGTGTAGTGATGGCCTCACAGTGTAGTGATGGACTCACAGTGTAGTGATGGACTCACAGTGTAGTGTAGTGATGGACTCACAGTGTAGTGTAGTGATGGACTCACAGTGTAGTGATGGACTCTCCAGCCATAGTGAACAGGGAAGAACTGAAATGGAGAATGGCTTCACGAACTACCGAGGGCCCAGTTTTAACCTCTCACAAGTCAACACTGAGCATTTTCTCCTTTAATTGCCTGGGTCTCCTTGTCCTGGGTGGCTCAAAATATCATAATTTCGACCAAAATGAGCCAAAACCACAATGTTAAAAGGCGAGCTGCTTGGACAAGCTCAGATCGCCCACAAATTCTGGAGATAGCCAGTCTACTTAAATCATCAGAGACTTCTTACAGCACCACTCACAACCACGGAAGGCTCTCAGGGATGTCACGAGGTTTGCCACCACTGTTCAGAGAGGCCTGGCACTTGGGACTAGGATTTCCATAGCCGCATTGAGGAAGAGAAGGAAAGAAAGGCTTAGGTGAGCAGAGGCAAAGCAGCCTGGGATGGCCCACTGTGAAGGAAAACCTTTCTCAGCAAATCGATAATAAGTCCAAGGAATCTGGTTAATGACACTAAGTCTGCAAACAACGGCAACACAAGCCCTAATGGAATAACAATGGGGAATTCTGGAGGGTGCCCAGGTTCTGGGAATATGCTGTGCATTTATAGCTCATATCGTTGTGGCTCGAATAACCATGATGTGGTGACGTGTATTTCCGCTCTTACTTCCTGTTTATCTTTTTCAAGAAAGGTTTCCTGTAATCTACATTTTAGGGGTGAGCCAAACTGACTGAGCCACGGTGACTTCTGGGCCACAATATTCCTACCAATGCTTCCAAACCATCACAGAGACTGGAAGCTGGCCAGGTTGGGGGAAAAAAATCTATTCTTTTTAGGAATCTAGATTTTTCCCTATCATCAAAGAGGAGGACATTGCTAAAAGCTAATGGTAACTTTATAAAACTATACACATGTGTGGTGCATATTCACATACGCAGGCAAAACACACAAAATAAACAAATCTAAAAGAATAAAACCAAATCTGGCTATACTCTGGAGGAGTTTGTAAGATGCTGATATCTGGTTTAATGTCAACGTCCTGAGTGGAGACTAGGAATGGGGGATTCCTGGGATCTTTATGGAATTCCAGGGTGGGTCCAGCTGGAAAACTACTGTTCTTAGAGGTGGGGTCACAATGAGGGGAGCCTGGATATGAACAAACAAACAAAAGCAAGGGGCTAGTAAAATAAAGACGCAACAATGTGAAGAGATGGAGATATGGAAGTTAAACTCCCGTGTTCACTTTCACATGAGGGGGGCCCCTCTGCGCCGTGGCGCCACCAGCACAATGAATGCTGACTCCCACTCATACAGGTATTTGACACAGTTAGACATTGCCTAAACTTCCCAAGAGATACATCAAAAAAAAAAAAAAAATAGCCGGGCGGTGGTGGCGCACGCCTTTAATCCCAGCACTCGGGAGGCAGAGGCAGGCGGATCTCTGTGAGTTCGAGACCAGCCTGGTCTACAAGAGCTAGTTCCAGGACAGGCTCCAAAGCCACAGAGAAACCCTGTCTCGAAAAACCAAAAAAAAAAAAAAAAAAAAAAAAAACACACCTGGAAGGGAACTCGGTGTTGTCTAGTTTCGATGTTTCATAACACATGAGCCTGAAAACAATTATATCGGGCACCGTATTCTAATGTGCTCCGGAGGCTGAGAGGGAGGGCCACCTGAGCCTAGCGGTTCAAGGCTAACTTGGACAACGTAGCAAGGCTCCATCTCAAAAACAAAGTAAGCAGAAAAGCAAATACAATTAAAAATAAAAAGAACAGAGATGTGAAGGGTCAAATGGACACGATAAGAAAGTCAGATAACTAGATTCCTCATCCAGAACACAAGCCAACAAGCCATTTACTGTATTTGGCTCTGTGATGCT
Source organism: Arvicola amphibius (assembly GCF_903992535.2). Classification (NCBI taxonomy): domain Eukaryota; kingdom Metazoa; phylum Chordata; class Mammalia; order Rodentia; family Cricetidae; genus Arvicola; species Arvicola amphibius. The sequence continues at coordinate 35,569,384 of NC_052050.1, forward strand.
GGTGAGGCCTGACATAGCCTCTGCCACCAACAGGTTCCAAATGAGGCCCACCTCTCTCCCCCGAGGGTTAAAACAATGGGCACAGGTGAACTGTATCCCCGTCCCCGATTATCAGGGAGCTCAGCCAGCTCCCTAATCTGAAAAGAATTAGATCAACAAGGACTGATTAAGGGAAGAACAATAATTGACAATATGTGAAATTAATCCTGGTTAGTTATATTTCCTGCTCATCTGCTCCAGTTCTCAAGAGATCCCGATTAGTCCCTTAATTTCCATCTGTCTGCTGGGTGAAGATGCTCCGCGCAGGCCGTGTTTCTTGAAGGTAGTCTGTGTCTCAAGTACACACACGTGGAATGTATGCGGAGATGAAGCAACAAGTTGGCAACTGCTAAACACTTTGGGCCACTATGCAGAGTAATAGCAGGGCACATTCTTCACAGTTAACATTCAGAAAGGACACTAATTCGAGGTGTGTTAATTATGGAGACGGAATCTAGCAGAATGTTCCTATAGTTGGAATGAGCTTTGGAACCAGTCATAGAAGGAGCCATGAGAGGTTAGCCAGTTTCTTACCTCCCCCTGCGCCCTCCAACTCCGGTAAGCGCTGGCAACCCCGGCTTTCCTTGCCTTCCAAACCGGGAGAGTGTAGCTGCCCACACACCTCACTGGTCTTCACTGTACACCACGTAACTACAGACCTTTCTCTGCGACTCTGGGACGGTTACAGAGGGGCAGAGGCTGAGCTGAGCATCTCATTCAGTTCTTTCCTGGCTGCCTCTTTCTTGCCTGCTGGGAGTTGAGATTTGCTCCTCGTGGTGCACTGAACCATATCCTGACAACTGTAGAAGTGTGAAGTTTAGTCTCAACTCTTCCACAAATGCCTATCTAGCCCTCTGTTTATAATACTGATTTCGCAATATTCATCAATTAAAAAAACCAGATAAACAAAAATAACTGAAACATTCTGGAGACTGAGTCATGAGTTTCAGTCCACCTTGGGCCACGTGAGTTTGAGGCCACTTTGGGGATAACAGAGTGAAACCCTATCCCAAATGAACAAAGATAAAAATAACAACAAGGAGAGTCAATCCCATCAGGAACACGAGGGAGGACGGTTACGGCATGAGTCTGCATTAAATTTCCTACTGATTAAACGGATGATGAACTTCCCTTCATGCCCCACTTTACCACGTGGAAAAGTCTGCCAAGGAAGGAAGTTAACACTCACGTGATAACTAGTGAGCTGGTGTCCGAGGAAAACAGAAGGGCTGTGACCTGGGCCCCTCAAAGAAGTTTCTATTGAGTAGGAATTGGGCTCTGAGCTCTGAGAGCACTGTATGAACATAACAAAGCTGGCAGCTTCCATGAGGGAAGGCTGGTAAAGGATGTGAAGAACGCAGACAGGCACACTTCATGGAGGACACCCACAGAAACCAACTGAGCCAGATGTTACTGGCTAGGGAAGGGGCATCCACAAAGCTGATGCATTTCCCACCGTGGTTTACAAGAGGCGCAGAGGTGGACGGAGGAAATGCACTAAGAGCTGCAGGCAAGGCTGGCACCGCCTCACTGCTTCCCAGTAGGACGGTAAGTATCTGCAGCCTCCCACGAGCTCATCTGCCGACTCCACGGCCTTGCTCTCACTAACATAGTCAGCTCCAGGTAGTTTTTCAAGACCAAGAACTTCCTTTTCTACAGACAGTGTTGGTTTCACTGATATGCCGTCTTACTTTAGAACTCGCTGAGTGCCAGACAGAGTGTCTTTCCAATCCAGCAGATATCTTCGCAGGTGACCATGTGTAATCTTTAAGGAGCAAGATTGAGGATAGAAATCTGTCACGTCTAGAATATTCCATTCCTATTGAGTTCTACAAATGGCGGAAAACAAGAGCATTCCAGTTCTTTCTAACATTAGCTGCTTTGTTCCTCCTGTGGCCTCAGAGAGTGCTTGCAGTCTTCCCGTCCTTACCAAATATTCAGACTCCTCAATGAAGCGAGTTTCCCACATTGTGGAAACACCCACACAGAGAACTGTAACAGTGAATGAAACGGATTATAGTCCAGCCTTTGGCAACACTCCTCATGCTAAGGCCCTGCTCTGGTGGGCAGCTTTCTCTCTAAACCTATGCCCGGACATTTAACCCAGCAACACACTCTGAACCTGACAGGAACTGTTGAGGAGTTGTGTCAGAGTGTTCTGTGTGTGGGAACAGACTGCTGTGAACACAATTACAGTTCCCTGGGGGAGAAATGGCCTGGGCGCCGAGAGAGCATCCATGGTCTAATGCTGCAGATTCCTGGCAGATCAAGGCACTTCTGCAGGCTGACCTCAGGAGAGCCAGCCTGCCCTCCGCAGGCACCTCTGCTCCGTGGAGCACTCTACTCGGCCCGCTGCTCTTACTGGGAGCAACACTCACTTCACATCAGCTTTCCAGAAGCTACTCATCCGAGGGAGGTCAAATTGGACAGCAGGACACCGAAGCTGGAGATAAAGGAACGAAGTCAAAGGGAACAGAGGAGAGTTACCGTCCCAGCAGCAGACTAGGCTCCCAATACTGAAAATCACATTTTAGCTTCTTCATAAAATAGACTGCTTTGTGTGTGTGCGCACGCGCGTGTGCCCATCTGTGTGTGAACAGGGCATATGACAACCCTGTATATTGCTCCTCAGGGGTTCAGCAGTCCAGCTGTTTTGTTTCTGTGTTTGAAGCAAGATCTTTCACTGGTCGGGAACTCACTGAGTAGGCTAAGTTGGCTGGCTAGCGAGCCCCAGAGACCTGTCTGTTTCTGTTTCCTTGTGCCGGGATTAATACAACACTCGGCTTTCTAAATATGGGTTCTGGGGATTAAACGCAGGTCCTCATGTTTACAATAAGGAAAGTACCTTATGACCGGGCAAGCTCTGTGACACCTTAAGAATGTATACATACATGTACATCTAGCAAGTATACTTACCATGAGTCGTGTATGTGGTTGCACACATGCACACAGCACACACACGGGCAGAGGGAGACACTGATATCTCTCTGCCTTATTCCCTACAGTCTGTCACTGCAGTGGGAGCTGGCCAGATATGGCGAGGCTGGTGGCTGGGGTTCGAGGGCCTCGTGACCATGACAAGCTTTGCCCGTGGGTGCTGGGGAACTGGAATCAGGTCCTATGTTTGTGCAGCCACCCCGTCATTCACTAAAACTCTATTTTAAGAGCCTTCAACCACAGATACGGTGAGTGGGGAAGATGACCCTTTGTGACCAGCTGGATCACCTCCTGGCGAATGCAGGCAATGGCTTTCTGATTACAAAAAAAGAGAAAAAGCTAGGGAGCTGAGGGGATGTTAGAGTCACTGCCTTGTCTCAGAGACATGAAGTCTCCTCGGCAGACTTCCCCATCCTCCTTGAGAGCAAGGAGGTCTGAAGGCAGGTAGAAGATGGAGAGACAGTGAGAAAACCCTTTTCGTTCTGAGGAATAAGGGCTACACACCCCTTCATCTCCCCAAGATGAACCTATCCTTACCAGCAAAGAGGGAAAACCTGCAAAAGGGGCTTCTCCATTTCCCTCAGCACCATCGGCTGAGAGACAGTGTTGGGAGTGGAGAAGGCATTCAGTATGCAATTACTCAGCTAGAGAAACACCTTGGGAACCTCCTTAACAGCGACCCCCAGTCATGGAGAAGGTTGATTTAGTGGCGCTGAGGCTTATGCTGACACTATCTGACTCTTGGCTACTAGGCATGAAGAAATTCATTTCTTCCCCCCTTTCCTATTACACTGTGTGTATATATGTATGTATGCATGTACCAATGTATGCGCACCGTGGCAGAGGGCCTGTGGAGGTCAGAGGACGATCTGCACGAGTTCTAGGGATCAAACTGAGGTCACCAGGCTTGGTGGCATGTGCCCTTACCCACTGCACCATTTTGCTCTCTTTTTTACTTTTGTTGGCTTAGGCTGGCTTTGAACTTGTGATGCTTCTACCTTCCCCTCTCCAGTAGCAGGGGCTATAGGTCCAAGATACTACATACATTTATAATGAGCACTTTTAATGCTAGCTTTTTCTTTCAAAACTTGTCCCCGGCATTCACTCTGCTAGAAGTTTTGAGTATAATTTAATAAACTGTAAAGGTAGCTTTCTATATGGCTCCCTGAGGGAGCCTTCAGAGTCAAGACACCACAAGAGAAACGCTGCACAGGCCATTGAACAACAGGTACCCTTACCTCCCGGGGCAGCGCATCCTCTGCTTGACAGAAGGACATTGCTCTTCCACCATAACAGTGATTTAACACCTACTGAGCCAATGATAATTCTCATAAGATATGGATACATTTTAGCCTTTCTATTAATGAATACTTAAGCAAAACCTGACACTTTCTTCTTGAAACTGGTGGGGCCGGCTCCCAAGCCTGGGTCTCTTTAGGACCCGTCCCGCACTGGCAGAAGGCCGCGCCCCTTTCAGCCTCCTTAGGGAGGAACAGCAGTCGTTCTGCAAAACGGTGCAAGGAAGCCACCTAAAAGGGTGGGCGATCTTCGTAAATGGACAGGAAGCAGAAGATGAATATTGGGCGGATGACAGACCCCTTCAGTGGCCTTCAAAATACAAGCTGTTCTATTAAACATAGGGCCATTATGCTGGCTGGCCATCTACTTTAAACCCCACAGTGATTAAAAGGCTGGCAGGAAATGAAAGCTTTCTATTGAAGGCCCTTCCCTGAGGTCCTAATTTCAAACCAAATTTTACAGCGCCGCGCGGGAACAAAGGAGCCCAGTATCCAAGTCCTCTTTTTGTCACTCTGGACAAAGACACCCCCTCATACTCCTCAAAGAACAATGGCCTCTGTAGAGCCACGGCCACGCCAAGAATGGGCACAAACCATACAGCAACACATTTTAAAAATACATTTTACACTGCCCTTGACATTTCAGATAAATAGAAACCACTGCATTGAAATTCCAAATATTCCATCCTTTCTTTCCACCCTTCGCCTTTATAATGAGAATTTTCCTATTTCCCCAACCTACTTGATCTTTGACATTCTGGCCTCTGTGACTAGAGAACACAGACAAGTAGTCAAATAAAATAATTATTCAGATAATTACATTTTATTAAATAATCACTGTAGCCGAGACAATCACATGGTTTTCACCAAGGAGACAAGGTCATCTCCAAACCTTTTAGAATTGGAGCCCAGGGCCATCTGGACCCCATGGCACGCTCTGAGGAGGCAGGAAAACATGCTCATCAAGATGGAACTTTCTTTTTCTGCACTAGCTGCTCTTTCAGGGTGGCCTTTTGTTGCTGCTGTTTTAAAGAACTGTTTTTTTCCTCCTCCTCCTTCTTCCCCAAACAGCTTTGAGGCCCTCACTCAAGCACTCTGGTCATGGTGCTGCACAGGGGATGTTTACACGGGGTCGGCAAGCTGAGAACAGCTGCTGGCTTCCACGGGACGGAAGGCGAGCTGCATGTTTAGCACTGCAGCGGCCCTGAAGGTGAGGTATTACTTGGGGTGTCCCTTGTTGAAACTGTACATTAAACACCCAGAAGACCTAGGGTATACAAGAGCTGCTGCGCGGGCTTCCTCGCCCGTGTCTTTTTTCCTTTAGCACTCTGTCCTTGGCAATGACACCACTCCTCCAGCCCCATCCGTCCGTCAGACATGTGCCACAGGTCTGCACAGAGCGCCGAGGAGCTCACGAGGTTGCTGCTTCAGCCACGGCTACATTTTAAATAGGAAAAGAGAACTACGTGCACTTTTTCTGTGTAATCTCTTTGGGAACAAAATGTGCTCGCTCTGGGGGAACACCAACAACATGATACATGCTTTCTCCACAGGAACATGGGCCCACGAGCCTGGGAAGGGCTATCTCGAGATGGCTCAGGGGTTGAAGGGCATGGTCCCTGATAATCTAAGTTCGATTCCTGAATTTTACTGTGGAGGAAGAGAACCTGACTCTTCCGAGCTCCATGAGTGTGCCTAAGCCTGCACACACACACACACACACACACACACAACAGAACATAAAACAAAACCATCTGACTCTTGCATCTATGCTGCTGTGTACTGTTCCCTTCTTCCTCAGTTGAAGCTGAGCAGATTCAAGCAAAGCAATGAAGAGTCCAGATCAGAAGGAAACCCCGGGCTCTCCGATGACATTCACCATCATTCACTGGGTGAGTCACTATCATTCACTCCTAATGTCAGAAGATGAAACTCTGGATACAACATCAGGGTGAGTCAAGAGAATCAGCGAGGCCACAGCAGAACACAGAAGGAAAAGTCTTATCCCTGAATGGGCCCAGCTTTAGAAAACATGGAGTAGAAAGAAAAGTAGCCATGGGTTGAGAACCACTGGTCTAATACATGGAATACCAGGCATGGGGATGTAGACCGGAAGCCATCAGCCACGAAACCTCCCATACTAAATTAGTATTATAAAAGTACATTCAAGCCTTCAGGCAGTGGTGACGTATGTCTTTAGTTCCAGCACTTGGGAGGCAGAGGCAGGTGAATCTCTGAGTTTGAGGTGAGCCTGGTCTACAGAGAAACCCTGTCTCAGAAACACCCCTTCCAAAAGAAGAAAGTTCAAGTCAATAATTTCTTTTAACTAGTTGTTAAGTCATTTTATTTATTAAGTTTATGTGTACGGGTGTTTTGCCCGCATGTGTGTCTGTGCGCCACACGCATGCCAGCTGCCGGTGGAGGCCAGAAGAGGGCACTGGATCCCCTGAACTTGAGTTACAGACAGTTAGCTGTCATGTGGGTGCTGGCAATTGAACCCGGATCCTCTGGACGAGCGATCATTGTTTCTAACCACTTAGCTGCCTGCTAAGACACTAACCAGTGGAAAAGAAGAAGCCAGCACACAAGGGAATCGGTCCGAGGACACTCACTGCAGTTTTTTTTGTTTTTTTTGTTTTTTGGTTTTTCGAGACAGGGTTTCTCTGTGTGAATCCACCCACCGCTTATGTGTCACAGTTCAACTGAGGGAACAGACCGAGCTTTAATAGTCTGATTTTTGGTTAAAAATCAATCTGGGGTCCTGTTTTAGAAGCAGTGACTTTTCTCATAACTACTAGGGTTTGGCCAGGATGGCGCGACATTCACCTGTTTAGTCACTTAGTCCATGCACACTGAGGAACGGCCCACAATTAGGAGAGCTAGAAAGAGGGGAGCACACAGATGCTCCTCCAGGAAAAGGTAAAAATCCTACCAACTAGACGAGAGCTAAAGTGAGGACTGTACTAGTTGCTCATCTCCACTGACTCTTCAAGGGGGTAAGAATTTTGATTTTGATCTGCTGGTGAGTAGGGACTGCTAAGAGCTTTGGGGAAAGGAGAAAGCAGACCCAATCAGACAGAGCGTACCCTGAAGGCACAGGGACCGTGGTACCTTTCAGCCCCTGACCTGGGAGAGCAGTGCTCAGAGCCATTGCAACTGTCCATTTCCCATTTAATGCCAGGCAGTGAGTGGGACACACTCGCTTACGGACATGAAAGAGACCTCCTCCGAAAGGCAGGGCAGGCCCGACGGCACGAGGGAGTGATCACTACGAGCAATTTGTTCCTCTTATGTCAAGGTCAGTGACGTTCTGGCTGGGGAGACTGTTGTGGCCACTGCGAGTCCACAGCAGTTCCTGGGTGTCACACAGGATCACCTATGGCGTTTCCTGACATGTCCCTCATGCTGGTGCGCTCTCTCTCCCCAACAGACAGTTCGATGGCGATGGCGGATGACTATGTGGGGGGCCCACCAGGAAGACCAGCTGGATTTGTTGAAATAAAACAAATTTTCCTTCCTAAAACACATTATTCTTTTTATTTATCAGGAAGCTGGTCCTGGCTGCGGCGCTGAGGCAAGGCTCTCTCTGCTCAGGCCTTGGACGGCAGGAAAGACACCTGCCACACCTATTGCTTTGTGTTTGTTCTGTGCTCGCCCCCCCCCCCACCTAGTGAAAGGAGAAAAGTCACACTTCCTCTGCACTTCCTAGACGTGCAAGTGGAAGGGAAAGCCGGGCGGGCGTGTGTGTGGCTTTTTGGTCTGGCCTCAGGTGCTGAGCAGAGGTGACTGACGGACGGCGGCCCACGGCACGGGACCTGTCATGTCCTTCTTGGTGTGGGCCTTGATTTCAGATGGAGCCAGCATTCCCAGTGCTCTCCATCATCCCGACTTATTTTTCAAATCTGACTAAAGATTTACGAGTTTCCAGGGCGGTTTTCACCCTCAGCTGATGAAAAGACTAAGCGATGTGACGGGAATCAGACCTGAAGAGAGGAGACACGGCACTGCGTTTTCAAAGGCGATTATATTCTAGAAATACTTAATGAACAGGCCATAAATCCTGCTTTTAAGAAAGTCACAGCGGCGAATCTTGTTATTTTTAACATGGGTATTTTAGTTTTGAAAGATTCCACTCCATGTTTCTCAAATTCAAGTTTTTCACATAATGTCTAATATGTGTGGGAAAAAAAAGGACAAATCCAAACAAGGAATATTTTTCGAAAAACAGTGCACTAAATGTAAAGGCCCCGTAAGATGGGCGAGCTAGAGTCCTCTGCGCCGTTCACATGACCTTCCTTCTATTTATAGGGCGACAGCAATTCCCATTTGAATATGGAGAGATACCTTGTAGGAGAACATGGGTTAGTGCAAATAAACTTGAGCAAAGTGTTGACTTAAAAATAAAACACTGGGAGAGCGGGGAGGGCTCTTCCCCCTCTGTGAAAATTTCCGTTACAGTTGTAAACAAAGGCAGGTTTGGCTCAGTGGCTCAGCTGAGCTGAGGCGAGCTAGGAATACATCAAACCTCCCAGGGTGAGGAAGTGTTTGTAAAACAGTTAGTAAATCACAGGCTGCTTGGGTCACCATGCTGAACAGCATCGGACAGGCTGCCAAAATCCCAGCTGTGGAAGAAGGGGCCAGACGTGGCTGCATGGACTGAACCCCAACTCTGAATGGTCTCCTGGTTCCATTCCCTGCGCTTTGGCCTCTGCCTCAATAGAGCTCTTGCGGCCGTGGCTCGTCACCGATACACCCTTTGGAAAGCAAAGATGGGGGGCTTTTCCAGGATACTGACTTTACCTTTGGGACTAGGGACAAGGTTAAGTGTTCTGGCTGCGAAGCAAGACCCATTCGTAAGAGATGGTGGTCGTACAGAAATTTAATCCTAGCAACCAGGAGGCAGAGGCAAGCAGAGCTCTGAGTTCCAGGCTAGCCTGGTCTACAGAGTTCCAGGAGAACAAAGGCTACACAAAGAAACCCTGCTTGAAAGACGAAAACCAAACCAAACCAACAATCACAAAAAGAGAAGCAGTGGGTACAGACGAAGCCACAGTGCCTGGGAACTGCAAAACACCTTTCTAAGTGTTTACAATCATCACTTCCCTACCAAGTCTGAAGTTTCCCTTGCTTCTTTCCCAGATTTCCTAGGAGCGTGGAAATGCTAAGCTCTTTACAAGCTTGTTGGGCCTTCTTGCCCCCATGCCCAGCTGAAGGAATGCATGTGCAGTGAAGTCCAGCTGCAGACGTTCTGATGGGACTGACATTCATTCGTCCTTAGTGTTTACACTCCAAAATACCTGCCCCAAACTGCATATTCGTTCTCGGTGATGGATTCAGCCTACCCATGTACTGACTGCTTCTATGTACCAAAGCCAGGCAATGAATGCAGGATAATTAGCAGCTTTTAAAGAAGGATCCCATGGGTGAAATATGTATTTAAATCTTCAGATTAAAGGAATGTGGGACAGACAGAAGCATGTAGGCCTTTACCAAAAAAAAAAAAAAAAAAAAAATGAAGTAGAGGGGAGGAGAAAGTAAGAAAGGTAAGCAGGGAATGAAGAGACGGGGAGGGAAGGGATGGAGGGAGGGGAAAAAGGAAGGGAGTAGGGGAGTCATCTCGAAATTGTGAAGAAAAATATTCTTTCTAAGAGCTGCCCAAAAATGAGTTTTGTTTTTGGAGAGCACGCTGACAGCAGGCACAGGCATTAGGGAGCTCCACAATCACAGAGTGTACTACCAAATTCCCAGCACCACGAGGCCACCCATGCTGATCCTGTCCAGGGAACATTCAATCCCTCGATTTTCCCAAACTGTAACGTTATAGACACAACAAGGCACCCTTCACCACGGAGGAGCTACTGGTCTACCCCTGCTACTGCTGGTGGGCTGCATTATTTCTCTCCAAAAGCTACAGACAAGGGCAGTAGGATGTGCTTTGGTGTCTGGTTAGCCCAGAGCCAGCCTGGCTCTCAGCTCCTCTTGTCACAGCGGCATTCTCAGGCAGCATCAGTAAAAGCTAACTTGGCCCAAACAGAGGGCAAACAAGATTTGGGGCCCAATAGGATCGTATGCTCATCTGGGCAGTTTCTGTCTGAGACAAACAAAGAAATCAAGAAGGGAAGTCAACTTTTTAAATAGGAAGGAAAAGGTGAGCAAAGACAAGTATTATTGAGAATTCTAGTAAATGCTTTGAGTAAATGCTTCAGGGCAGGCAAGGAAGGGTACTGGGTATGGAGACAGATCTAGGATCAAATCCTGGCCCAACCTTATTACTCACATTACGCCAGGTCAACATTCCCTATATTCTAAGCTTCTGTAGAATCGGGTAAAATCATCGGCTCAGGAACACACAGTGCTCACCCCGAGACAGCCTGGCTTTGCACAGCAGAGCGCCTGTACACGAAACACACAGAGACCTTCATTTCCGTGGCCTAGCCCCTTCCTCCCCTGCGGAGGAGCATGAAATGGCTCATTTCTATGGATTTCTGTTGAACAGAAGAAGTACCTACCCGCCCCCTCTATGAACTGCATCCCAAGCCGGAGGAGGGCGTAGGCTGACACGGAATAGGTGGATGAGACTCAAAGTTTGGATATTTAGCAGTTTAAACATGTTACTCACAGCTAATGTTCTCAGCTTGAGGAATTCCTCTTGGATCCTCTGCAGGAGCAAACGATGGTTTGCACACTACACTGGTCACCCACCCCCTTATTCCGCTGGCAGCCAAAAGAAGTTCAGAACACACACATTTCAGTGGGCTTATAAGTCAGAAACAAGTGACTAACACTGAGTGGGCCCTGACTTACTCCCGAGGCTGTCAGTGCTAGACACTTGCAATGAACAATTTACTGCTGCCACTGATTTCTGTCATAGATTAAAATGTACGTATTTATACAGTAAAAAGTTTTTTAAAGAAGAGCCTATAATTTTGCCAGAAATAAAGACAATTAAGTAATGATATGTATTTAAAAAGTTATTTGTACTCTTTTGCTCAGTCTGCTAGATGGATAAAAAGTTATGAGTAAGAATTTTAAGTATATATTCTGCTAAAAATGACTCAGAGTTCGCAAAGTGTCTCACAATCCTATATGAGGGCTCTATGTTCTTGAAACAGGGCCCCATATAACCCAGGTTGGAATCAATTTGCTATGCAGTGAAGGATGACCTAGAATTTATAATCCTCTTGCCTCTACTTCCTCACTGATGGGATTACAGTGTGTCAAGATGCCTAATTTTGTTTTGTTGTTATTTGCTTTTTTTTCTTTTTTAGAAACAGTCTCTCGTGTAGCCCAGGTTGCCCTTGAACTCAGAGATCCACCTGCTTCTGCCTCCCCACTGCTAGGAATAAAGGTGTAGGAAAGCTCTAAACCAATTAACCTAGATCCCCAGCTCCCAGCATTTTGTTGGCTTGTTTTGTTTTTCCTTTTCTTCTTAAAGAGGTTTCATCCTATAACCCAGATTGGCATGGGTTCAAAAGTATTTTTCTTCTGCCTCTGAAGAAAATGCTAAGTTGGCTGGCTCTGTGGTTAAGAGCATTGACTGCTCTACCCGAGGACTTGGGCTCAATTCCCAGCACCCTCACGGCAGCTAACAACTGTCTGTAACTCCAAGATCTGATACTCTCTCACACACAGACATATGTGCTAGCAAAACACCAATGCACATAAACTAAAGAAAAATAAATCTTCACAACGATGCCTTTTCCACTTCTATTTGAAGTATCTATACGTCATTATTCAGCTGGAGTAATGAGCTGTACCTTTCTGTGTGTGTATGGCGAAGAAACCAACAGCAAGTAACTTCTGAAATAAAAGCAATGTAATAGTGAGACAGCAGCAGAGCCACCAACAACCAGGGCGCTGCAGCTCAAAGGCAGAGCACCTGCCTAAATGCCTGAGGTGCTGGGTGTGGTCCTCATGACCCATGACACAGAACAGCAGCGCAGGAGATGGTGGCAATGCAAGGCCAGCCAACTGAACTGAAGATAACTTCACTAGGTTAAGAATCAGAAGAAGGCATGGGAAATACGTCATCTGGTAAAGCACCGGCTCGGCAAGCACAAAGACCCAAGTTCTGGCCCCAGGATCCAGGTAAAAACAGGTGGGCATAGTGGTACCCACTTGCAATCCCAGCGCTGAGGAGACAGTCTCACCCGGCTAGGTGGACAGGGCCAGGCACGACAGTTCCGTGAATGGAAAGGAATCTGCTCTAGTCTAACCGCAGCCCCCCCACCCCGCCCCCACAAGGACCGGCACTGCTCGCCAGCTTTGCTCCCAATTCACCACCCGGTCTTGCCAAGCCCAGAACTTGTGTGAAACTCAGGCTCGGCACTGTGAAATGAACACAAAAATCTCTCACTGCGTTACCGTGTCTACGAGATCGCGAATGTGATGAGGTTTCACCCACACTGAGCGCCACATGACCTTAGTCATTACTGCCATGAACAGTGTATTATTTGGGCTGCCGAGGAAATAAAGACAGAACAAGCTGTTCCGTTTATGAGGCTATCTTTTATTTCCTTGGGCACTGACTTCCTCTGATATCCTGGAATCAGCGTGAATTCCTGTCACGCTGAAAGCGACAGAAAACTATTATCCCCAAGTCAACAGCCTGATCTCGGGGTCTCGGGGTTCTCTGGTTTCTTCTTGTTTGTTTGCTTTTCTAAAGTGAAGATGAGACAGGAGGGAGCTCGGTTTCAAACTGGCTCAAGAGGAAGCTGAAGTTAGTTTTGTTCTTTTTGTTCTTTTTTTTTTTTTTTTTTTTGGTCGAGTGTGTTTCTATTTAAACTCATCTTCTCACATTATTCTGGGAGACAAGCTAACTTATCTCATCCAAAATGGTGTTTCCAATTTCCTTATATAACAAGGCTTGAATGTTGAGGAGGAAGTAGGTAAAAACTAAGGAACCAAGAAAGATCAAAAGGCAAGAGACCTCTAACCTGGAAGGTCAGGAGGCCACACCCCCAGTGCCCTCTAGAACTGTGGATGTCTGAAAGGGCATTCTCAGGTAGGTTTTAGCAAACCGACTTTCCAGGGCTTCTGAAAGGAGCAGGAGATAGGATCTAACGCTGAGCACATAACCGGCACGAACACACACACACAAGGATTGCAGGGTCCTGGGGAAACCGAGCTACCACTGCTGCTGGAGAGAACTATAGCGGGAGGAAGCCATTGCCTCGGAGTTCACTGTGGAAAATTAAGATCTGTCTACACCAAAACTATTCCCTTTGACTTGTTCATCATAGTGATAATTATCCCAGACCTAAACCTTCGACGAGGTGCAGTCAGGCCATAAATTAGAAGGCAAAAAAATCCGAGTGGATAATTGCAATGAATCACATACACTTAAAGACTCGCGTCAATCGCAGCCCTGGTTTGGCCATGATAGCTAAGAGGGGCTGTTAAACCAGAGGGGAGCTGCAGTTAGAATCGGGGCACGCTGTCATTAATGTCACGCCACATGCTGTGTGCCCAGTGTCTGCCAGGGACGCAGCTAGAGCTGGGCGGTGTGGGAAGGAAAGCACACGGCAGACGGGCGGCACGCTCAACCTAAACACAGAACAGATCCCGTATCTGCATCTCGTGTCTGTATATGGTGCATGGAAATCTATAAAGAGAGGGAGAAGTAGAAGCAGGGAAGGGAGTGTGTGCTCAGCCTATCCGAGCATATGTGGACCTTAGGAAGAAGAAAGGAAAGCAAGGAAGGTGAGGTCTACTTTAAGTGGAGGAAGAACAGGCGTTTTTTGTTTGTTTGTTTTGTTGTTGCTCGTCGAGACAGGGTTTCTCTGTATAAAAGTCCTGGCTGTCCTGGAACTAGCTCCCGTAGACCAGGCTGGCCTAGAACTCACAGAGATCCACTTAAGGGCAGGTTTTCAGGACAGGGTTTCTCTGTAGCTTTGGAGCCTGTCCTGGAACTAGATCTTGTAGACCAGATTGGCCTTGAGCTCACAGAGGCCTGCCTCTGCCTCCCGAGTGCTGGGATTAAAGGCGAGTGACGTCACTGCCCGGCAGGGCAGGCTGTTTTGAAGATATTCCTCACTATGAATTACAAAACAGAGTACATGCTTGCTTCAGTTAGACTGTTTCTGGTAGTCAGAGTGAGCTTCATTAAAGGTTGTGGAGTACATAGGTTTGTATAAAGGTTATCAGTCCTTAGGGAAGCATCAGTGAGCGCTAGGCTTCACCATCTTAAAAGCATGTGCCTTTCAAATTCCTAATGATGTAAACTCTGACCAGAAGCTCTGAAAATACACAGACACGGGGCCATGTGTATTTTAGAACCATTCTCAAGTTCTAAGCATCTCCCCGAACCAGCCCTGTTTTCAAACTCAAAGCATGTAGACCCGTGACGAAGAGCTTGCGGCAAACTCAACAATTTTAAAGCCAAACAGGTCAACAGAAGTAAAGGCATAGAAACTCAGAGAGACGGCCTGCTGGCAGGAGTGCGGAGAAAATGCTACCGGGGATTACCTTGGTCCACCCTCACTCTCCTGGAGAACAGACATCCTGTGCAAACCAGGTGACAGGAGTCTGCAGAGGGGACCGGCACATGATGAGTGTAACACCAGAGGATTTAAAAGCCTTGTACTCGAGTCACACCAACCATGGCCAGGCATTCTGACAGACCAGAGTTAGCAGCTGCAAACATCAGTAATGGCTACCTATCTTGTCTACAGAAGGTTAAAGCCCAAGATCAGATCAGTTGTAAGATGGATTCCCCGACCAACGCCTAGCACACTAATCTAGAACTCACCCGTGAAGGTGCCTGAGCAAACTGCTATCTAGAAGCCATCAGGATTTCTACTAAAACACTGGCGCTTGAGCAATACTTGATTTGATACAAAAAGGGAAAAAGATCAAAGATGAAAACTAGATACAACTGTGCAGTAAACCCGAGTCAGCCAGGAAGCAGAGCGTAGACTGTCAATCCAGGACCACAGGGTTTGTATGGTCTGGCTTGACACCATTTTCTCAGCCTATCAATGGGCCGATGCATATCCGATTTAGGAGTCCATTTCTCCTCCAGTCCCACTTATTAATTACCTATCCCATCTTCACTACTCTGGATGCAAGTGGGGGTGGGGGTGAGGGTGGGGTGGGGGTGTGCTCTCTGACTGGATCATCATAGCTCCTTTTGGTTTTGACAGCTGTGGGTAAAGCTTCAGGCAGAAGGACAATTCCTTATTAACTCCTGCATCAGACTAGCAGTCTCTAAGACCATGCTTCAATTTCATCATAAGACCCCGTGTAACGTCTCCTTATGGATTCTGACACGGTGAGCTCATCCTACACCTACAAATGCTCTCATTAGGGAAGCTTTCCCTTAAGCAAACGTAGGTCGGGGAGGAACGTGCTCCCTGCTGCTCCACTTGGCTTCCGCACAGCTCTCTCTCCACCGCGAGGAAGAGGCTGCTTTTCTAGAATGATAACTTTTCGGCACCACCGCAGTGCCTTTTACTTCACGGTGCCACTTTGGAAGAGTCAGGGAGCCGGGGTGCTCTACCTTTGCCACTCAGCGTCAACAGGTCACAAAGATAATACTTGGCCGTGTGGAGTGCAACCTTAAGGTGAACCCAGGAAAGTGGCCCTCGTTATTCTGCTGGATATATTAGATGTACTATAACGATGCATTAAAAAGCAAATCAAATTACAAAAACGAACCCTATCCCTTGGATAAAATTCTGGGAGTGAGCCAGCACCACAATTATTATCTTCTCTAGCATTGAATGTTCTACATAAGTGTTTGGAAGATGTAAACAGGACATAAATCTGAGATTGGTCCTTCAATCTGTCTACAAATAACCATGACATTATATATAAACTATACTTTACAGCATATATGCTTTCTGTTTAAGCAGTTAAGGAGTGTATCAGACGCTATGATAAACAGAAAAAACAGAGCGTGAATACCGATAAATGCAAGCCTTCCGTCTCGGAAAGTCTCCGCTTATTTGATTAAGTTAGGTGAAAAACAGAGCAGTCATGCTTGTAGCCTTCCTTCCTCTCCCCTTTCCTCTCCTCTTTTCATTTCTAATGCGAATCGGAAGTCTATGTGGAGCAGCCTGGCTAGCCCCAGTCTAACCTCCCCATCTGGAAGGGGACTAAGCAGCCTCGGGGCTACTTCCAACCCTTCCCAGCTGTTGGGTTGGGGTTTTTTGTTTTTGTGGGCTTGAGAAAGCATATTTATATAAATGATTGCCATATCCTTTGCCAGCTGTTGACCCTGCTCTTGTCCCGGTTGGGGCATGGTTTTCATTTTTAGCGGCCACAGACTGGAACTGACCCTGATAGAGTTAGCACGCTATGCAAACAGCTTTCCGCGCTATCCCTGTGACAGTCAGACAAAGGCTGCACAGTGCGATCCACGGGACCGGTGTTTCCCTTTGGGCAAATGTCACTGAATCCAGAACTGGAAGTATCAGTTGAAAAAATAAATTCTAAGATTCACTGTTTTGGACTAGCTTTTCTTCAGACTCCACTGATTTCAAGGAGGGTTGGAGCCGGAACGTGTTAGAAGCGACGAATGAGTCTTGTCCACGCGTGAACCTGAGATGCTCTTTACATGGACGTGTGGTTGCACTTTGTTTCTGTAGTGAGGAGAAGGGGGAAGGAGTTGAAACTAGGCTTTTGATACCACTGTGCAGGAAGAAAAAATTACATCCTCGTTCCTTAACAGGACACACAGATAAAATCAGCCTAGGCTTTTGATCATAACTGCAGGCTGTAAACGCTCACTGCTACAGAAAGTCAGGTAGATCACTCCTTCTGCTCAAAGCAGCAAGGGCAAGGCCACCTTCAAGCCGCAGAGAGCTGGAGTCACTGTGAATCAGAGCCCTCGGAAACAGCTCCCGAACACAGTTGGGAAAAAGAGGGCCCCAGGACTGGGAGGGGAGGGTATAATAAATATTCCATTAGTGATGACTTACCCTGGACGGCTTATATTTTAACTGCAGTTAAGTGGGAATGAGAATATATAAAACAGCAAATCTTCACAACTTTCATATATTGTCCTTTTGACCCAAAGTGCAAACGGTACTTACGAAGAAGGAAGAAATGTAATTAAAAGTAAATTTGTTAGTGCTTACAGTGAGATCCACCTACACCGAAGGCACATAGCATTTGGTTATTCTCGGGACCATTCTGTCGAGGATTATGAGCGGCTAACTGGAACATAGCAGTAACTCAGCTTGGGGACAGAAGCCCAGCCTTCAGCTCTTTCCTCCTCCTCTCCTAGCCTGCAGGCGGACTGGTCATGGCTGAGGGAAACTGTCATCCCCAACTGTACTTAAAAAACGTAAACGCCATCTTGGAGGTCAGAAGAAGGGAGAAACGGGGTGGGGGTGGGGGTGGGGGTGGGGCTTGTGGAGGGAAAGTGAAGGTATTTCCTGACACAGGCATTTCCAGGCTTTGAAAGCAATCCAAAAGGAAATTCAGCCTATGAGTTAAGAGGCGCATACTTAGTATAGCGTTAAAACCCCTCGGAAGTTTGAGGTCTGGAAGGGCTTGAAAGGCAGCTCAGAAGTTCAGGCCCTTTTCACATGAGACGGGAATTTCATCTGCTGAGGGAGTTAGCGGATGGGATCTTTGAAGCCTCTATGAACTCTGATTAGCTAACGATGAAGTTGGTGAAACTCCAAGGCTGTGTTTTCTTAATCTAATTCAATGCGTTTGTAACAGTGAGGAAAAGAAAATGAATCTATTTGCAGCAGAACGTGACTCGAAATTTCCCACCACAGGCATGAGCGCATGCGTCGTCTCCAGATAACTTTTCCTACAGGCAGAAGCAAAAATGGCAATGGCGCCTTGGTTTGGTTCTTATAATTTGGGGCCTATGTCTACTGTTTGATTTTATGTCATTTCCTATTTTTCATTCTATCAGTTGTCTCTGAAAAATTGTTTCTCTGTGTGCTTTAAAGATCTAGTAAGTGTTTCCCTTAATAATTATCACAATATGCTTTAACTACCACCCTCCCCAAGCACCCCAGGCTACTCAGTATCTGTTTGTTCCAAGCATCCCACATCTTAATCATCATTAATGTCTTGACTGAATAAATTATAACATCGAGGATACTACTATCATCATAACATTTAAAGTTAATCATCAATATAATTCTGTAATTTGTTTATTGTTCTTTTAATTGCACACACACAATGAGGGTTCTTTTAAATTTGTTATTTATGAGCAATGGTGTTTTGCCTGTACGTATATTTGTATAAAGGTGTCAGATCCATGGGAACTTGAATTACAGACAGTTGTGAGCTGCCGTGTATGTGCTGGGAATTGAACCCAGATGCACTGGAAGAGCAGGCAGTGCTCTTGACTGCTGAGCCATTTCTCCAGTCTTGCAAAGTGTTTCTGGTGTAATTCTGGCTGTCCTGGAACTTGCTCTGTAGACCAGGCTGTCCTTGAACTCAGAGATCCACCTGCCTCTATCTCCTGAGTGCTGTGATTATGGTGTGCACCACGCCACCCAGTTTATAATTCTTTCTTTTTATACTTTTATGTTTTCATAGTGAAATACACCTTTAGAAGATCTTCAGTGGGTACTGGAGTCCTAGCCACTTGGAAGGCTGACATAAGAGGACCACTTGGCCCCAGACTTGCAGACTAGTCTGGGCAGCAGATATGCAGTCTCAGAAACAGACAACATACACATAGATGGTTTTTTGAGAAAGAACAGAACAGTGGCCAGATCTTGCCATTGTGTGAAAGAACTGAAAGATTACTTTAGCTGGGTACAGAGCTGCAACAATTGTGCTCCATTAATCCACTGTGTCCATCTACTCGCACCAGTGAGGAGCGGAACGGTCTGATGCACCAAGCTGCAATCCTAGTTCTCCGGAAGCTGAGTGAGGGGAAGTTTGTCTGAGTTCACAAGCTCAAGAATAGCCTTGGGATCCGGGCTCAGTCTCAAAAACAAAAAGTCTATCATAAACCAAACTTTCATAACAACATAGGTTAAATGTCTTTATACTCATTGCCACCTTCACAAAAAAAAAAAACAAAAACAAAACAAAACAGTTTTGATCCATTATGACAAATAAAGATAAAAATGTATTTCTTCCACTTACCCACTCAAGTTTTTTTCATTTTAGGGGACTAAATCTCTTCAATTTTAGAAGATTCTTAACATTACTTCTTTTAATTATGTAGCCACATTTATAATTCATTTATATTTAATTATATAATTCTTTTAAGATACATTATTTACACTTCTAAAGCCCATGTTTCTGAACTATTTATATCTTATAGACTATAGTCTTATCTTGTTGAAGTATAGTACAGCTCTAAAATACTTAGCTATGTAATGTCCGTTTCTTCTCACTGCTAGTACCTGGCTCTCCTTACATCTCCTTCTCTTCATCTTGTCTCATTTCGGACAACTTTTGTTCTGTAACTTCTTGTTTTAACACCACTATTCCTCAGAGCTTTAGAAGGTATTAACCATAAAGGGACCTCAGATTGCTTTATCATCTTCCTTCTATCAAAGTGAGTCTATCTTCCTTTGGGCTCCCTTCGAAGTCGCTTTCCTGGTATCACTTTGTCACTTTATCTTATGGATTGCGACGTGAGATTGGCAGCTCATGGTAAGGTGCTCTGCTTCCTGTGTGAGGGTACCACTCCATCTTGCAGCTAACCGAGGCTAGCGTGGAAGCCCTGACCTCCAGTCCAGAGCACAGATTCCTGTATAATACTGGAAAAGTGCACTGAGAAGACACACCAGAGGCCGCCTTACCTCGTCTTCTTGGGGCACCTTCCTTTCTCTCTTCACTCCTGCATGTATGCAGCTTCCCGCAGACCACGCCTCTTGGTAATGGTCAGCAACTGCTTTTTAACACTTATTTATTTTGTGGGAGCTGGTGGGCTGCCATGGTGCACTGAGCCATCTGGCTCAACCTATAAGACATTACTGACTTCAGGTGGAAGAGCCTTGTCCTCCTCCTTCTGCAGGTACTAAGACCTATGGTCCCCACCTCTTGGCTCCTGGCAATTCTGGATCAATTTTTGTTAATGGAGATATTTATTTCTATCTTCAAGTTTTTCTATCTTGTCTAAACTTTATTTGTTTCTTTATTTTTTCCAATAATTATGCATTTGAGGTTGCCTAAGGATTGATTTATCTTTTAAATAAATTTTTCTATTATTGTGAACTACATGCATGCAATGAAATATGACTACAGCCAACCCTTGTTTTCCTCATCTCCTCCTCCTTCCCAACGCGTTCCCCTCACAACTTCATGTCCCTTTTTTTTTTTTTATTGAAACCCACTAAGTCCCGTTACTATTGTCCATATGCATACAGGTGTGGGGTCATCCCCTGGAGCAAGGAAAACTGAGTCTCAAAAGAACAAATCTCCCTCCTCCAGCAGCTATCACGTGGCAACAGTTCCTTCATTGGGGGCGGGGCCTGGGGAACACCCCCACAAAGGATGAAGTTACAGCATCATCTGTGGTGAAAGAATTTCCTGCAGGAAAGCACACGTGTTGTATGCACAACATATGTGCACATGTATATAGAGATTGCCTGTTGGTGTAAGACCTTGTAGAGCCAAGAGGCTGGTGCTGGCTGTGTAGATCTACTGTTCAACAGCTTACTTTTTCCATAAAAACTCTTTCAGTGAGCTCGGAACTCACCCTTCCAGTCAGGATGTCTGGGGAGCCCTAGGGATATGCTAGTCCCTGTTCCCCGAGCCCTAAGGTTCCAGAGACATGCCCAGGGGTTCTAAATCAGACCCACAGGCTTTCACTAACTGAGCCATCTTCTCCCCGGCCCCTGCTGCAGACTTTTGTCATACTGTAAGTCACTCACCTTATGGTTTTCTGCTAAGCCAAAGGGGCCTTATTATAGACAAAAATGCTTGTATGTAGAAGCAGTAATTTTTTTATACTATTTGTTACTTACAAAATGAGGAAAAGACATCAAAAATACACTTTGCCAAATGCTAATAGAAATAAAAATATGAGACATAAAAACATCAACTTACAGCAAAGGGTGTCACATTTCCTCTTTGGGTAGTATACAAACATGGAAAGGGAAGACGCTCACGTCAGGGTATAGGGAGCCAGTCCCTCAGGACATGTGTGTGTGTGTGTGTGTGAACCTTCATGGAAAGTATATTGGCAAGAGATACAGTTCCCCACAAGCCCCCAAATACAGACCCGCCGTTTCAGCAATTTTCCTAGAAATTTATTCTGACGAAATGTGCAAAAATGCATAAGAAGTTAATTGGTTATAAAAGACAAAACAGTAAACCAAAACAAATAAGAGCAATGCAACAAATACAGTATTTATTAATAATGGTTAAATGCATTACACACTAGCCACTTTGTAACCAGACATATACACACAGTGGGTAAAACATTAGACCAAACCCCATCACTGTAAGTATGTTGATAAGCAAAATGTACAGATTCATAGTGTTAAAATTTTTTTCCTATAGGCCAAAAGATGTGCTTTTGTAAACAGTAAAACTATGCAAAGGTAGGGGAGTGTGGGCAGGATGAGAAGGGACAGAGACACGGAATGAGCTAGAGGACAAGCATCTCAGGAGCATACAAGGCTGTCGGCAAATGCAGAACACGTGCTGGCGTGCTGTTAGCTTCTTCTTCCTACTGCTTGCAGGCTCAGCCACTGCCTCCTCAGGCACCCACTGTCTCAATGTTCAGATGAGGCAGTAGGGACAGGGTATCCTTACTGGCCTATCACTGAATAGCCCAGGCTGGCCTATGGCATGTACCCCAAGCCATCCTCCCAAACTCTCTCTCCCATCTGCTACCTCCCTTCTTTCTCTGTGTGTGAGGAGTGGGCGGGTAGGCATGCCTGTGAGCACACGTGTTATAACAGGCATGATGCCAGCTGATCTGCTCGATCATTCTCTGCCTTATTCCTTGAGACAGGGATTCTCAATGAACCCAGCACTAGGGTTCCATGTACATTGCAGACATGCCCCACTTTTTATGGAGACAGTGGGAACCTAGGACCTCTTGCCTGTGCATCAAGCCCTCTTATTCAGTGAGCCGTCTCCCCAGCTCTTCAATTCCATTTCAAATTCACCTCTCCTTTTGGTAAATACAGCCAGTGTGTTAAATGAAAATTTAAAAGAATCTTTTAAAACTGACAGAGGGGGTGGAAAATGGCTCAGTGGGGAAAGGAACTCTCCGCCAAACCTGAGGACCTAGGGCTGATCCCCAGGACCTACATGGTGGAAGGAGAGGAGAGACCCTCTTGCAAGTTGTTCTCTGGCTTCTACACACACACACATCACGGCTTGTACATATGCACACACATGAGCACAAAATAAATGAACATAAAATAAAATGACAAAGATACTCTGTGTCTGGGGTCATCTGCCATGTTTCTATTCAACTCCTTATTTGGGATAACACGATACCTCTTCTTATATATTCCTCTAATAATTTGCTACTTATTAAATCCAGTGGCTACATTTATACACATCTTACAGGTCCATAAATACATAATAAGAATCCATCTCATAAAATTAAAAAATTATTACAGGTTACAAGTTGCTCTACAGTAGCATTTTTTACATGAGAAGAGGGCTCCCGTGTCCAGGATGGCCTTAAGATCCTCAGTGGAGCTGATCCTCCTGCCTCAGTTTCCCGATCAGCCAGGCTGGAGGTACACACCCCACACCCAGCACGCTGCACTACATTTAATGACTGTGGGTGGCAGTGCCTTTTGGAGAGTGGTCCTGGCGTGTGGCCCTTGCCTCGCTGTTTTTCGTATTCTGCATCTTTCTCTTTTACCTTCCACGTCAAGTTTCAAACATTTTACTCAGGACAAGACAGTTGTCCCATAGTCGATCTTAGGTGCATCAGAGTCAACGCAATTAGAGCTAGGGTCCAAAGGAAATGGCTGTTCTTCCAGTCTCTCTGCTATTAGATTAGCAAACACAGGGATGTGGGCTCACATCAAACTTGACCCGTTCCCCATGCCTACCACTGCCCCCCACACCTGACTGCGTTCACTTAGGGGACTTTGCAGCTTCTCACTCCTCACCTTACCATTCTTTGCGATGCCATTAACCCTCCTAGGTGAGGTCAGCACGCTAAGTGGTCTGCTTAGCTTGTCTCTTAACCTTCTTCCCTCAGACCCGTGCTCTGCGCAGCTTCCAGCTGCATTTACAGCACAGGCTTAACAGCACCACTGCCTTCACGCCTAGTCCTCCTCTCTGCTGCTTACAGGACAGAGTACAAACCTGTGATACACATGCATGCATATAAGTGAGTCAACAGCATGACTGCATGCTGTGACAGTGTCATCTGCTTTATAAATAAAAAAGCTTGCTTGCTTGTTTGTTTATGTGTGTATGCATGCGTGTGTAGGAAAGCTGAGAGGTCAGAAGACATAGGAGAGCGTGCTCTCCTTCCATCTTGTGGTTCCCAGGAATTAAACTCAGATCATCAGGTTAGACACGGAGCAATTTTTCGCGCTGAGCTATCTTGCTGGCCTCAGATGTCATTTTTCATAGTATACTATGATATGAAATCAAGTGATTTTAAACTTACAGTTCATTAATAAGTCTAATATTACACATAGACAAGGTCTCTCTGTGTAACAGTCCTGGCTGTCCTGGAACTAGCTTTGTAGACCAGGCTGGCCTTGAAATGCTGGAATTAAAGGCATGCTCCACTACTGGCAAATTAATATCCTATCTTAATAAGGACTTGGGTTCTTAGTATTCACAACACACACACACATACACATACACGCATGCATACATACAAACACACACACTCACGCATGTACACACGTGCACAAACACTGTCCTTTTTTGAGCACATTAAACTTGGGGTTACCCTCTGACAAGGGTGCATTAAATGTGTTTTCTTGCTTGTACCCATGATGCACTCATGAGGAGCTTATTCACAAGTTAAGATGTACTTTCTGCTGAGAAAGAAAAAAAAGGAAATCATCAATAACAATTTTTAAAGAAATATAAAAATGCAAGTATCAAATAAGCCAAGATATAAGAGGAAAAATGTTGGTAGAGAAGACATAAAACCTACTTATTTCTTAGCAGGGTGGCCGCTACATAAAGTGGGCATTGTATGCAAATTTTCCTGTACGGAAATGACAGAGAATACACACACTACAAGACGTCTCTTCCCGTCAGACAGCTTTCAAGACAAATGTACCTTCTAAGAGATGATGCCTTTTGCTGCAGAATGAAGAACTGGAGGAGTTTCCTGATGTCAGGACTCCAGATAAATAAATCATCAAAGTTAAACAGCAACTGAACCTGCCAGTCTAAGAGTCGGAGACTAAACAGCAGGAATAGAGAAATGGCCTGTCTTAAGGGAAGACACATGAACATTCTACTACCCACTGGCAATTTTATGGGAAGTGCAGAAAGAAAATCCTTCGACACTCACCAGTGCAGAACAATACCTGCATTTGAACAGTGGCATCAGGAAGCCAAAGAGAAGAAAGCTTTAAATCTTAGGGTTAGCATTGCTTCATGGCCTAGGACAAAGGCCAGAAAAAGACCTGATGGGAAAGAAAAATACCTTGATGATAAAATGAATAAAAACTCAAGTCAGAAAAGAGCAACAGTCTAAAGCTGGGCAAGATTAATATGGCACTTTACAAAAGTAGGAAGAAATTATTAAAAAGAAAAACAACAGAACCAGCAAGAAACCCCCACAAACTGCTAACCTCAGGTTAATAGCGATTGACCCATCTACTCTTAACCTCAAAGTCTGACCTCGTGACCCACAGCCAGTGGCCCTGTTCAGAAACACGTTGCCACCAGAGTAAATAAAAAAAGAACATAATGTGCTGAAATTGTTACTGCTAATGACAAGTGACACATACTTCATACTGCCAACAGCAAAATCATCAATAAATAACCCTGAACATGTCAGCCAGTGCTATGGCTTCCTGTAGTGGGGTTTAAAACTCTATTTACTTATTATTATGAAAGAGGGAAAAGCATTCCCCTCAGCTGTAGGAAATGAAAGAAGAAAAATTTACAGACATAAAAGGGGAAATATTCAGGGTGACTGTGCTGGCAACCAGTGCTTCTTAATAATTCACATTCATGCTCCCTTTTTATAGGTCTGGTCCTTTCTAAAGAACAATGATAAGAGACTTCCACAGACTGTGCAGAAACACATCTGAGAACGAACACATCACAGGCACAGAGCCCCAAGACGGGAGGCTCTGAAAGGCTGCTTGCTATTCAGGGTATTCTGAAGATATCTTAGTGAAGGGTCTATCCCGATGTCCCTGATGACACTTAAAATCTGAAGAGTTGGTTGGCAAGTTGTCTAGAAAAACTCCACATGGAGAAAGCAAAAGCACTTAGAAATTTTCAAAGTTTGAACAAGTGAGGCTTGTTTCACTGACCCTGACCCTGAACCCAACCAAAAATGTACACCGTATAAAACACTTCTGGAAAAAATTCAGAAGAACAAATAGAACGAATTATGAGCATATCTATGACCAAATTTAGAAAGCAGGAAAAACCACAGTCGAGTAGGAGAAGGTATGAATTATAAACAGAAAGCGAGCTAGCTCTGGGCAAAGCAGGGTACATCCATGTGTCTGTACGAAAACAAAGGGAAGACACAGGGAGAGGCAACTATTGTGAATAACATAAGCCTTAAAATTAAAACAAAACCCACTTATAGACTGTGTATGACTTCATAAAAAATCTATACTACATTACATATTAGAAATAAAGAAAAAAAGACTATCCCTCAGGGTAGCTGGCTATTCAGACACACACACACACACACACACACACACACACACACACACACACACTGTCCTCCTAGCAAGTGTCTCCTGAAGGAATCTATTTAGGAAATGACAACATCAAGTCAAACCATGCACAGAAGACTGTGAACTTGACTATTGTTCTCATCTGAGATTTTCAACTTAAAGAAGTGGAAAAAGGGAATCTGTTTGGTAGGAGACTAATATTTGTAGTTAAACGGAAACACAGAATAAAATGCAACTATGATTCAAACAGATAATACGAAATTGTGTTTAGCTGTAAAAGGTAGCCAACTTTTCACCCCGGGTTTATTTTTTTTTTTTAAAAAAAAAAAAAAAACATTTCTGTGCTAAAACTTCAAGAGTTAAAGATGCTGTGCCATGCTTTTAATTGATTCGCCTTACACTCGAGGGAGGCTAACAGTGACTTGTGAAAGGACTTCTTTCCTTGCCTTGCACACATCCCTCATTTGTCCATCTTATAATTCAATTAAAGGGAATAAGGACAGTTTGACCGATGAATGAACCATATTTTAAGCGAGGACACGTCTATTTAAACTGGAGAGTATCAACCACTGTAATTGTCAGTTAGTTACTTCCCTTCTCTTCCTTTTGTTTTGCAAGGTCACAGCGTGGTCACGGAAGAGGAGAACATGGTAGAATATGGGTCCAACCATCAGCCCATTTCCCATTTGAGGAGAGAAAACTTTAGCGATTGCTCAATCCTGACGACACCTTCTGCTCAGCCGAATGCTCTTTCCCTGTCCTTCTGGGCAACTTGATGCTGGACTACATGCTTCATTACTGTCCTCATGGAGGTCCTAGCTGACCGCCAGGGAACTCTCTCCCATTTTAGGTGATGAGAAGGATGAGTGTTTAATGCCTCGGGTCAGTGACTGCCACCAAGACACAGGACATTTCTATCACTCCAGAAAGTCCCCAACGCTCCTTTAAAGTCAACTCATTCTTCCCCAGTGAACCTCTAGCAGTATCTTTGCTTCTATAGCACTGCTTTTTCTAGAATTTCACAGGAATGAAGTCACACATCTTACAATCTTATAGGTGCATTTTTCACTTTGCCACAATGTCTGAAAGTTATCCACATTTATGTGCACGTTAGCATTTCTTCCTTTTCCCTGCTATGCACGCGTCTCAGTGTTTGCTCATCCCTCTGAACAACTGAGGCAAGTGCTGATCTTCAGTTCGGGGCTAACAGGGACACTCATGGAGGTCCTTATGGCCCAAGGAAACATCAAACTAGTTTGAAAAGACAAAATACCATTTGAAACTCCAAAGATTCCCCTCACCTTACCAACTTGTGGTATTGATAGTCTCTTTGATTTTAATCATTCCAGGGGGCATTTGGTGTCATTTTTACTAACAACTAATGTCAAACCATCACTTTTTTGTGATCTTACAATCTCCTGTGGTGATTATCATCTCATTATCCAGTTATAATACCTCCTTTTATAGTCTGCAAACAATTGGTTTATGAAATATAGCCAATTCTTGTTATCTAAGGCAGTTGTGTCATATAAAATCAGTGAAAGGAGACATGAATTCTTATGTTTTCCCTAGGAAAGCCTGGGCTTGCTTCCTTCAAGACTCTGGCCAGACACTCTGTTAAGTATTTACATCACATTGGTTCATTTGCCAACGTCTGAAGAGCATGAATGCAACCAGTCCCAGGAGCACTAAATAAGGGGTGTCTCTTCCATATAGACTCCTCTTGGGTAACTCTGGCCGAGATTCTGAGAAGCTTTGCAGAATGTGCCTTGCCTATAACCTTGGGATTTCTCACCAGACTCCCAACGACACCTGGGAAGCAGCCAGCCCTGGCTGAGAAAGACGTAGTGTCTTCCTGACCTGAGCAATGTGACCGGCAATGACTTGGCCTCCAGCCTCCTAACAAGGCTGTCCATTATACTTTTCTGAAATCAGCTACTATCTCACGAATCCATATATTTAGTTGCTTTTGTCCAGCTTCATCAAATTCTATACATGATGCCCTAACATTTTCCCCAAGCAGTCTACGGTACACACTGGATACTGCCGGATCGCTAATATTTAACTCACAGTCAACAGGACTAGGATTCTTGTCTACACATGGCAGATATTAACATGTGGTGCCCTCGCAGCTTTAGCAACACACACTTCTTTCATGTGGGAACACGAGACGGTACCCATTGCCACACACAAGGCCGTAACTGATATTCTAGCAAACTTCATTGGGAGAAACAGAATAAACACTTTACCTTGGAAATAGTTTACTTTGAAGCATCATATTAATTAAACTAATGTATTTGACTTCTTTTTAGAAAGGGTCTAAGGTAGCCCAGGCTGACCTTGAACTTCTACTCCTTTTGCCTCCAAATGCTAAGTGATGGGACGACAGGTTGAGAACCAACACACTTGGTTTATGTGGTACTGTGACTGAGTTCAGGGCATCACGCATGCTGGCTAAGCACTCCAGAAACGAAGTGACACCCTTAGTCCTTGTAATTGACTTAAAATGATAAAAGTTAAAATGAACAAGATACATTTATTTTTGAATTACAGAAATGGCAGGAAATCCTTACCAATTTGAAACAATGTACACTTGAAAACACAGTTATCTAAATATGTTAAGTCCATGGTTCAACTTTTGCTTGTTGTTCTGAGATAGGGCATGTCTCTACGCAAACCAGGCTAGCCTCAATTCTCCAGCTCCTAAGTGGAGCGTTGCAAAGGTACGCCATTATGCCTGGCCATTATGATCTTGATCATGAAGTTAGATGGCATGATGAATGACACATGGAAGAGAAAATCTCTTCTTGTAAAAGTTCAATGACAATTTAAGAAGTAAAGTCCCTAGCACAATTACAGGAGAGTGCTCAAGTCCAGGATCACAACGAAAACGTCCGTGGGAGAAAAACTTCCTCTGAGATGATTTTCACTTCACTGTCAACTTGGCTGGATTCAGAACCCCCTAGAAGACAACCATGGGGTGTCTGTGAAGGCACTTCCTCATAGGTTTGAGGACATCCTGCTCTCAATGTAGGCAGCACCATCCTCTACACATCAGTGTCCAAGGAAGAGAAGCCGTGCCATGCCTTCTGCTCCCCTCAAATGAAAGCCCAGACAAAACATGTTTTCCCTGGAGATGCTTCTTTCATATATTTGTGCACAACAATGACCAAAGTAGCCAGCACTTCCTCTAGAAGGGAGATATTGCCTTTAATAATTTAACTTTCAGTGGGAACCCACAGGAAATAGCAGGTCATGAGAATAATAACCTCCGTTCCCACTGAACTGATACTGAAAGTTATTCAGGACACAGCCTGCAAAATCAAGCCCAAACTGAAGGTCAAGGAAGCCAATCTGATGGGTCCACAGCTCAAAGCACAAAGTATCAAAATGCTATACAGCACTTCCCGCTCTACAGCATGGAAACAAGGCAGAAGCAGAAGCCTAAAATGGTGTGGTTACACAGACAGAAAGTGTCTGGGAAATGACCAGAGTGACAAACAGAGCCGGAAATGCACTCAGTGTCTGGCCAGGCAGGGGCAGGAGCAGGGTTTCCCTGTGAAGGGCACAGGGGAATATGGTGTGAAAGGGAATGTTCTCAAACTTTGTTGTGTGGTTACATGAGTCTGTTAAGTTCACATATAAATAAACTGTACACTGTGAGTGCTTACAATATGTACCTATACAAGGTTATTAAAATGAAATGGTAAAAATAAAGGAGAATTATAAATTGAGGAAAATAATCAATGAGGGGAAGGGTCAGGAAGACAAGAATAAAATAAACTCCACAATATCTGAGAACTGTTGACAAGGGATTATGAAGTTTACTGTGTAATTTTTTTTTCTTTTTTAAACCAGTGTCTCACTCTGTATTCTAGGCTTTCCTAGAACTTTCTGGGTAACCTCTGGCTTGCTGAGAACTCATGATAAAGCCTCCAAAGTAGTGGGATTACAGGCTTTAACTCCACTTTTTCTGGATATAAAATCTGTTTCAAAATAAAAGTCAGGCAAAAGGAAAAAAAAAAAAACAAAAAAAACAGTATCCCAAATTTGTAGTCCAAACTTTCTCCCCTAATAGAAAAACTAGGTAAAAATTGTAATAAAAAAACTTAGCTGTTTCTCAGAAATTTTGGAATGCTCTCAAATTCAGAACCCACACAATGGACGGAGAGAACAGACTCCTGAGAGTCACCTCCGACATCCACACAAATGCTTTGGTGACACATGGTGACACAAAGCTTTAATCCCAGCACAGATGCAGGTGGATCTCTGTGAGTTCCAGGTCAGTCAGAGCTACACAGTGAGAGCCTGTCTCAAAAACAAACAAGAAATGGTCCCTCCCCCTCCCCCCAAAAAGCCTCACTCCCACTTTCAACATAATAATAAAATTAAGAAAATTTAAACCAAATCATCATAATTGACTGGGTACAATCCCCACTGTTGTCAACATCAAGACATAAGGTGAGGTCTTGGCCTCATGGACCTTCTAACCTGTCTGTGGGCTCCATCCAGTCATCTTAAATTAAATTTCCATTGTCTCCAGTGCTGCCTGGCTAGACCCACTCCCCTCTGTGCCTAACGCACGACGTCTACTGCAGACGGTGACCGTGCCATGGCGGCACGTGGCCCGACAGTGGTGTACCCTGGAAGTGGTGTATCCTACGAAGGCCACGAACATTAGCTGCCACCGCCACCAGTGTTCCTCATCTGCACTGTTCTCCAGCAGACAGCCTGGCTGTTTCTGTTCCCCCTGACTACAGCATCCAAGTGTAAGCTGTGTTGCCTCTACCTACTGGCTCCCGCTGAACAGAAATTGGCTCTTGTGTTTGTTTATTTATTACAGCTCGTTGGCTGAACAGTTTAATCTCGTCTGTTGCCATACACATTTTCTGTCTTGTCTTCCAGGATTTTTGAAAAAATAAAATAGCACATCATCCTCTCAGACTCCTCATTAAAAAGAGAATCGAGAATATTGGAAAGCTTGTGGGATTAATATAAAAATGTTCAAGGGCTTTTCTGAGCTCTTAATCGGTCTTTCACAAGTCCTTTACACTAATGACTTAACGACGCTTGGCAAAATGGAGAACACTCAATCTGGTCTCCGACTCTTATCTCAGTACCGAGAATTAATTACACAGAAAATCTGTGTGCATGGAATTCCATCTAGCCATAACTTATAGATGCATTTTTATACAATATGATATAGAATACACAAGGTACTCTCCAAGTTACGTGAGCAAATAGTTTCTTGGAAGTGTCTAAAGAGAGTTGTTCCTCATGACGACACCAACAGGGGAGGAAAAAGGTAGGCTAAGAGAAAAATAAGCAATGACATTTGATAAGAAGTTTTCTTAGTTTTCTAGTAAGAACAGACCTAGCCCTGCCCTATGGAGGCCGCTAAGGATATTCTCATGGTAACGAACACACACAGCAGCCTTTCTGCTTTTCTCTCATGTAGGATGATTTCCCTAAAGCCAGTGATGGGCAAGATGCCACTAATACTGCCACAAAGTCCCCACAGAGCTGGGAGGGAGAGGCAGGAGAGGGCTGGGGACAATCAAGCTTACAGACTAAGCCTCTGCAAAGCTACAAGATGAACAAGGCTCTCGCGTTTATTAACTCTTCTGTCCCTGGGCCCTCCTCCCCCAAACTCAATGGGTCTCACAGCCCAGCCCACTACAACCTTCATCTCCGCCACCGTCAGCCTACGGTCTGGCCAGCACAGTCCAGGAGAAGTTCCTGCTCTGCGACTTCACATTACATACGTGTGCAGACAACACAAGTACTCTCCCCACGTGCCGACGCATGTGAGGGTGGGGTAGCACAGACAACATCTTCCAGATTAAGGAACTAAATGACATGGTATTTTTTTCCTGTGCTAATAGAAGGCAGAACATGAACAACAAAATGAAACTAAAGAGCAAAGGAAATCAAGTCTGATTAACACTCAACAGCTGCCCATGGCAAGAACTCTCTTAGTTTACAGGGAGGAGGATTTGGAAGGGTTGATTTACACATACATAAAATATACATACATGCTTTAAAAATAAAAGATGCTAATGTTTGATTGATTGGCCCAATAATTCCAGTGGTGTCATCTTAGCCATGTGACTAGCATATTAAACCAAACTGAATAATTTCTTCCCAGCTCTTGAATTCCCCAAGCCCAGACAGACAGTAGTTTTCAAAACAAGCACCCACTGTGGGGTCCAAAAGGAGCTGTGCTTATTCCTATTTGAAGCCCCAGCCTCTTCCCGTAGGGAATGTAAACTTCATCTATTATTTTTACTTTTTTGACATCTTAAAAAGCCAGACTGGGGTCAGTAAGTTTGGGTATAGTTAAGTCCTGAGGGATAGTTGTCTGCAAGCCATGAAAAAAAAATAGTTCGCATCTCTTTAATAAATTATATTTTTTCATTTTACAACTAACTTAAGATTCATGTAAATTACCCAGATGGACAAAACAATTCTGTATGGTAAATTTGTATTGCAACAAATTTGTCTTGTAACATTGTTAAGCGAGTTAGCTAACAATGGCTACAGCTTCCCAATCATAGTTTGAGACAGATAAATCTGTGCTGTACTGATAGCAGGCACACAGTGCTCTAATAGCTGAACGCTGGCACAGTCTGGCTTCTGTAGGATAATGACCCATCTCTACATTCATAACAACAATCTCATTCATCATAATTCACATTAAAAAAAGAAGAAGAACTCAAGTCAAGCTAATGGAGGAAATGTGTGAAAAGTGATTGGATGGGTACAAGTCAGCATGCAGCTGGAGGGTCCTAATTGATTACATTGTGTGGCAACTCAGCCTTCTGCCTTGGACCTCAGATATTCATCTAACTACATTTCAATTGATTTTCACTGATAGTCTTCTTTTTTATGTCTCGGGCTTAAAGTACTAAACCAATAAAAGGATAAAAGACCTTGCAATTACAGATTTCAAAACACAATGTCTGAGAATACACAGAATGCACTAGCAGATTGGGTAGGAGCGGCTCAGAGCAGAGCCTGTACTACTGGGGGAGTAATTGAAAAATATTACTGGGATTTACATTTGCATTTGAAGAATACAAAGCAAAACCAACCCAAACATTCAGAGATACAGTCTCCAATGCCTATCTCCATAGGATGTATCGGTAGAGGGCAAAAGGTCACCAATTTACTAACTGTAAAACGCAGAGAATTTTCTGTGTTTGACTGTCTTTTCTTTCTTTTCTTGTTGTTGTTCTTGTTTGGTCTTTGTTACATGCTATACATCCCAAGATGGCTTCAAAGTTTTTCCTGCCTGGGCCTCTTAAGGGATTTGCGTGCATGCTGTCAAACTTAAAAAAAAAAAAAAAGGATGACTTTTATTATTTTTCGTCTATCTCTGTGAGTTCGAGGCCAGCCTGGTCTACAAAGAGAGTTCAGGAGAGCCAGGGCTACTCAGAGAAGACCCGTCTCAAAAGAAAAGAAAAAAGAAAAAAAATTCAATGGTCATCTTCATTGCTGAGTAGTGTTCTAGTTTATGGACAAATGCTAATTTCTCTGTCATTTGCCAGCTCATGGAGAACTGAGTTGCTCCAGGTCGTGGCTGCTACAGATTGAGCCGATACTGACTCTTCACAGACCCCTATCATTCTTCGGGTACAGACTTAGGAGTATAATAGCCCGGCCCCGTGCCAGGTACATGTCTAATGTTTTAAGACACTTACACGGATGGCTGAATAGCACATGGGGAGAGGACGTGTTCCCTCAGGAGATCCTCAGCACCAATGAATAAACAAATGAATGAATGAATACCAAGTTAAAAACTGCTACCAAGTTCCTCACACACTGCCATCAATCTATCATAAAAAATAAAATTCCCACAAAGAAAAAAGGAGACTTAGCTACTCAAGGGTTACGATTTTTTTCTCTTTTAGGTTTTTGCTTGTAAAGTTTTGCTATCAGGAAATAAAAGTGAAAGCCTCCACTGAGTAAAACAGGGAAGAGGTAGTGTGTGCAGCGTTGCACACTACCATATTTCCCTTAAGCTGTGGCACACTCGGCTTTCAGTACATAGCCGCCTGCTGGGTTCTGATGTTATAAATGCGGCGGCCGCCGTTTGCCTATGGTGGAGCCTTTATGTATATGCGCATCTACTCTGCATTTTGGCTACGAAATGCTCCACACTAGCCCATGTTTTGAAAGCTTGGAACTATTTTGGGAGACTGTTGAAACTTTAGGAGCTGGGGTCCTCGCTGAAAGACACAGGTCACCTGGGGCATCCCCTTGAAGTTTACATCCAGTCTCCTCAGCTCCCTCCACGTCCCCCGTCTCATAACCCCTGTTTTATGTGTACCATGAGGTGACCTGCCCATTCTGCCATACGATGGACTAAACACCCAAAGCTGCGAGCTAAAATAAATAATTCTTCCTAAGCTTCTTCTAGGTATTCAGCCACAGGGATGAGAAAACCAACACACTGTGAACATAAATGCTAACAGATATGTGCTTTGAAAGTATTTTCTCCGAATGTTTGCTCTGCACTCGTGGCTCCCCCAAGGGGGCCCACAAACAGAGATGCACGCACACCCTCGCAGGAAAACCAGCATAGAAGCTCCGCGCAGAGGAAAATCACTACATCCCCTGCTGCGAAATGATTCCAAACACAAACTCTGTCACCTGAATGACATGGGCTTTTCTGTGATAGGAAATTGGGGAGCTATGCTCCGCTCCACCAGAATTCTGCGTGATGTCTAATCAGACCACTCAAGCGAGTTACTCACCTAACTGCTAGCTTCCAAGGCAACTATAAACCTAAGATTCTGACATAACACACGCGAACAGCTTAAGCCACAGAGGGCAACCCCATGGGTCTCAGAGCCATCTTCCAAACCAACAAGAGATCTGGCATGCTGGGGATCCACATTGTGCTTATCAAACCATCTATGCAAAGACTTCTTGCAGACTTATGTTCATTGAGGCCTGCTACCATCCTAATTGAGCAACTGAACTTTAAAAATTGGAGGTAAATGAAATTAGGATTCACTGTATGAGCTTAATATGCCTCATCTGTCAACTGTGTCCCTCATAAGATTTGTTCTCATCATTTTCCCTCCTTTTGAACACAGAAAGAAAAAAAAGAATCTATTTTTATGGCAATAAGCTAAATGATCATAATGTCTTACTTTGATCATCTCTTTATTTTAAACATAGAAAAGCAGTGCCGCAACTACATATATGTGTGTGTATTTCTGTGTGTGTGTGTATTTGTGTGTGTGTACACACACACACACAAATACACACACACAGAAAATGAAGCTCGTGTGTTGAAGAGATATGTGTACTCCCTTATTTAGGGCAGTACCAGTCCTGCAGCCAAGCAGGGAACTGAGCTAAATTCCATCAATGCACAAATGGATAAAAAAAAAAAAGTTCTGTCATTTACAACAGCATGGATGAACTGAGAAGACATTACACTCACTGAAATAAAACTAAGTACAGAAAGACAAATGTCACCTGACCTTACACATGGAATCCAAGCTGTCAACGTCACAGAAACAAGGAACATGGTGGTCATGCTGAATGTAAGTGACAATCCATTAGTAGTGTTGAATCAACAGAAGTTGTTTTTAAAATTGATGAAATTCAAGTACACACACAGGTTTGTGTGCAATGAAAGATGTGTGTGTGTGTACACACAAAAATGTAGATCTTGATCCTCATTCCACATTTGTAACATGGTCCTAGAGATTGGACCCAGGGCCTACACACACCAAGTGCATGCTATACCAGTGAGCTCATCACCGAGGCCTGTCCGCGGCCGAAGACACGAGCAGAGACCGCCCGCGAGACCTGTCGAGCAGAGACCGCCCGTGAGACCTGTCGTCTTGTGTCGCAGCAGTGTTTAGTGCGTACATTTTCTTCAAGTTCAGTTTGACTCTACCTGGAAAATTTTACAGTTTGTTTCCACTTGCATTCAGGGGGACAAACCTTCTTTGCTCCTGAATTTTATTTTCATTTCACTGTGGTCTTAGAATTTTTTGATTTCAATCCTTTAAGAGTATCATGGCTACTTGGTTCAGAACGGGAATCACTGTGTAAGAGACTATGTCCCTGAGGAGGAGGGGGCCCTGCTAATGGTAGTGGGTTGTTTTGTTTTTAATAAACACTTATCCACTGGGATTATTATTGGAGCTACTAAGACATCTTTTCTCCTTATTAATATTTTGTCTGAGTACTGCGAAAAGGACATTGAAATCTGATGATAACTGAGCTTTTACCTCATCTGACGTACGGTGCTATCAGTTTTCCTCGTGCATCTTGTAGCTCTGTAAGCAAGGCATACATATAGTAACGACACGCTCGCTCATGGTTGACCTCTTTGTCGTTATAAAGTGCCTGCTAGTCCTGGATAACGGTCTTGGTTCTGGAGACTCATTAGGTCTTTAATACTAGGCTTGCTTTCTGAAAATTGGTGTTAGCATACACCACTCCCGCCATTCTCTATCTTATTCTCTTTTTATTATGTTTGCGACTCTAGAGCAGCGCTTCTCAACCTTCCTAGTGCAGTGGCCTTTAACACAGTTCCTCGTGTTGTGGCGACCTCCTCATCGTAAGATTATTTCCGCTGCTACTTCATAACGGTAATTTTGCTACTGTTATGAATCATAATGTAAGTAAGTGTGTTTGCTGATGGTCTTAGGGTCCTCTGTGAAAGGTGTGTTCAAAAGTGACAGAAATCGCAAGCCACAGGCTGAGAACTGCTGCTCTAGAGCATGTACCAAGTCAGTCTCCCCCCACCCCTCTCTCTCTCTCCCCTGTGTTCTCCCCAGACCACCAGCTCCCTGTGCCTGTCCAAGGAAACCCGAACAGCCCCTGGAACTTTTCTTCTCTATGCTCTGGCCACAGCAGGGACAGTTTCAGGGTTCACTTAGTCTGATTCCCATCTTTCAGGGGTCATTAATTGCTTGACATCCAATACTTTGCAAATCATTATATCATACAATGATCCAGTTTTCTTTTAACCAGGCAAAAATGCAAGCCCAACACCTGCACTTATTGGAGGTCTATACATTTATGTGTATGGGGCAATAAATGGTTAGAAAATGAGTACTAATAATGTCACTTTTAGAAAAACATGCAAATTAGGAGCAAATGCCACTACAAGTGAGCCAAGGAAAATGGTCCAGCACAGAAATAAATACATCACCTTAGCACCAACACGATACCTGCTACTCACATGACCTTTAATGATTGTTTAACAAAAGGAACAATAAACTAAACTGATTTTTCTGATTTGGATTTACTTATGAAGGCTGCCATGGAAAGTCTTCTACAGTGAAGA
This sequence comes from Arvicola amphibius, assembly GCF_903992535.2. NCBI lineage: Eukaryota > Metazoa > Chordata > Mammalia > Rodentia > Cricetidae > Arvicola > Arvicola amphibius. The sequence continues at coordinate 35,606,727 of NC_052050.1, forward strand.
ACGCTTAAGCAAAGTCCCGTCATATAGCACATGAGCTTACTCACACACAAAAACCCAATGAAAGCCATGCCTCTGTGTAGAGGCCTGAGCACATATATATTAACTATTCTCATTCTAGATTTAAAAAACTATGATTAAGCAGTGGTGCACACCTTTAATCCCAGCACTCAGGAGGCAGAGGCAGGTGGATCTCTGTGAGTTTGAGGACAGCTAGGGTTGTTATACAGAGAAACCCTGTCTTGCAAATCCAAAATAAAATAAAATATAAACAAAAAAATTTTAAAAACTAAGATTAAAATTATGTGTCATGATGCTTCAAGCGAAAGGCTTCAAAGTCTTTTAAAGTAAACTCACTAGCAAAAAAATAATGTCAACATAGTTTACAATACTATTTGAACAAAAGTACTAGAATTATTGAAAACATTTATTTTTGGTGGTCCAATGATAACATTCACTATGAAATGCATTCTACTTTAAGTGCTGAGTTACCAGGAAGAGCAATGGGGACCTCTCTATATCTTCTTAAGTTAAATGAATTTGAAATACTGGGTCAGAACTGGACCCTATCTAATTTTAGTGTGAAGGAATGTGTTTTCCCACACATACACCTTCAGAAGCATGATTTTTATATTCATTTGTGAACAATAAGAAATAGGCAAAATGGCCAGAAGTCAGCTAAGGTTATTCTAGGTTGTACAGCATCTGACAACACTTCCAGACGTGAGTGGAGCGAGCCTAAGTCCTTCCATAACCATATCATATTATAATTGCAATCTAAGGTATGGGTGGTTATATTCACAACGACCATAAGCCTCTGGAAGTTAATGAACTGAGACCGACCTTGATCACTGACTCAGATCCTACAGCACAGGGCGGTACCCACTCCTTCGCCCACATTTGCCAACCTTTGCTACAACAGAAATCAATTTGCTGTCTTGATCTCTCAAGCATAGCAGGCATTTTTTGATCTACCATTAGGCCTCAAACTTGTGGCCTAATTAAATTACTGAGGAAAAAAACACTCTGGAATTCTAGACTTTGGCAGGAGGAAAAAACTGAACATAAATATTTGAAAGAGTGAGAATATTAAGATCTAATCTCTGTACGTTCAAAGCTGCTGTTAAAAAGAAATTAACTTCCACTTGATCGCTTTCTAATAGAAAATGATACAAACTCATCTAGAAGCATGGTGGTTTGACGCCAAATGCAAGAATGTGTGGGAAGGGAGAGACAGACAAGTTTGCAAGAGAGGACTGGTGCGCAGGGAAGAGGCCAACAGATTGAAAGCTGGCGGCGTCAGAGTCACCCAAAGGACCTTGGAGAGGGGGGAGCTACAGATGAGAAACTGGGAGGGCAGAATAAAGACTTAAGTCAGAGAAATGAAAAACAGACAACCCAGGGTGGGGGGCAACGTGGGGAGCATGAAAGGTCAACCCCAGCAAATGAAATAAGCTAAGGGCGTGTGAGCACTCATTTCATCCCCAAGAAATGGGAAAAGTCAACAAAGAAGGGAAATTCTTCCTTCTATAAAAGGCAGGCAGTGCCACAGCAAACCAACAAAGAAGGAGCACCAACTAACCAAGAGTTAATGCAGGATTCAAAAGTAGGCTTTGGCAGCAAGGTAAGCATGTGTGTGTCTAAGATGGTTTGGGGGGTGGGAAGGAGCGGGAGTGCTGCCAGGAGTACTAAGGAGGAGAGGAACAAAGCCACTGACAGATGAGCTCCAGCACCCAGCACTTCCTCTTGCCTGGGTGCCTGTGCTCAGGGGTGTTCCCCCGGGAGAAGTCCTAGAAACAGGGCTTTTCCCCCAGCCCCAGGCTCTGACTTCACCTCAAGTCTCGCTCCTCTTTGGAGTTTTCTTATGTTTGCCATTTAGTTTTCCCTTCCCCAGCAGCCCATTGGAATATAGAATATTTACAATGGGGAGCGCCTTTGGTGCTAGGGCGCTGGAGGAGACCCCCAGTGAGCCAGTGTGTCACATTAGAAGATACAACTAGTCATAGTGGTCTTCAAGTCTCAAAAATGAAAGGGGCTACAGCTAGCTCAGGTGAGGGGCTGAGAAGGAGAAACACCTAAATTCTACTTCCAGATCTTTGAACACGCCGCTATGTAACCTGCAGCTTGTCTGTGGAGGGGAATGCTAACTTTAACCTTTTCTTAAAGGGGGAATAAGAAAAGGGGGGGGGAGTAGCATGTAGTATAAGGCATAAGCCCCTCTACCTTGAATGTAAATTAGTTACTACATTAATTGTGCAGTATGCTGGGCTATTTCTTCATCATGTAAGTAATGCAAACACCCTCGTGCCCCACCTTTGCCCACTACAACTCCTTAAATTAATAAAGGTACACTGTCCTCACTTCCCACGAGCGGAAGAACACAGTAAGCACTCAACAAACACCTCCTGTTTCACAAGATGAACATTTGTTCAGAGGACGGGAAGCTAGCACCCTGACGCAAGCACCCTCTTACTTTGGGAGGGTAAACTCTGCGAAGTGATTAGTTCCATGGGCTCCTTTATGGTGTAAAATATGGCATGGGGGCCGGGCGGTGGTGGCGCACGCCTTTAATCCCAGCACTCGGGAGGCAGAGTCAGGCGGATCTCTGTGAGTTCGAGGCCAGCCTGGTCTACAAGAGCTAGTTCCAGGACAGGCACCAAAAGCCACAGAGAAACCCTGTCTCGAAAAACCAAAAAAAAAAAAAAAAAAAAAAAAATATGGCATGGGGAAAGCAAGGCCTTTGCTGTTGCTATTCTGCCAGAGGGAGCGGGAGAATAGGCATTTTATTTTTGCAAAGAAGCAGCCATACTGGAGAGCACAGATCACTAGGCTTCATCAGGAAGCCATCCTAAGAATGATGAGGTGGAGGCTTCCACAGACCTCAGGCTGGACTCCCAGCCGTTGGCACTCAGTGCCTGGCCTAGAGGTATTACTCATCTGTCAACTGCACTGTCTGCCTTTTTGAGTTTCTTCATGCAAATGTTCTGAGTGGCTGTGCCCAACAGTGGTGGGCACTAAATCTTGGCTTGTTGGGTAAATTTGTCTAATTCCTTTGGATCCCAAAGGCTAACTTTTCTCCGGGAGAGAAGATTCTAACTTAAGCACATTTGCTTCTAACAGGACATACTTTGAAACACAAGGTGCATGTAGAAACCAGCCTATGGAGTAATAAGACCTTAAGGATGGAAACAATTGCCAAGGTAGCCCAGTTCTACACCACCTTAGAGAACCAACAAGGGTCTCTATGACCTTTGGATCCAAACACCCAGGGTGAGGGCTTTAGGTTCAGTTCCTCACAATGGACCATGAAACTACTCTAACCATGACTCCTTCCTTCCTTCCTTCCTTCCTTCCTTCCTTCCTTCCTTCCTTCCTTCCTTCCTTCCTTCCAATAGGGTCTTACCGTGTAGCTCTGGCTGGCCTGGAACTCCCTATGCAGACCAGGCTGGCCTTGAACTCACAAAGATCCTCCTGGGATTAAAGGAGCCTAACAGACTTTCTCATTAATAAAGGCATATCTCACCTATTACATGTGGATACTAATTCACAAGGACCAAGAAAATTATGGGCCATCACTAACACAAAAACCATACTGAGTATCATCTAACACCTCTTCAGGGATGTAGGTGACACTTCAGCATCTTGATGTCTCAGACTACTGGGAAATTTTTTATTGAAGAAAATTTCTTATTGAATACTGTTTGCCATGTTTGTGTGCTACAGTGATTCACTCACACAATGGAAACACTGAGTGTGGCAAAACCATTCTAGGCACTGCCATGTCTCTAGGTGTTCAACAAAACTTGCTTAACCAATGTAGGTAGAATGGTGTCTTGGGCCAGGCGGTGGTTGACACACCATGAAACTACCAGCACTCGGGAGGCAGAGACAGGCAGGGATCTCTCTGAGACGGAGGCTAGTCTGGTCTACAGAGCAAGTTCCAAAATAGGCTCCAATGGTACAGAGAACCCCTATCCCCCAAAACAAAAATAAATAAATAAATAAATAAAGACAGAAAGGAAGGAGAGAGAGAGGGAGAGAGGAAGGGAGAGAGAGAGGGAGGGAGAGAGGGAGGGAGGGAGAGAGAGAGGGAGGGAGAGAGGGAGGGAGGGAGGGAGCCGGAGGAAGCCGGAGGGAGGGAGGAAGGAAGGAAGATGTCGTAGATGAGACTAAACTCAGGATGCACAACACCTGAAGCCAGGCTCCTGTCTACACAATGTTTTAAAGAACAATCCTAATGCTCCTTAATTGTACCGATGTCCTAAATAACAAGGAAGGAGAGACATTACGAATGTGAAGAGCACCCTCTTTGGCATCCCACCAGGAACAGCTTCTCTGCTTCCTCCCAGGGAGGGCCCTAGGACACAAAGTCAGTTGCACAAGGAAACAGAGCCCTGGACTGGTTTACTTATTATTTGTCTTTCCAACACAAAAAGCTGAAAGCTGCAAAATGCTATCAGAAGTCTGCTAAAATAAATGCAGAGTCCAAAAAACCCACTGAACCGCAACAATAAGGTCTATTCCTGGGATGACCCTGGTCACCTGCAGCATGGGAAAAATCATAAACAGACTGTCACGACGTCTCGAAAGAAGATAGATTGCCTGTCTGTCTTTTCTGTCTTCTGAGAAGGTGAAAGCATCTCAGACCTTCATTTGTTGGGGTTAAGAGGAAATCTTCCTGGCAGTGCCATTTCTGAGCTGCCTCTCCTGACAGGGTTTCTACCCTCTTGGAAGGACTTCCCATCCCAAAAGAAGTACACATGCCCCTGCACCAGGCATGGTTCCGTATGCCTTTCAGTACCATGACCAGGACGGTTTCTAACAGGAGCTTCCAGTTTTACCTAAGCAGGGTGAAAATGGTATAGAAGCAAGATGTAAGTTTCATTTAGGACGGTTAATCTGTCTACAGATAGATCTACCTCACACTCTATCAACTTACCGCTAGTCTATAAATGCAAATAGCATCAAGCTGGCTACTGAACTCAGATTTAGAGTTTCTTCGTAGTGAGGATAAATTCAGTTATGGCATCAAATGTGTGCCTTTGCCCTTCTGGGAGAGGAATGTAATTGAATTCTGCCTGTCACGGCACCAGGCTGCTCATCCTTGTCTAGCCCGGGAAGGCAGAACTGATGGTTCCCAGCACAAGTTGACTGGTTAAATATCAGCTGGGGAGGATGAGTTCAACCAGCCAGAGAGCAACTCAAGCACCGTGAAACTGGATTTGCAGGAGTGGTGGAGGTGGCTGGCCACCGACCTGCCACACCCTTGCCCTTTGCTGACACCACCTCCCAGGTGGCCCTCTAAACCATCACTACTCCAGAACTGCACATTCTGGAGCAAAATGAAAACTTAAAAAAAATTGTATCAAATGATCAAGCAACTGCTGTTTAAACCCATAGGCTCGCTCTGTGCTGCCGCCCCCGCCTTTTAAAGAGTAAACTGGAAACGACTATAGGCTGTGGCAACGGAGGAAGGACAACTGGTTTAAATTAAATGCAACAAGTGGACCTTGTAACGCGATCCAAAGACACCCCGGGACCTTTTCTAAACTCCAAATGCAGCCATAACCTCTCTTGAAACAATATTTGATAAGAAATGTTTAACACTTTTCATGTATTTCCTGTAATTATACATTTATAACAATCTGAGGATTGACATGGCAGCCAAGCCCCAGTGTTTCCCGTGGCTGAGGCTGCAGCCTGGCTGCAGACGTACAGATTCCAAATGTGAGACAACACCCATCTGAATGTGGTCCTCAGTTTCCTGCCGGGCAGCCGCCTGATGGAGACTTCTGCTGTTAACTCTTCCGAAAGCTTCTTGCTGCTCCCCTGAGCGGCAGCGACCAACTGTAGCTCTCCTAACTCTTCCCCCAAGCAGACGGAGGGGAGGGGGAGGGCAGGGAGAGGAAGGTCACTTTATCAAAGTCAGTGGAAATACAAGGTATTAATTATGCTAAATGAAGAAATATGGGCACTTGGTTACTTTTGCGGGTCAGAAGTATTTTAATCTGTGGCTGCCAGTCAGCCACTTCTCCGACACCCCACCCTCCATTTAGATCAGCTGCGGGGAAGCAGCAAAGCTCAAAGAGTGAGAGAAGCTGACGGTGGGAAGGGTCCTTCCCAACCAGAAGCCCCCTTCAGGGTCACACTTTTAACCAGCGTGATCACAGTGTTCTTAGAGAGTCAGTAGTAAGGCCCTTTTTAATGTCTGTATTTTGGATGCTTAGATGTCTGAAACACTGGTAAACCCTCAGGCTAAGGCAAATTAAAAAAAAAAAGGCTCTAGTGAATGAGCACTAAAACTTTCGTGATATTTAGAAATGAAAGCAAATGCTGCACTGGGCTGCTCTCCGCCAACACCGAGCCATCCATCACACAGGGAAGCTGACATCTAAGGGTTTCGAGGTGCCCGGCGGGCTGTGTGGGTACAGCAGCAGGGAGGGACACATGAGTGGCTGCCATGCTGCTGCAGCTGCTTTTCCCAAAGCAGTGCTCACAGACACCACGATATACACAAGCAGTGCTCACAGACACCACGATATACACAAGCAGTGCTCATAGACACCACGATATACACAAGCAGTGCTCACAGACACCACGTTATACACAAGCAGTGCTCACAGACACCACGTTATACACAAGGAGCACAAGGCAGGAGCCTAAACGGGACAGTCATGTTGTGAGGAGGTAGGCGCTTTTACAAGGTTACCTAAAATTTCTTTTAGAGAAATCTACTCAGAATATTTCTTATAATAGTTTTCTGATCGCGGAAGAAGAAAATATGCTAAGATGCAAAAACAAAACAAAAAAATTAGATAATAAAAAGCAATTTCTCAGGGAATAGTCATTTTCCTACACTTAATTAAAATCTGATTCTACTGAGAAAGAGTTTGCATAAATGAAGCTATAGGTGTTTTAGTTTTAGTTTTTTTTTAATTTTTAATTAAAGATAACAACCACATACTTCCTTTCACTTCTATTGCATAAAACTTCTCAATTGGGCTAATTTAAATCAAGGGCACTCTTTACAGAAACTGACATACAAGTCAACATAACTCATCTGTTCTAGGATTGGGTTTGGAGACTTCTAAGGAAGCTTTTATTTTGAAAATAGGAATTATTCAGAACGAGGCACAAATGAACCACATTGGTCTGGAACAGTACGATGCTTTTCAGGTAAAAAGGGACACGTTTTAGGGCAAAATAAAATAAGCAAAACAGGAACACATGACTCGAGTGAAAACACGGAGGGCCTCCCTCGGAAACCTTTGGAAAGCGACGGGGTAAACGGAAGGCTTTCCATGAGCATCAGAGAGTGCTGGGATCCGCACTCCAACCCAGCACTCCATGGACGTAAGAGAGCACAGGAATTCGCTTTCTCCAGATTATTATCTTCCCATCAGACTGGACCGCAGTGTCTATAATGTTAACAATTCACTGGACAGGTATTCATAATGTGTGGGTTTACTCACCACTGCCTTGAGTCAGAGAAAGCACTTAGGCAGATGTCCCTGAAGTCACCCCAGAGACTGACTTCTCATTTCATGCATTATTTCTTACGTGTGTGTGTGTGTGTGTGTGTGTGTGTGTGTGTGTGTGTGTGAATTTTACTTATGTTGATGACTAATTTTGCTCAGAGTAACTCCCACCCATATAAGGAATTTAAAAATAAACCAAACACAACCTCGCAGAGCTGACAGCAGGTATAGCCTCTCTGATATGAAGCCAGAGCAACATTTAATTTTGAAAATGAGTAGAGGCAAACATATTGATTTTCTGTTCCTATGTGTAATTCTTACTGAGTAATCAAAGGGTAAAGGAAAAAAAAAAACTATTCCTAGTTGTAACGCTACAGAAGACTTCAACACAATTCTTACTTAGGCTTTAAAGGGCAAAAATTATGAATATATATTAATTCATTGATTTGTACTTGAAATGGAAAGATTATGACAACATATTTTTGTTTAATTGTTTTAAGAAAATACACAGGCTGATGTATGAATGTCTCCTATGCTCACGAGATAAATACAGTTCTGACAATAAACTATAAAATAGCTGAGTTTAGAATTTGGTCATTTCCTGGTGTTTCTATTTTAGTTTGTGTTTTCTAAAAGCATAAGACCCTCGCTGTAAGCAGGCTGAGGCTGGCTCTGCCCTCTACACAGGATCCCTTCTTAAAAAGCCTTTCCTGTTCCATCTACTGTTTTCCCTCGTCAAACAAACGCCAGCGTCAGGTCACTGCCTCTTTGTGTGACTTGAATTTCCTTGTGAAGACACGAGTGTTGAAATTTATTTGGAAGTCTGGTTGCAGATAACCTGATATTTGATATAATATTAATGTGATCTGCCTAATCTCAAGATGCACTTCCTAAATTCCCAACAACTTTATCAGTTCCACAAATTCAGAAAAACACTTTGGAAAGGGTAGCAGCCCTCCTAAGTCTAATTTGATTTAAAAATGACTCAGAGGTTTGGTTTAACTACATTATAGCGGTCGATGGTGGGCTAAATCCAAAAACAAACATCGACCACAGAAAGGCGTGCAGTACCCTATCACTCTCTGAGACCTGACTGAAACCCGTGGGCAGAACGTGGCACAATGAGACATTGGGGGGAGGTGCTGCAAAGGATGGGCAATCACCTCCCAGATGTCTGTGAGACAAGGAAACAAATCTCATAGATGTTAAAAAAAAAAAAAAGAAATAAGTCAAGTGTATAAGCAAAATATCCATGATTAAATACAGTTTTAGGTGATTGAAACTGACTAGCATTTTACAATATTAATGCTAATGGAATATCATAGTCTCATCTGCATGTTTAACAGCTCCCATTAAAAAAGAAAAAAGGAGCTGCACGCAGGAAGAAGTAAATGGAAAAGTCAAGTCACACACAGTAAGGAGTCAGTACAGGAGAGATATCAAATCAGTCAGAAACAGACAAGAGCAGTTTCTACTGCTGGGTCAGGAAATAAGGTAGTTAGAGAAAAGTTGCAATCTAAAGAGAAAACACTTTTAGGAAATGGCAAAATTAAAACAGAAGTAGATATGTAAAATAGATGAATGAAGACAAGGTCTTCCTGCACCAAGGGAGTTGTTTAGGAGAAACAGTGTCCGTTTGTGGCCAGCGATAATACTTTCCATTCAATAGAGTTTGCAGCTTGCTGATTCATATGATTGCAGGCTGGCGCCCTGCTGGCGAGCCTCTCCACTGAAATTAAATCCACTCTCTTCAGTTATAAATTATAATGCTCTATAAACAACACTCCCATTGGGAATGGGGGATGGATGGAGGGAGGGACAGAGAGGGGAGGGGCAGAGGAGAAAGAGAAGGAGAGAGACCAGTGAAAAAGGGGAGGAGGGAGAGAAAGATTTGTTTTTTTCCGGCACGGTCCACTCACTGTTTCATGTCCCGCTCTTCAGCAACACACGAGGACAGCAGGTCCTCCCCCACAGCACTCTTGCTGTGATTCATACACCGTTTGATGTGGCGCCCAGAAGGAACATGGGATAGTAACGCCAGTCTAGAGGAAACCACTTAGAAGCCGAGGAGGATGCGAGAACAAGGGAGAGCAGGTTTCATATATGGATTTTTTCAAATATATTATTGAACAGATCTTTGGAGTCTCCAGGGAGAGCCAAAATGAATTTAAAATAAAATCTTGAATTCTATTTAGAATTCAATCAGACCTCCACATTGGGCATCTTTTCATACCCAAACCAATCATAGATGTCCCCTCCCTACAAGATGCACCAGAAAAGCAAAGAAAGAGGAAAGCAGAGCTAGAAATAATCAATCCCAAATGGCCTCAGATGAGTCCAGAGCAAGGACAACGGTCAGTGACCCGATGGCCGCAGCAGCCACACAAGGACATGTTTGCTGTTCCATTATGAATATCTACTTCAGAACTCAATGCTAAATTTGTACATGCTGGATGGACGCTGCAGAAACTATTTCTTAAAGAAACTGTTTTCAAATGGGGGATCCCACAAATAATCACTTAAATAGTCTGTGAAGTGACCTATCACGGATCTGTTTGTATGGCACGAGGTGCTGAGACTAACCTATATCTACAGTCCAGCTTTTTCAATACACATGAGCCTATAAAAATTATATATGCCTACTAGTACCCCAAGGCTTCACACCCTCAGATCCTTCATCAATTACAAAAGACACAGTTTCAGAAAAACATAGCCAGCCCCTGCAATTTCTTCCCAAATGCTGAACCAGGACATAAAATAAATGGGAGGTGGGAGCTAGAAGGAGGCTGTGGGAGGGGCTTGGAAAGGGGCAGCAACAGAGACGCCACCACAGGTGGGAGGTCCAGGAAGGGAGCCTCTATGAGTCATGGCTTCCATTTCTCTACTCGGTGTCTGCAGACCAAACGCTGCTCTCTAAGTTTAACCCCAAAGAAACATGATAGAAGAGATGTCTCCTTTTTCCTGGGCCACAGAATGAAAAAGAAAACAAACAAACAAAAGACAGGTGACTGTCATTCCAGGTCTTGGCAGGAAGTAATTTTACCAGGTTAATTTCCGATCCCCGGATAAAAGTCTTTAAAATTAATAACACTGACCCGAACTTTAATCAGAGAATTGGCCTTAGTAACAACTCCAGTTTTCTTTCTTCTTCTCTTTTTCTACTTTGAACGCGTCTGCCCGACTGTCTCCAGCCCTGTTGTTGGCTGTGGCGCACACCATGTCAATGATTTGCTGAAAGGTGAGGCTCAGCAAACGCCTTTCCTCCTCTGAATGCCTGGTGAGCTTGTTGGGAAAAGTCATTTAAGTCACTTAAAACAACCCCATGAAAAGTAAAACTCGATTCTGAACTAAGAGTCTAAGTTAGAGCTTAAAGATAAATTAAATAAAGGCAGCATTAAAAGAAAAATGGCGCAGGATGCTCTGTGGCTGAGGTAATCCGAGTGGAGGGCAAGGAGGAGGGTTAAGTTAATAAATGATTAAAAGGCCTTACCAAGGGCCTATCAGGTTGACCAGGAAAGCATCCCCCTCCCCGCGACTCCCCGCGACCACCTTTTTTACATTTGTTCTCAATGCAGATCAATATGGTTTTCATTTGCTGATTTCCATAATGCCGTATGTGATCTGCCAGCCTGACATAATGAAGCTGGAAAAGAGCTGAAGCCATTTGAACGTTCTCGCTTGCACGGCTGTCTCCAGTTCACCAAACGCCTGTTATCCGAGAGCCGGTATCTACCTCCTGCTTGTTGACGAATACCAGGGAGGTTTGCTTTGGGGTGTATGTGAAAAGCCAGCCTTGGGTGGCAAATCTCCGTTGAGATTCAAAGTAAACACCGCCCTTTCTCAGTAGTCCTCCCCTCCCCCACTTCTTTAACCTGTGGCTGAAGCTTGGTTTAATGAGGAAACACAGATTTAGGTGTGAACTATCCATTTCTGAATAGGAATGCTATCTTGATCAAACAATAAATCAAAAGGAAGCAAGAACACTTCCCAGTGGCCCCAAAGCCCAGGGGATATTTATTGCGCCAGGTCAAGTTCTTCAGGAGACAGTACTGAGCTGAGCAGTGTCAAAGTGGGCTCTGGGCACCTTTGCTAAACTTTAAGTCGAGACAGTTATTAATTTTTCATTCTTTGCTAAAGTTGAATGCATGCTTTGGCATGGACACACGTGTTCCCTCTCTCCCTCTCTCCCTCTCTCTCTCTCTCTCTCTCTCTCTCTCTCTGTCCAGGTAAACCTCCCGTGCAGTCATCATATAGTAATGTAGTGCATATATAGTAATATAGACAAGTAAAGACTTGTCTGTTCTTTAATGCCCTATTAAAAATCTTCTGTATCAATCAAGAGGTAGTGGCACACTCCTTTAATTCCAGCACTTGACAGGCAGATCTCTGTGAGTTCGAGGCCAGCTGGTCTACAGAGTGAGTTCCAGGACAGGCTCCAAAGCCACAGAGAAAATCTGCCTCGGAGGAAAAAAAAAACTGCATTAAAAAAAAAATCCTCTGCATTGTTTATAGTTCACTTTCTGAGGCTGGAAAGACAACGCAAAGGGCGTTCTTCTGAAATGGATTATTTTGTCTTCCCAAGTTAAAACCCAAAGCAAAAGAAACATTAATAAGCAAGAAACCCAGTGCACCACGTCAAAATGATGGCTCAACATCAACACTCTCAGGATGAAAATGTATTTAGTGCCAGTGCCTGCATTTATGAAACAATTCTCTTTTTAAAAATCCTGAACACGTTAAATAATGAATATTTCAGTAGCTTGCTTCAGTAATTTAAGAATAAGAAGATGGGTAGAGGCGGCCGGCATATTCTTTTAATCCCAGCACTTGGGACAAAGCGGCAGTCGGATCTTTTTGAGTTTGAGGCCAGCCTGAACTGCAAAGCAAGTACCGAGACACCCACTCTGGGGGACAGGGAATAGAAAGCCAGGTAGGCATCCTGTCTGCGGTCTATAATCTTAGCACTTGCCAGGGGTTCAAGGCCAACCTGGGCTACACAGTGACTCCTCAAAGGTGGGAAAAAAAGACAACAGAAGTGAATTAAAGCCCATGGTGGCAGCTTATTCTAGAACTAAGTAAATCAAATTGTAGACATGGATTTTAAAAAAAACCTCCCTGGGCTTTCCCAAAGATGAATGTGTTGTGCTTCAGCCAGCACGCAAAGCTTTAAAATCAGTTAGCATTCCAAATGCTAAGTTCCTTCCAATCTCAGCTCACAACCTCTGCATTTTCTCTTCTCTTCTCCTCCCTTCCTTCTGAGCTTCCTTCCGCTTTCCAGCTAAGGTCAAGTTGTCTCAGAACCAAACAAAAGACAGAAAGACTGCATGTGACAAGTGTGTGGGGAGACCAGGGTGGCGGGAGGGGGCTCAGCTCCTCTGCAGATGAAAGGGTTGCCCTTATCAACAACGCAAAGGAGACTAGGGGGGCCTGGAAAGTGGTGACTTCGAGAGCAGAGGTTGCCCAGTTTTGTTGCTGGTTGCTCATTTCCCTGGAAAATAGTAGCGGATTCTGCTCCAACGAGGAAAAGAACAGCTGACACCCCACATCAGCCACAGTTTATTATGCAAGCTGAGGAGCTGATAGAAAGCTGAACATGATGTTCAGGAGAATGAATCAAGCAAGGAAAAAAGAAAGGAAAGACAGCAGAACAAAGACTGCTAGGGCCCAAGATGCCAGGGAGCCCAGCACTGGGGAGGCTGAGCTGGGGTGGGAGGGCTAGCCAGGGGCAACAATGTCATTGCGAATGGGTGGGTGGGGGGAGGAAGTGTACACAGAAGGTACATGGTGGAGAGAACGCATCAGGGATCTTCTGGGGCTGCAGTTTTGATTATGGTAACCAGAGGTTACTCTGTTTAGAAGGAGCAAGCTGCCATCTCTAAATGTAGTAAACAAGAGTTGTTACTAACACTGAGATTGGGTGAAGCAGGCAAGATTGGGGGTGGGGGTATAGCATCGTTCAAGTACATTGAGTCACCTCCCCATCTCTGAGGCCAGAATAAAAGCAATGATTAAAATAGCATGAAGGACAGGCAAGATGGCTTAGCAGGTAAAAGGGCTTGTGGCCAAGTCTTATAACCTGATGACCCGAGTTCAATCCCCAGAACCCACAGGATGGAAGGAGAGAACCAATTTTTGCAAGCTGTTCTCTGATCACACATGTGCCTCAACGCAAGAGCACCACAACCCAAGTATTCCCCCGTTCGGAGACAAATAAATAAATAAATGTTAAAAGGAAAAAGAAACTTTTCTTCTTTTTTGTTTTTCTAGACAGGATTTCTCTGTGTATCCTTGAGTGCCCTGGAACTCTCTCTGTAGATCAAGTTGGCCTCAAACTCACAGAGATGCATCTGCCTCTGCCTCCAAGTACTGGGATTAATTAATTAAAGGTATGTACTACCACCCTTAGGTTTTTTGTTTGTTTGTTTGTTTGTTTTAGAAAAGAAAAGAAAAACAAGCTTAAATGAAGAAACCAGAGAAAAGTAGTCTTGCCTATGTTATGCTCCAGGAACAAAGAAAGGTAGTAGTGATGCCCCCCCAAGACTGGTGGGGCTGGAGCTGGGTTTACTTAGCAGAGAAGCCTTCTTCCCTTGATCAGAGAGGGGCTTCTACTGGGAGGCCATGGTGGCAGGAAGGAAAGGCCCCCTGTTTCACAGAGACACAAGGTAAGGAAAAGATACACCATGCCACAGAGCAAACGCTGGCAGTTCTTTCAGGGCTGGGAAGCCACAAGCTCAAGGAAATTGTGCCCCAGTACAGAAATACAGAGGTATTTTATTTATTCTATGCATCCCAAGCTAGCCTGGAACTTGTAATTTTCTTGCTTCAACTTCCCAAGTGTTGGGAATTTGGAGTACCCACCATGCCCTACCAAAAAAAAAAAACTTTTAAAAAATGAATCAGGAAAGATATTATCTGCTATGAAGCCCAGGTGGTATGAACAAGCAAGCAACAACAACAAAGCCAGTTCAGCAGCAACTGTTTCCCTTAAGAAGAAAGGATTTGCCAATAGTCCAGGCTGGCCTGGGACTCATGCCTCTGTTTCCACCTCCTGAGTACAGGTTTAGGCTCTTGAACATGTCCAGGAAGGCTTTTAAAATGCTCAGTGTTGGCACAGGCTGGACTGAGTAGGTTTTTTAGCTGCACGTTCAGTTAGAGACAGGAGGTTCCCCAGGTGTCGTTGCTCAGGTGTGGGTTCTGCTGGACACATTAAAGCTCTTGCCAAACGGTCTAGATTTCCCAATTTAGAGACAGAGGGTGTGATGTCCCGCCTGTAGTGTTGTCTAGACTGGCCTCTACCTCCTGGGCTCAAGCCCTCCTCCTGCCTCAGCCTGCCAAGCAGCTGGGACTCTCGCCAGTGCCGCTGCAGCTCCCTAACTCTTGAACTTGAGTTCTAACAGTGCAGTGAAATCGCACTCAGAGCGAAGGTGTACCTCTGGTGTCGGGATTCCCTTGGAGAGTTTAGAAGTGTGCTGCTGATAATCAGTTGTGTTTGCTACTGGCTTGTAAAGCAATAAAACTGTTGTTGGTCCCTTTGTAATGTAGGGTGCTTCTTTTTGAGCTCTTCTCCATGGAGAATTAACTGCTAATGTTTCTTTGAGGGTGAAGGAGCCCAGAGTGGTAAGCATGTGCTGCTGTGTGATAGTGACTCTAACCAAGACACTGCTGATCATGCCTAGGGCTCTAATGTGAAGTACAGGCAATGTCTGGAGTCTACCTCCACCAGGAAATTGGAGGAGGAGGAGGAGGAGGAGGAGGAGGAGGAGGAGGAGGAGGAGGAGGAGGAGGAGGAGGAGGAGGAGGAGGAGGAGGTCTCCATTTTGTGAGGCTACAGGTCTTTGCCTCAGATGGCTTCTGTTTGAGCTCTGTTTGGAGGGATTCAGGATAATGTGGAAGGACCCGCAGTGCTGAGGAGGTCCCCAGCTTCCTGCCTTCTTTCTGAAAGGCAACTTCAGTCTTTATTGTCTTCATGAATTTAAAAAGAGAGCTGAGGGGAGGCCGAGGATGCAGTGCACGGGAAAGTGCTCCCTCCCTCTCTCAGGGAGCACAGCGGAGGCTGAGGATGCGGTGCACCAGAAGAGTGCTCCTTCCCTCTCAGGCTGTGATCCTGCCGAGGCCAGGACAAGGCTAGCGGAGCTTAGCGGGATGGTCTGCCAGCCCCTCACTGTCATCTAAAGCCTGTATGATGTCGTGCGCATTCTTGTTGACATGCAGATGTCTGCTACATCTTCTTCCCGGTTTTAGAACACTCTACAGTCTGCCTTCTATCATAATTCCACCTTTACAGCACAGAGAACCTCTGACCTTGCTGTAGTTATGGCTCTTGTGAGGCAGCTACTCGCCACATTTTGTACAGAAAGAATTTCTTGTCTTGAAGGGAAAAAAAAAGAGCATGAATCCTGTGGTCCAGACCATGAGCGCTACATGCACAGGTGCTGAACAGTGGGTCTGCAGAGGCCATAAGAAGGTGTGCACAAGTTAGAACTCGCCCTGTAAAACAGGATGGACTCAGAGATCCGCCTGCCTCAGCCTCCCGAGCACTGGGATTAAAGGGGCGCGTCACCACCAGCGCAAGATTTAAACAGCAGGAGAAACTAGCAGCAACAGCAGGACAGCAGCCTTTGTTGCCACTGTCATTTTTAGTGACACATTAGAAGTGCAGGTGAAAGCTGATGGTCTGGAAGTGACCCCACAGAGCGCTCTCCCTCAAAGGCCTCATCTGAGATACCCTTCCCTTCCACCAGGCTCCCCGGGAACTCAACTACAAAAGGAGGTTTGCGCAAGAACCAAGACCGTGAGCTCACGAGGATTTATAGTCACGGTCACTGAGTGAGAAATGAAATCATGAGGTAAGAACCTTATTAGTAATGCTAAGGTCAAGAGCAGGTCAGGGTGGGTCATGACAGAGGAGGCCTGTCATGGGATCCCAGGCAGGCTCGTGAGTTGGAGCCATTCTGAACTTGGCCTCAGTTTCCTTAACTCTAAACATAACTAACCCTAATGATTATTAATTACGCAAAGGGAAATCGAAGTCTAATAATCCATTAAAGAGCTGGGCATGTCTTCTGGGGGCAGGTACAAGACACACTGAGGACTTTCTTCATCTTTGGAGATGGCACTGGTGACCTAGAGCAAGTAGGACTCCTTCACATCTCCGACCGCTCCCACTTCCAGTCACTTGGGTGGTGGTTATTATTTTTAATGTATTCCTACTGCAGTAAGTCATAAATAAGCTTACCTATTCAAATGGCCACAATAAATGATGCGAAGTAGCACACTGGCCCATAAGCAGCATAGACCCAGAAGGCAACAGTTAAAACATAAACTGCCAACAGTAACCTGATCGGGTTTCATAAATCAGAGCAGCAATGGCCCTAAAGAGTGGCAATGAGCGCGCCCGTAATTGCAGCCTCCTGTCTGGGAGCATACTGTAAAAATAGCCACGGTAAGCAATCCTCCTGGCCAATCAATAGACTCCTATTAACCTCCTGGCCAATTACAGGATGATTGCCTAAGCAAACAAAGAATTATTGGCTGTTTAGTTGGGACTTTATTCAGGTCCCTCTCTTCCCCTGTTTCTCATTCTGTTCCGCCTCTCCTCCCCACCCCCTTTCCTGTTAGAAAAAACATCTGCAAACACCTGATATTCATCTAAGTCCTTGCAGTTGTACAGTCTTGTTAAATTGTTACCACCTTTTCCACAAGCAGTTTTGGCAATTAACCTCCTGGCCAGAGACTTCAAAGAAAACAACTGTTGAGTTTAACCTCTCTGAGCTACCAGAGATTCTTTTATGATTTTTCCTGAGACACTTTCATCCACAGAGGAAAAATGCAGACTGATAAAATGAATGTTTATTTTAATATTTGCTTAATTTATTAAGAAGACAAACGCCGCAAACGTTGAGCCATCGCAGGGTTCACCCACTTTTCCTCGCCACCACAGAATGGGGCTTACTTTAATTTACATTCCCAAAGCATGTGTGCGCCTCTCTTTGCTCTTGCACAAATCCTACACTTGCTGGAATCCAAGGATTTGATACATTTGACCCTCTCCTGCCCTTGTTCACAAATCTCTCATGTGTTTCCCAAAACTGTTCAAAAGTTCAGGATGAAATGAATGCTAAGAACCAAAGTTGCCATTAAAAATCTATTTTCATTTTATATTTTTTACCCTCACAGATACACTTTCTACCTTGAAAGCAGGGCTAAGCTCCCAACTCTCAGGAGAAAAAAACCTACTTGCAATAAAGATCAAAATATACGACTGGGCAAGCAACACGGCTCTCCAGTAATTCTGCGGCCCGAGTTTGTCTACGCAGGTTATGCCGTGTAACCAGTCCTGTGCAGCTGTGGACAACAGCAGCCACGGGCCTGATCTGACCAGCTGAAGGCAGGCTTATGGAAGTGTGCTAACTCCTTCAGGCCACCCTGTGCATTTAGAATTTTAATAAAAGTGATTAAATATTTAGTGGAGCCTGAGAACTACAGAAGCCTCCTCTCTCCCTGGCGAGGTGAACTTCTGGCAAATTGCCACTCCTTATGAAATCTGAAGAACCCTGCAAATGATTTAAAGTATTTGTGTCGCGTGTCTATGAGGACCATGGGGTTGAAGGAATAAATCTGAAGCAAGTGACAGAGCTTTCGTTTGATATTTACAGTCGCCAATACCTTTCTGTTTATAATCAGTTCCACCAAAGCTATGCCTAACTGCTTTCTGGAAAGAGGGCACTCTATGGTCCAATACCATATGATCTGGCAATTTGGTTACAGGCTTCTTCTGGGCAAAACAACAGCTACAGCATGAGCATCAGCTCAGCGAGCCTTCATGAGCAGAGATGGAGGCACAGTAGTCTGGAGGGAGTCAGAACAGTGTGGGTTCCTCCCGACGTTCCTTACTATTCTGTGAGTAGTCAAGCATAGTACTACTTTTTTTTTTTTTTTTTTTTTTTTGGTTTTTCGAGACAGGGTTTCTCTGTGGCTTTGGAGCCTGTCCTGGAACTAGCTCTTGTAGACCAGGCTGGTCTCGAACTCACAGAGATCCGCCTGCCTCTGCCTCCCGAGTGCTGGGATTAAAGGTGTGCGCCACCACCGCCCGGCAAGCATAGTACTACTGATCCTGCAGGGAGGCCGGAAGAATAGATTGGAGTTGTGTATATAACACAAAACCCACTGAACTTAGCCGGGTGGTGGTGGTACACGCCTTTAATCTGCCAGAGAGGCAGAGACAGGTGGATCTCTGAGTTCAAGGCCAAGCCTGGTCTACAAGAGCTAGTTCCAGGACAGGCTCCAAAAGCTATAGAGAAACCCTGTCTCGAAAAACAAAACCAACCAACCCCCCCCCCAAAAAAAAACCAACCAAACAAACAAACACTGCACTGTTTTAAAAATCAGGCAATTGGGCTGGAGAGATGGCTCAGTGGTTAAGAGCATTGCCTGCTCTTCCAAAGGTCCCGAGTTCAATTCCCAGCAACCACATGGTGGCTCACAACCATCTGTAATGAGGTCTGGTGCCCTCTTCTGGCCTGCAGGCATACAAGTAGACAGAATACTGTATACATAATATATAAATAAATATTTTTAAAAAACTTTAAAAAAAATCAGGCGATTATAAAAATATAAATTTCCTGTCTCCCTTGATTAATGGAGAATCTGGCAAAAATGGGCCTGCAAATCCACAACAGCACTGTGGGATGGACAGACAGCATGCTGAAGACCCTGCCACTTAAGCCGGACCTAACCTGCTCAAACTCGTCAACACATGTTGGAGGCAGCATCTAGCACATAACATGCAGTACACAGTAAGTGCTCAATAAAAGGGGGTTCAAGAACTGCAGTGTCAAATCCATGCTTGAGGACAGCATAGAGATGTTTAGAATTTTGATCAGGCAGAGGATGTATCACATTCTGGAAACAGCAGAATGTGTGAGGCACATGTGAGTTTTCCTTTTACTGGATACTATTTTTGGAGACAGGGTCTGGGCTGGCTAGTTTCAGGTCAACTTGACACAAGTTAAGAGTCATCAGAGAAGAGGGAGCCTCGCTTGAGACAATGCCTCCATATGATCAGACTGTTGGCAAGCCTGTAGCTATTTTCTTAATTCGTGATTGATGGGGATGGGGTCAGTCTCTTATGGGTGGTGCCATCCCTGGGCTGGTAGTTCTGGATTCTAGAAGGCAGGCTGAACAAGCCATGAGGACCAGGCCAGTAGCATGCGTCTAAGGCTCCTTCATCAAGCCCTGCCTCCAGGTTCCTGCCCTGACTTCCTTCATGGCGGACTACACCAGAGACGTGTGAGTCAAACTCTCCTTCCAACTCGCTTTGGGTCATGGTATTTTATTGGACCAGCAGTAACCCAAACTAGGACAAGGTCCTGAACAATCCTCCTGCTCCAGCTTCCTGAGTCCTGGGGGGTAAACACATGAACCACCATGCCCAGCTCTGTACTCAAGAGTTGCTTGCAGCACTAAGGCTTTTCTTGTGGAATTTAGTAAATAACTGTGTTTGTATTGGTATCGGCATTCCTGGCCAAGAGCAAGGCCTCGACTGTGTTGGGAATGTAAAGATGGCAAAGGGCCAGTGTGAAACAAGGCAGGTGAGTGACACGGAGGGGCCAAACGCTGAAGAGCAGACGCTCACTAGCACTGCAGAGATAAACGTGCAGCCGGAAACGTGGTGGCTCGGGAGTTAAGAGTGCTCGCTGCTCTTCTGGAGGACCCACGTTCACTTCCCAGGGTCCAAGCCTCTAACTCCAGCTCTGGGAGTTCCAATGCCCTCCTGGGAAACCACTCCATAGTTTTCTGCCCTACATCTTTGGGGGGGAAAAAAGAATCCAGTCATAGGAGCCCAACCAAGCAGCTTTGTTCCTTCAATTGATTTCCTTCAGAAACAGTCTTTCTCGGTCACAGCTCACACACTCTCAATTATATAGGGTCTGTAGAAGGAACGGCGGGCTGCGTCCCGCCACCCGGCTAGCTTTACCCAAAATAATTACACGGAAACTGTATTTTTTTAAATACTGTCTGGCCCCTGGCCCGTTATCTGTAGCTTCTTATTGGTTGATTTTCATATCTTGCTTTAACTCATGTTTAGTAATCCGTGTAGCACCACGAGGTGGATCGCTTACCAGAAGAGATCTTAACCTGTGTCCATCTCGGAGAGGAGAGGCATGGCGACTCCATATGGCCAACTGCCTGAGGTGTCTCCCCAACTCTGCTTCCTTTCTCCCACAATTCTGTTCTGTCTACTCTGCCTACCTAATTTTCTGTCTCTTAAAGGGCCAAGACAGTTTCTTTATTAATAATAAAAGTAACACATAGACACTCCTCCATCAAGGGTCCAAACTGGGGACCTGGCTGTCTGTTACTGACAGTGCATCTTTTTATTGCAGTTGAGGATGGAGATAGCAGAATTGCAGTGTAGGGTCGTCTAGAATCCAGTCTGTCCCCAGTCTTGGGATTCTTCCATTCTTTCCTTAACTTTAGTTCCATCAAAGCCCAGGGACAGCCTACCCACCCAGGAGCTCATCTTAGGCACCCTGAAGCAGAGGGCAATGCCCCCGAGACGGCATCCGGAGATGCTGGGAGTGCCTGGTGCTATGCTGTGCAGGTCAGTGAGCTGAAGCGTTAAACAACAGCATTCAAAAGAAACATTCTGTGAAGTCCAAACTGGTATCAGTAAGTAAGCCAGAGCCTCGAGCCAAACTGTGTCAGCTATGTGTGGCTCACACAGGGGTCAGCCTATCCTGGAGGAAAAGTCGCCAGTTCCATCGTAAGGTTCCGGGCACTCAGGAGGCAGAGGCAGGAAGAACTAGCTACAGAGACCTCTGTCTCCTGGAAGAAGACAGG
Organism: Arvicola amphibius; assembly: GCF_903992535.2. Taxonomy (NCBI): domain Eukaryota; kingdom Metazoa; phylum Chordata; class Mammalia; order Rodentia; family Cricetidae; genus Arvicola; species Arvicola amphibius. Next base: position 35,628,044 of record NC_052050.1, read on the forward strand.
AAAGTGGGTAGTTTGTGTGAACAAGTGGCCCAGGATCAAGTAAGTGAGACAAGAGGGAGAAAAAGCTATGAATCATATACACGAAGTCCAGCCAGACTTAAAACTTCCCCTGTCCACTCTCGTTAAAAACCAACATGACTCTGTAGAGAGTACCATTCTGGTCACTCCCACTGCAGCACGTGGCCCTATGGTTTCTTTTGAATTTTCATATTCTTCGTCAACCTTCAGTCACGGGGAAGGGATATCTGTGTTGAGCATTTAAACAGTGTTTTTAAAAGTACCATCATGACACAAGGGCCTGGCGCTCCGCTGCACAGTTCAGTGAACCCCTGCACAGATCAGCGAGACGGCTGGAGATGCCTCTCCCCGTCTGTTTTTCATCTCCAAAGTCTGTGTACTCAGTAGAGTGTGAAGAGAGAGTCTCTGCCCCTCCCAACAGTCTCCCCACGGTTCTCCCCAGCCCCCACCTCCCTCTAGAGCCCCTGCAGCAGAGAGCAGGAACTAGAGCAAATGCTTTTGTGAATTAAGAGATCTCGTGAGCGTAAATTTGGTCAGGCTGCTCCCTTCTGCAGGCCAGACCCTGCCGCTGCCCCAGGATGTGAACTGTCAGTTTGCATAGCTGGTGATGACTTGCAGAGCCATCAGCAAAGGTGAGGACGGCAGAAACAAGAAAGATGCAAGGCTGGTGGAAATCATTTCACAAGGAAAGTTTCGGCCATCAGTGGGAGGAAGCTTTGAAAAATGCTGCCATTTCCGAGTCAGAATGAAGGAAAAATTAAATTACTGCCGGTGAGGCGAGCCAAAGTTGCATCTTCCTCCAGGGAGGGTTCTGATAATGGTAAACACTTGACAGCTGGCCTGAGCTGTTATCTTGTTCTAACAGTTGTTATGGTCTAAATAAATATTTCTGATAAGGGAAAAGAAGAAAAAATTTAAACAGTTTCATATTTTTATGTTTTTAAAAAGTACAGTGCCGAGCCAAACAGGTTTGGCACTCCTTGTCAAGGGGGGTGGGGGTGGGGGAGGGGGGAGCGCCACTACTGTCAGGGTTGTAAAGACTCTGGGCTGCAATTTGACCACTATCAGGATTTCAATTAGTTCATACAAAGCAATTCTTTGGTGTAAATCAACTTACTAGGAAAATAAGTTTGCTGCCTCAACAACTGGCAAAAATACTGCCACGCTGACATGAAAATGTCAAGAAAGCTATTTAAAACAGTCACAGGTGATAGTTTAATAAAGAAGGAGAAAACCCTGTGTTAAATGAACTTTGTAAGCTGCAGAGGACTGACAATCAGATTTCAAACTCAGAGATTTCATTTTACTTTTTTTTAATAAAAGAATTAAGCCAAACACCTCAGAAAAATAACAGATCGAAGAGCCAACATTTTAAAACCAAAAAACCAAGCCAAACCAAAACAAAAAAAAAACCCAACTGTTTACTGGGTGACTGACAATTCCACAATCCCAAGATGTAGGATCCCTGGAGGGTTGACTTGGTTTTAACCCTTGCTCTGATCCTATATATAGCACAAGAAAACAAGTCTGCCTTCACTGCCTCAACCCAGTCTTCACAGCACAGGGTCAGTCACAGATCTAGACACCCCAGGAAGCTCACAGGACACGGGGAGACCCTTGCCTTATATGGCCTTGCTGGCTCTCAGGTCTTCAGAGAGAGAAGTGGAGTCCCGAGAACACCCCCAGGCCCCTCAATCTACTGAAACAAGAATATCGCCACTCCTAAGTTTTCTCTGCCTCTTACATTCCACTAGACGAGATGGCCAGGGGCCAAGACACAAGATGGGGTGGGAGGAGGAAGAGTAGAGACTCTCCACGAAACACTAAAAAAACACCAGAATTAATTTTTATTTTTTAAACAAGATTTGATTATTAATTGTCTAAAATGGAATTGGCATAATTAAGGGAATTCATTATTTAATGCACAGAAAACTCCACGGAAGTCTGACCCCGTGTTTCACATTGGGATCCTGTCTCTGCTCAGCAATCCGGGGACATTTTGTATCTTTTTGTGGCATACACTTTAGCATGCATTTGCAAACACCATGCCTTGACCAGAGGAAAACTTTATCCAAATCCTTTCCCCTAAATACCTTTAAAGAACAAAAATCAGGGGTCCGTCTCTGCTCTGTATTCGTGGGAAGTCAGAACTTCAATTTTCCCCCTCCAGGAGCCTGATCTGCCTTAATATGAAAGTATATAAATTGATATTAAAGTATGGTATTTTGAGAATGTTTCAAAGTAAGGTCAAACTGGTGTGCAGCACCCTGCTCGGGAAGGCTGAAATAACAGTCTTAAGTGCAGCTGCCTCCAATTACTAAGCACATCTTAGCCATGCTTTCTATGGGGAGAACAATACAAGAAAGACCTTGAGTCAAAAATAAAGTCAGAGAGAACCTATAATATGACAAATTGGATCAAGTATCACAGTACTGTAGCCACCCTGGCCAGACACAGTTACCTGACTTTCAAAGCAGAGTTCTCTTGACAGTGATGACCCCAATAGCTGTCACACTGGGTCAAGCCTGCTCCATCCCTATACCCCCCACTTCCCAGCCTCCAAATCCCACATGCCATCAGATCCTTTTTTTTTTTTTTTTTTTTTTTTTGCCAGATACAGTACGTGGGAGACCATAGATCAAGCACATTAATCCGTACTGACCACCCTTCCTTCCTTCACCTGCATTCCAAAATGCCTTTCTTCCCCCTGATGACAAGCCCCTACCCTTCAACTCAAGACTCTTTGACTGGTACCAACTTGTATTCCCGGGAACACAACCCTACTAAAATAGAGTCCACTTGACGGATGTGCTGGGCTTTTAGTTTACAAGGGCATGCTCTTCCATTCTTGTACCAACATCCACTTCTGAAAGGTGCTCGCTCCTCCCTTACCAAAACTAGGGCTTTGCCGTCTAGTGCCAATGATGGCAAGACATCACCTTCAATCCTGCATGTCAGAGGTTACATTTGGTCCTGCCAATGACTAACTCGGTGTTCTTAATCAAACTACATAGCCCTCCAGAGCCTTTTTTCTATAATGAACCTAATCCTCTACCTCAAAAAACGGTCAAAAGGATTAAATGAGAAAATGTACACAAAGCCAAGAATCACAGAAATGCATGCATTTTTTTTTCATTTGCACAAGTGAGTCTTGCATTTAATACGCAGTAAAGTATACAGACAGGGAAAGGAATAAATGAGAGAGAAAATAAGGTAAAAATACTCCATTTTAGTAAGACTCACTCCTGACTAACCGTGTTCAAGAAATACCCATATTACTGTTTAAGGGAGTGTTCAATAAGGTCAGGAACATGGATTCAACTATTTCTTACCTGTTTAAAGCATTAAGGTATCCAACTGCCCCCAAGGGACAATAGGAGTGCTCAAGGATGCCCAAACTTCTGACGTTAAAACGTTGTCACTGTTGTAGGGTCTCTAACTGCTGTGATAAAAACCATATGACCAAAAACCAAGTTGGGAAAGAAGGAGTTTACTTGGCTTATACTTACTGTTAATTATTAAAGAAAGTCAGAACAGGATCTCAAAAAGGGCAGGAAGCTGGAGGCAGGAACTGATGCAGAGGCCACAGAAGGGTGCTGCTGTCTGCCTTGCTCCACATGGCTTTCTCAGTCTGCTTTCTGGTAGGAACACTAGCACAGGGGTGGCACCACCCACAATGGCTGCTCCCCCCCATCAATCACGAAGAAAATGCTCTAGAGCATGCTCAACATGTAGGTCACAAACCATTGGGGGGGGGGTCACATATCAAATACTCTGCATATAAGATATTGACATTACAATTCATAACAGAAAGCAAAATTACAGTTATGAAGTAGCAACAAAAATAATTTTATGGTTGGGGGGGTCACCACAACATGAGGAACTGTATTAAGGGATCGCAGCCTTAGGAAGGTTTAGAACCACTGCTCTATAGGACTGACCACAGCCTCATCTTATGGAAAGATTTTCTCAAGTGAGGCTACCACCTCCCTGATGACTCTAGCTTGTGTCAAGCTGACATAAAATTACCAGTACAGTCATCTATAAGTGCATGGGCCATACCCATACCTCTCCTGGAAAGCATGGGTGCACGGGCAAGTGGGCATGCTTGAATTCTAAACAGAACGGCACGGTCAATTAGCACAGGTGAACCGGATAACCCTGATTAGGAAAAGCAGCTCTACCAGCTTTGTGTGGGCACACCATTCCCCCTCAAAAGATAGAAGGATGGGGAGGCATGCTTTGGGGCTTCTTTAACACCTGCCAGGACTGCTGAGGGCTATAACAATCACACACCATCAAGTCCCCGCTGTGAAGCCTGCGGTGGGCCCAGTGTTACACAGATGTTCCACAGGAGAGAAATGGATACACATTTTTTTTGCCCAAGAATTAGCCACCTGGCTATTAATTGTAAAATCACAAAGTAGAAGCTCATCGCTGACTGAACGCTGATTTTTTTTTTTTTTTTAACATTTCTAATTTACCGAGATGGCCAAAGGCCAGAAAACTAAGGAATTGGAAAGAGAACCTCCCATTGGCTTTACAGGTTGTAACTCAGTTGCTCTAGTTATCTGATAAAGTTTGGAGTGCGCTGAGCTCCCACATTTATACCATCCTGCTGGTAGAATACGCCTCCCCACCTCAAAACCTCACTTGCCCCTGGTTCCCACTCTTCTGGCACTTTCCTTCCAGTCTGGTCCTGACCTCCCTTGACAGTCGGCTCCCCCCCCCCCCAACAGATTCTCTGCTGTGTGTCCAAAGCAGGCCCTTGCCCCGCCCCCAAATCAGTCCAGTATGCACAGCCCTGGCCAGCAGGAGTGGTCTCGATCTTCATCTGACCTGTCATCAGCCCCTCTGCCTCACCCTCTAGCTCTTGGGGCCTTCCATTTCCCACTGAGGAAACTCTCTGATCATGGGCTGACACCAGCCTTTCCCTGCCTCGTCGAGAGAACACCGCCAGCCTATTCTATGGTAGCTAGGATTTTGTTGCCATCCGCTCTGCCATCTTACATTTTCTTGCCTCCCAGAGCCAGGAGCGTGGCTCTGTGCTCACTGAACTACGCTCTGCTCCTCCTATGACACCGGGAAAGCTCATGAGAAAGGGCGTTCCTACCTCTTTATGCTGAGTCCACACGGGGACTCCTCCAAAGGAAGTGGTCGGTATGGTTCCTGCTACACAGGTGACATGGGTCCAGAATAGAAAGGGGCAGCCAACCCCCCCTCTCTTTATAGTTAATTACTTTTTTATTAAAAATAGTTTTTTCATATAATATATTCTAATTACATTTCCCCTCCCCCTGCTCCTCCCAGCTCACGCCCTTCACCTTCATCCACACCCTTACTTGAGAAACAGACACAGAAAGGCACATACATGTGTGCGTGCAAACCCCACAAATATGGAGGTGGTAACTGGGAACTTCTCAGCCAAACTGCAGACATTATTCACCTCCCAATACTGCATCAAAGAAGGGAGGACTCAGGGGATGGGAAAGTAAAAGACCCCTTTATCTTTACAATCTCCTCTGTTGCAGAAACCGTCCTCTATGTATTGCCGGCTGATGTCCAGGGACATAAGATCTGGTACTCTGACCCTTGCAAGCATCAGAAGCTAAGGGATAATGAACACCCTACAATCATGCTCAGGCTGAGAAACCCTGTTCTAAAGAGAAAGAGATGAACAAAACACACTCTCGATCTTGCAATTCTTACTGTCTAGTGAGGAAGCACACAACTAAACCAAGCTTTAGTGAGGAGGCAGAGAAAGGTAAGTGATGTTTATGCCCAAAACATTGAAAGTCATATAGGAAGGGACGGCACGGACAGACAGACAGACATATAGGAAGGGACGGCACGGACAGACAGACAGACATATAGGAAGGGACGGCACGGACAGACATACAGACATATAGGAAGGGACGGCATGGACAGACGGACAGACATACAGACATATAGGAAGGGACGGCACGGACAGACATACAGACAGCCTGTCGGAGTCTATACAAGGATATACAAGGTATTTGAAAATGGCAACAGAGGGAGGATGGGAGGGGGGAAGTAAGGCTTTGTGTGTGAGCTTGCAGTTGACCTCAGGGCTGGCGTGAGTCAGAGAGTCAGCTGGCTGGGCCGTATGGTATCTGTTACAGCTGCTCGACTCTGCAAGTGAAGGGCAAGAGAAGCTATGGACAGGACACTGATGCCAACTGTGTGACTGTCCTCAGCCACCAGCACTAAAATCTGATCTTATGGAATTGTCAGGTTCTATGAAACTCTTCTTCATTTGATTTTTTTCCACCCTGTAAAAACCTGAAACTGTTCTTAGCCCGTAGGCTGTCTATGAACTGACTGGTGGTGGCAGTAGCTCGCCAGCCCCGCTATAGTGTACACACAGGATTTCAAGGTGACAACTTCAACGGTCAGATAATAAACACAGCAGCGAATCTGCCCCAGGACTCTGGAAGCACTGGCTAGCTCCTGGCTGTTCCGTGCTGAAGACCAAATGAACAGGGGTGTAGAGCTTGTCCTCATCGTCACTGGAAACTTACAAAGAGATGAAATGCTACTCAGGGAATAAAATAACTTATTTCAGGCCACTGTGGTGAAATGACATTTACCTAATGCAGATATCCATTTTGTGTTAATTAGTGGGCACTTGACATTGATGTGATCTGATTGGTGGAGCAGAGTGAGCCTTAAACTAGCTGCCCAGCACTAACAAAGTATGTCCTTGAATTAAGAGAATTAGGGGAAGTGACAAAAGGCACCAGCTAGTAAGAAACCATTCAGAATCATCGGCTATAATCAATGATGCCAGCTGCCATCCAGTGTCAAGAGAATCGAAGCACAGAGCACCTGGGATGTCGTTTAGCAACCCCAGGCTCTCAGTGGACCACACAGTCCAGGCTTCATCTCCAGTCAGGTTCAAGAGATGTCAAACTACTCCAAGGTAAAAGTCTGATGATATGAATTCAAATATGAGGAAAATGTATACACTTTTACTTTTTGTTTTTGAGACAGGCTCTTGTTATGCAGCCCAGGCTAGCCCTGAACTCACAATACTCCTTTTTCAGCCTCAGTACTCAAGACTCCAGATGTGAGATACCAGGCCTGGTCTGATTTCACTAACTTCCTAAAAGTTGTATCAAAGAAGCTGTTTCAGAGAAAAGTAGAGGGCTTACCAATGAAACAGACCTTTCAAAACCTGCTTTTTCATGATTCTAATTTCTTTTATCACTCAAAAAGAGCTTGTACGTCATTACCACAAAGTCATTTGAAATCTACAACAACAACAGTCTTTGGAATCCTTGACTGGGTTTGTCATGAGTCCTGTAATCTTTGTGAGACAACCTTTCTTAGGGGCACAATGATGTTTAAAAAAAAAAAAAAACAGGATTAGCTGAGATGCTTAAAAATTTAATCATAAATATTAATTATATATAATTAGTAAAATGTTAGCTATCATTTACTTATAATGTCATTACACTATTTCAGTTTCTTTAAAATATGCCACCTATGACAGTTTTCCCAACTTTGCAATATTTCTCTATAATTCTAGAACCAAAAAATTCAGAAATTGTATAGTCTGATATTCTCATTTAAAAGATTCGTTTTCTTTTTAATTGCATCTGAGAGCAGTTACTCTTGGAAGCTAGAAGAGAGTGCCAGATCACTTGGAGCTGGATTTGCAGGTGGCTGAGCTACTTACCATGGGTGCTGGCAACTAAACTCAGGTCCTTGGCAATAGCAGCACATGCTCGTAAGTACTGAGCCATCTAAATAATTGACAGATTCACAGAGGAGGTAACACAGGTTGGTAGAAAGGACAAGGGCTAGGCTGGGAAAGTACGGGGGAGGTAGATGAAGAGAGCAGTGAACAGGAACATGGCTTGGCTGATAGCAGAGCTAACTTGCGCTGCTCTACAGTAGAGTGGGGTAACTGTGGCTCACAGTGACTGATGGAATATTTCAAACTAGTAAACAGGATTGTGAATGGTGGCTATTCAAAGAGATGATCAACTGTCATACACTGACAGGCGTGACAGTTAACTCAACCTGACCATCACAGCATGTGTGGAAAGCCTGCTATCTCCCCAACATGTTTATTACGGTGTGACAACTAAGGTAAAAAGTTTCTTTTAAACAAGGGCACCAGGCGCAGACCTTTGCTTTCCTGGGTCCTGTCTCTACCAGACTTAATGGTAGTCATGGAAGCACATTGCTTAGTGTCTCAGAGCTTCAAATTCTTCACTGGTAAAATGGAGAGTTAATAGGTAATGCCCACAGAACACAGCCTAACACATGTTTCTAAATAAACAAGTTCCCTGTTACCACTGATCTAACTCACTGGAAGGCGTATGTGTATAGAGCATCTATGTTCATTCTGAACATGAGTCTAACTTGACTATACTCCGTGACTGAAGCGTACTACTCAAGACACTTATTTCCCCATTCAGGCAAGCTTTGTCTCCTCCTTTCTGAGGATGATCCTCCTTTTTGGTGTATCTCTCTCTAAATGCGTTCCTCTCTCCAACACGACTCCATCAAAAGCGAAAATCCTATGCTGAGTCTACAGCACACTGTGCTGAAAGGGGCATGGCAAGGAATAGAGAGAATAATCCTGGACGTTCCGAGCCATTTTCAGGGCAAAGGAGATTACAGAAGGCACCTTCCAGTCCGTCTGCTCAAGAGGCTGGGAAGCAAACTATTTCCTTTTCCTTCTTTACTACTTGGATTTCATACGAGTTCCCAGACCCTCAAAGACAGATTCGGATGTCCATGAAATCTCAATACACCTGTCTGAAGCCAGGAAAAACAAACAACAGTATGCTAGGATTTCAGACTGGAAGTACTTGAGGGGAAATTCGGCTTAGTCCAAAACGACTGAGTCGTTCCTCCCTATAGCAGAGAACTAAGTGAAAAGGCTCAGATTTGCATGAAACTCTGCTACCCTGGAGCCTTCTCCTGAAGTCATTCTGGAAACCTGGCCGTAAATCCGGCAGTCTGAATCTTCATCCGCTGGCGAACAGATAGTCACAGTTCTGCCTTTTCCTCCAGACTTCGTACCTACACTCAGACCCTAGCTAACCTCGCCTTTATACTTAGGGAGACTTTAATCCTGAAGACAGGCCCGATCTCAGCAGGAATCCACATGAACCTGAAAGGTCTGTCCTGACCCCTCACAGTGTGTCCTCTTCAACTGTTAATCTCCGCTGGTTGTGAAAATGGGGAAAAGTCAAACCCTTTCTTATGTTCTGGGCATTTCTTTGTTGGTTTCATTTTAGACAGAGGACCTCAGGCCTACTTCCATCTTTCTTTCACACTGATGAGCCTTCGTGTGCTCATCAGGTTGGATTAGATTTAGTTTATCTGAGCCTTGGCTATCTGACAGAGTTCTCCGAGTACAAGGATACTTTCTCTATGAAGAAGAACGCCCTAGACAGTCAGAACCATAGCCTGCACTGGAACTCAGATCCTCGAGTGCCGGGTCCGAGGCCAGGGGTGGGCATTCTCCTGTATAAGGCAGACAGCTTCTCCTCACAGGGGAAGGGAAGGGTGGCCGCTGGATTCTATTAACGGGCCCTTTGCTGTCTCCACCACATCTGTAACAGAGGACGCACAGGAGCATACCTGGGCTTTCATCTTCCTCTCGATGCTGCCAGGCTGTCGGGGCACACCCTCCCTTCCCCAAGGGGAGGGGAGGTAATATTTTGACCACTCAATGACACTTTCAGATTCACTGCGTAAATTTAGCACATCAATCTGTATCAGCATTAACCTGGTCATCTATCCTAGTGTTAGGGAACGCTCTAAAAGAAAACAGAATTTGGGGTATACTCGGTGAGATCAGTAGGTAGGGGTCATTCACCCACAGATATGACATTACTGATTTATGAGAGGCGCAAAGGCCAAGTTCAAGAAATGACACTTCTCTGCAAAGTTCCCACTTGCGTTCTCAAGTAACTGTGGAGCGGCGTCATTAGCCATGGGCGTACTAGCCCTGGAAACTCTGGCCTGGCCATGACGGAAACTGCCAAGTGGGCCCGAATTGATTCTTTTTTTTTTTTTTTTTTTTTTTGGTTTTTCGAGACAGGGTTTCTCTGCGGCTTTGGAGCCTGTCCTGGAACTAGCTCTTGTAGACCAGGCTGGTCTCGAACTCACAGAGATCCGCCTGCCTCTGCCTCCCGAGTGCTGGGCCGAATTGATTCTTTTTTTTCGTTTTTTACTTTGTTTTGTTGTTCTCTGGCGGCATTCCCTCCTGTAAAAATACTAAGACGGGAAGGTGACCATAGGCATCTATCTACCATCAGATTTAGTAAAAATCACTAGGAAAAAAAAAAAAAACCAGAAGTGTGATTTAATGATCTGAGAAAGTAGGTGAAAGTGTCAAGGCTAAAGAATTTAAAAATGGTTATAGGTCAAAGCATTAAAAACTTCTTTGGAGATGGAGTGGTTCTCGGGGAGCACGGCAAGGCCTCTGCCTGGGGTTAATTGCAGCGCTGCGTGGCAAACAGTTAACAAGTGAGAACTGGAACACCCGGGAGGGGAGGGAAGTCTCTCCACACCATGAGAAATAAACAACAAAGGAGAAGTGTTTCCTTTGGCTCCCACCACCTCCCTTCCTAGAGCTCCGAGGAGGAGCGGCAGGGAATGCCAAGGACTGGTTTTCTCTCAGCTCCCTCTGAAACATTTGTCTTCATTACCACTCTTTTTAATCAGGGTTCCTTCTTGAGTGTTTCTGCTCAGCCCCTGAGGGGCAGCTCTGGTCTGCGATAAATCAGAATCCATACCGCAAGTCGCTAGTCAGCGCTCTGAGGGAAAGAAAAACAGACAAGTACCCACCACCACCACCAGGGTGGAAAAGGCCCCAAGGCCCACAGGCCTCAAGAAAGAAGGACCTCTGTGCAGAAAGAAGTCAGTGTGGGCCCAATGGGATGCCAGGGCAAAAGATTTATTCCGAAATGGTGAAAACAAATTGGTCAGACTTAATTACAAAAGTTTGGAATATCATTTCATTTCAACTACAAAACGACCACAAATTTGTTTAATGAATTGTAATTTGTAGCCTCAATAATTTCACACTTAAAACTTGGTAGCACTAAGAAAGAGAAACCTCAGATAAATTAATAGTGACAAAGCCTACTCTTCACCTGTATTCAGTGATGTCATTAAGAAATAAACCATTCTAGTACTTGGACTCAGCGGTTAGGAGCACTGGCTGCTCTTCTAGAGGACCTGGGTTCAATTCCCAGCACCCACACGGCAGCTCACAATGGTCTGTAGTCCAGCTCCAGGGGATCTGGCATCCTCACGCTGACATACATGGAGGCAGAACACCAATGCTCATAAAATATAAATAAATAAATATTTTAAAAAAGAAAGAAACCATTAGGGTTAAGAAGCTTCTAGTATGTACATCAGTGAAATCAGCATCAAAAAGTTAGAAAGAGATGGTATTTTTTTCATTTGAAAATATCTCAGAAATAACCTGAGTTAAATATAATTGGTTAAAGTTTATTGATTATGTCAACTGAACTGCCTAGTGGCAGAGATTCCTCTATATCAGTGGTTCTTAACCTTCCTAATGGTTCGACCCTTTAATGCAGTCCCTTGTGTATCTGAGGCAGGATGTCCAACGTAAGAGAACTATTGCTCTAGACCCTCAGAGTCTATGCACCACACATAACCTTGGACCTCATGCAGGGCTCAAAAGCTAGAGCACTAAAATGTAAATACAGAAAACTAAGTTCCTTTATTTTTTTTAAAAGGAATATAGACTAGTAAGGTAGCAAGTCCTTCTGCGACACTAGGGGAAAAGTTCTGCTACGGAATCATAACAGATGATTATGGGGATTATGCAAATAAGCAAGCTAAAAGTTGAGTCCGTGACTTCCAAAATAGATGTCAACAGTCCAAATGTGAAATTAAAATATTTTTAATTATCTAACTGTGGGTTGGGCTATTGAAAGACATTACAAGTAGCCCTCAGCCAAATCCCTACTGCTTATGAGCCCCTGCCCAGGAGCCGAGACACTGCTGTTCTGACTACACTGCATCCTGCCCCTTGATGTCTGTTTCATGGTGATGCACCTTTGAAATGCCAGCTGTTGGCATGGCAGCACTCTGCATGGGTGACGAGGCTGTGGAACATTGGCATTACCTCTATGATCAAAACCAACAAGACAAGAAGCAGTGCCGGTCAAGAGCAAAGTAACACAGCCTCCTGCAAGCTTATGGGGAGTTTCTTTCTCATGTCAAGTCTGCAATTAATTCGGCCTCACACAACTGAGTCATCCATCGGCTGTGTGCAGTGCTTAAGTCTGGCTCCTGCAGACCCCTGAGAGGATGAGATAAACAGTTATTTCTTATATAGACAAGGAAAGACATAAAAAAAAAAAGTCCACGGGTGAATGAGAGGTGGGCAGGAACCTTTTCTTCAGCAGGACCCCCATGAAAAGCACAGCCCTTCTATGCTTCTAGAGGGCTTCAGAGATGTCGAAAGCCCTAGAAGTTGAAAATCCAATCTGGCTGCTATAAAGTGGCCTGACTCAGACACACTCTCATTCTTGACAAGTACCCACCCACCGGCAGGACTGGGAGACACATGGCAGCCAGGCCAAGCTGTCAAAATTGATCATTATAAAACGTCCATCTTCTAAAACTACAACCTTTGCTCAATTCGATGTTTTCCTTGGAAGAGCACTCTTCTGAGAGCTAGAAAAAGGTGGTTAGAACGGGCGAGGTTTCTAAGTTAGTAACCTAACTTAAGAAAGGTTAAGAATGTAAAGGTGAGTGAATGGTGGCCTCAGAATGTGTGACAGTAAACAACAAATGAACCATTTGTTAAGGTCCTCTACTTCAAAGAAATTCACAATTTTTAACACTCCCCAGAAAATGTCCTGGGCCTTCTAGCTCATTGCAACTCCTTCCTTCTTCTCCACCCTCAGGTCCCCAGCACAGTGCCCAGGCAACACAGAACGTTCACAGCTAACTGCCTGATCTCATGATCCTCTACCGAACAGCATTTTCAAAAGCGCTTCCTGTCTAGCTGTGCACTTGCGTGAGTGTTTCCTTGGCTCAATCAGCTGCCAACTCGAATCCATTCGGTGAAGAACTGGCAAGCACTCAATACAGCCTCGTCCCCTCTCCACCCTGGGCCTGACATCCGGAAGTGACTTAGGAAGCACTCTAATGGTTACCAAATTTTTGGAAACTGACTTAGCTTTCCTGGGCAAGCCATGTGTTTAGGGGAGATGGGATCACTAATCATCACTTGACCTTGTGACAGACCAAAAGTTGCCCTTTCCCCCCTCGGGGGAAAAAAAAGAAGAAAAGAAATGTAGCAGCTAGCACAATGATATAAATGCACAGTCCTGCGGGGAGGAGCCTGCAGACCACTGCTTTCCAGATGTGTGACAGGGTGGTGCAGAGGGAGCACAAAGGAGCCGAGGGTCTGCGGCAGATGCAGCAGGCTCGGGGACTTGCTCCTCTTCCACATCGTTTCCTCTGGTGCTGAGGACTTTCTATGGCTGTCAAGTGACTCAGGACAAGCGAAAAGTGAAGGGTTTGTCGATCGCTCACCAAATTCTGTCTCTGAAATAAAGATACCTTTCCAATTGTACGGCTGTATTCGGCAAGGGCTGTGGCGTGATTTGGCCGAATAAAGACTGGTGCCCTCACACCCTCTGCCCTTCATTATCTGTGCAGCAACCAAGTCAAGTCAGGGACCTGAACGAGGCTCTGAGCACCACTACCCCCATCTCCTCATTCTGAGCCATGGGTAAAGCAGTCCCTGCTTAGGCCACCTTCCTAGGGCGGCTTCCATGAACTCACCCTTGACTCATGCTTCTACTGGTGGAAGTCTTCCAAAAGAAAAACCCATTTAGTTGTCAGATTTACACTATCAAGGAATCTCTAAAATGAATGAGTTCTTTAAAAGAAAAGCCAAACTTGGGGTAATTACATTCAAATTCCTTAATCATATTTTCTGAGCTCAGTGGGAATTGTGGTGTTTCTCTGTGGGATGTCTTCTCCAAAGCCACACAAATGCACTGCAGATCTTCCCTTCAAAGGGCCATCTACCAGAAGGACTTCCTCTGGGCACGGGCAGATTTTCAGGAGTGTGCTTCCTAGCTCATCCTTTGCAGACAGCATGCGGAATTTTCCATACAATTCTTCTCACTTTTAGTCTCTTTAACAATAGAGCAACAAGAGAAAGGAATGGAGACGAAAGGAAGGAGAAAGGGAGGGAGGAAGGGAGGGAGGGAGCGAGGGAGGGAGGGAGGGAGGGAAGAAGGGACACCTAAATAAGTACTAAGCATTAGTTTTGGATCATGGTGCACACGCCAGCTTAAAGAGTCCTTATTTGAAATACTCGAGCTCAGAAGTACCTTACTTTCTGAAATGTATATATAGGCTTAACAGATTAAATATTCCTAATCAAAACACCCAAATGCTCCAATAGCCCACACTTTTTTGAGCAGTACAATGGTAGATTTCAGAGTAGGGAGCAGCCTACTCTAACTGTGGTAACACCTGTCCACTTCCATCTCTAGAACGTCACACAATTGGGTCCACGTGAAGTTGCAGTCCCGTCTTCCACAGAAATTTCTATATGCTACTCATGGTAATGGTATGATATGATATCATGATATCAAGAAACTAGGGTTAGTAAGATTGAGGAAATAATTACAAGTAGAAAATGCAGCTGGTAGCCATTCATTGTATACCACACCCGAAGCAGGAGCCATGGACAGAGATGATCACGGAGGCCACCCGACCACAGTTGTCTGAGACAATTCAATGCTAAATCTTCCGTCAACCCAGGTCCTTGCATAGAGATACAACCAGAAGCTGACAATATTTAACAAAAGCTTAGCCAGAAAGGTCACTAAATGTAGCAAGTACTGAATCTGTCAAAACAAAGTGGATCAAATATCACCCATGAAAATGTCAAGGAACTTCTGCTTTCTGTGTGATGGTTAGGTAGGGTCATGTAGAAGACATGGCTGTTCAAGCCAACGGCCCCATTCTTTTAAGGTCTGCCATGATAGAAAACTTGCGAGCCTGTGATAGAGGGGGACAACACAGGGTGTTTCTTCGTCTGTTTGGGAAAACAGCCCAGAAATCTTAACACATTTGATGATCTCGATACCATGTAGTAACACGCTTCTATGTCCAAAACTGGTAAAATGAATTTGCAATGCTTCCCACACAGGAAAAGCCCCTAGTCCTGAAAGAGTTAAGAGACCAAAATTAGACACAGTTCATGTTAAAGGTTAGAAGAATAATCAGTCACTTGAAAAACACTACATAAACATTTTTCCGGATGCAATTTTCAGTCCAAGGATACATTTCCCAGTAGAAATCAACAGCTAAAAAGGAAATCATTTCGTCTCCGTAAGTGCCAAATTGTATCCTGATTTTCCCTGGTCTGGCTCAACTTTCAAAACCAGTGGTTCAACTTCTGCAATCTTTCACCCAATGACTATATAAACACATCTTACAAGACAGACATAATCCTTGGGTGGGCCAATTTATGTTGGATTATGAAAATACTTAAAATACAAAATCGTATAATGACTGCTGTCCTTGAGTTTTTCACTAAAAAGAAAGGGGGAAGCCATTTAATATAAGGCGGTGGTTTATACAAAGATGATGGGGCACGATCACTCTTCTTTTTTTTCTCTCCCCGTCGGTACCTCAGAAGGGAAATAACACTAAAGAACTGTGTTTTTAGCCCCATGGTAATCTGCAGTCTATGAGTGCAGTTTTGAGGTACCCGCATGCAAGGCAGTCACCTACACAACTGGAATGAGTTAAGCTGCTCACAACAGGCAAGAAAAATTTCACCCTTGGAAGTATGCTGGATCTTCTGTATTTGGTCAGAGGTTATGGAAACATTAGTTTTAAGGATAAAGTAATCTTAAGTAAAAACCAAAAGATTCATTCAGAATTTATTCCTGCCCCCACTGCACACATTTCTCACAATATACAGGATTCTCCCTAACACCAGTCAAGCAGAATCCCAACCTTTATAACTAGGAGAAATCATACATTTTAAACCTTCACACAAAGGTGAACTCTGTTTTTCCACTTCTTTCTTGATATTCTAGTGATTTTACAGCCAGCTAGAGCAGGCATCCTGAAAAAAGTACATCTCCAGCATGAAGCATGAGGCAGACAAGAATTTTAACTTTTCCTCCAATGGATAAAGTTATGTAAAAAGAAGACATTTTGGAAGTCTTTGGAGAGCATAGAATAAATCATAGCTGTAAGACCTGGAAAGGTTTGGTTGAGCGTAAAGAGATTTTCACATCTGTGCCTGTCCATCCCTGCCTTGGGAATAATGGATCTCCCAGACCAGTCAGAGAAAAATGCTGCAAAGCGCCATCCTTCACCAGCAAAACTTCAGAGCTGCATTTGTGAACACGGCATTTCATCAGACGTTACCGAGAGCTACATCAAACATCCATGGAACTAGGGTAAAAATGACTTTGCCAAAACCACAAAGGGCTGTAACAAAGCAGAGTGGTCAAACAGCTGGGTGAATAAACTTTTGGGGACACAGGTTGTCCCTAAAATCTTCTGATGTCTATATTAGCTTCATCCTTGCTTATGAGCAAACAGAAACGTAACTGAGGCAGTATGCATGCTGGAAAAGAACGCACAGTAGACGGGAGAGTTTCCTTCCCATGCAGAGCGGCTGCTGGGGGCTACTCATCTCTAACTCACAGAAAGACCTGAATACAGGAACGCCTTAGGGATGAGTTTTCCCCATCAACTGACTAGTTCAAGTTCGGTGCAAATGGGCAGAAAGGGTATATTCGAGTATTTTCATTTAAATGTAAAACATCTGAGGCCAACCTGGGAAAACAGGTTGAAGTATCTTAGAGAGAAAAAAGTACTGAAAATATAAAACTTTCAAGTTGTTTTCCAAAATCAGAAGGTCTTCAACTCTGAAAAGAACATACCTCAACATAGGAAGACATTCAAGGATGAGTCTTTAAATCTACGTTTTCAGTTCAAATATTTTGCATTCCTTTCTCATTTAAGGCACTCCCATGAAAGGCACCATTATTTGTAAGTGAAGAAAGAAAAGGGAATTTGTCTTCCTTTTCTGTACTCCAGGATCTGCTATTGTCACCTGTATCTATTTCCAGGAAGCCAATATTCATTAGGGTTAATCTGCCTACTAAATGAATAAACAAAGGATTCTCTGTCACTCAGAGGCCAGGTGAGCTGATAGCATCTTCTAACACAGAAAAGCATCTGTACCCGACTGTTGAGGAAATTACCTGCTGCAACCCCACACCTGGGATAAGTTGGCAGGCAGATCGGTGAAGCTGAGCAACATATAGAAAATGGACTATAACCATGTTCTTCAAAGGATTAAAAACTCACCCATGTTTTAAAAATGAAGAACATTTTCATGTAAGTTTTCACTAAGGAAAACGAGACCAAAAGAAAAAAAAAAAACAAGTAGAATCAAGGTAGTTTACCACTCCATCTTATTCCCAACCCAAAGTAAACCAGGGCCAATGACCCAACATTAACACACTGTGCAGCAGAAAGAACTGAGATACAAAGTTGAAGACCTCCGTGGATGGCCAAGAACTTGAGAGGAACATTCTAAACAGTATGACATCAAGAAACTAAGAAAGGTATAATCACGCCTTTTCTAGACTGATAAATTCAGACCAAGGAAAGTTACTTGACCTTGGTGGTTAAATACAGTAGGACAAAGCCGGGCGGTGGTGGCTCATGCCTTTAATCCCAGCACTGGGGAGGCAGAGGCAGGCGGATCTCTGTGAGTTCGAGACCAGCCTGGTCTACAAGAGCTAGTTCCAGGACAGGTTCTAAAGCTGCAGAGAAACCCTGTCTCGACAAACCAAAATAAATAAATAAATAAACATGGTAGGACAAAGAACCCAAGACCAACCTATGTTGAATTATTAAATTAGTAACAATTAATATTAATAATTAAATTAACAATGAATTAATATTAATAATAAATAATAACTGTTTCAACTTATGGAACAAAATCCCAGGTCTGAGAAATGATTTTGTTATCTAAATAATCCAATAGGAAACCACTGGTGTTAAATAAACATGAAACAATGTGAACGAAATGAGGGCAGAGATATGTGGCTTTGCTCCAGACTGAGTGTGCGGGTGTGCGAGGGGGGATCCGTTCCCAGATACAAGTTTCCAGCAAAACTACGGAAACTACTTGTACAGAGGTACGCACACACGTGACACGGCCACGTCCAGTCATAAGCCTGAGAACAGTGACAGGCGATGATTCCCGGAAACTCACTTCTTCAGGACGTCCGGGTGTGAAGCCGACTGAAATAAGAGCAGCTCCGTAAACCTGGATGTCGGTGACAAGCAACCAAAATGCTGCCCTTGACACAGGGCCCCTTAAGTTGCTGACACAGGTGCTGTTTATTTAGCTTCTAATAATAAACGCGGAGAGGAAGAAGCCAAACTACTGGCTAGGTTATGCATCGCTATCTGGAGAGACTAGGAACTAAGGAATGAGACGACTGAGCAGGAGGGTAGTCGACATTTAATGCTGCCTACTGTATGTCAAGCCCCCTGTGAAAAGTACTGGGTTTGCTCAAGAGTGATAAAAACCAGATTCCCTCTCCATATACCCTACGTCATCATTACTTATGGAAGTGGGAGCTTTCCAGCCTCACTGGGTATCCTAGCGCTTTTCATGCCACACATGTGGGATCGATACCAGATACGACAAACATGCGGAGAGGTGTGTTCACCTGGGGACACCATCGTCTGGGAAGCTGCATGTACGTACGGCACTTCAGAAGATGTTGAGGAGAAAAAGCAGAAAAGACTGGATCAGAACACGCCATCTTTCATAGTCTTCACCTGTCGGGTCAGGTTTTCAAAGATAAGTCATTTAAAGATAAATGAAAATGGCTTGTGATCTCCAACTGCCACGGGCCCGCACCGTGGTACTGATGAAAGATGCTGTGTGTGAGTGTCATATGTGTGTTCTGAAATCTATTTTCACTGAGAGTGGTTTGGGGAGTATGTGGGAAAATTCAGCATGTCAGTTTAAGGAAATGGGTATGGTTTCCCTTTTAAGACCCTAAAAAAACATATGGGAGCAAGATAATGTTTGTCCTGACCTGCCAAGATCCTGTGGCGCTCATCCCGGTCTGCACTGCATTCCTGAGGAGTAATGCGCACACTGGGGCCCGGCCGGGTGCAGATGTGTGAAAATACATGTACTCAGAGAACTCCCTCCGGACCTCGCATCTTCGCAAGCTCCGCACATGGCTCCTCCAGCCAACAGCAAAGGAGGGTTCCAAGTCCACTGCACTTTCTTTTAAGCTAGTGTCTGGACACAGGAATCAAGAGCAGGTTTTGTTACCTGGCTCAAAGCCAAGAGGAGCCTCCTGGCTCAACTTGCAATTCTTAAGCCACATCAGACTCTGCTAACTCTTTCCTTACTCACCGAGCCATTTCAAGAACCAGAATTTGTTCATTCTTACTGAGTCACTGGCAGAATCAGATACATTATTTTTGGCTATTTAAAATCATGACCACATTAAATGTGTGTGTGGGGGGGGGGGGGGGGGGGAGGAGACACCTAGAACTTAGTGGTTCGGAGTGTGGTTCCAGCACCCATATCAATAAGGCAGCTCACAGCAGCCTGTGAAGTCCAGCTCCAGGGGATCTGGTGCCCTCTTCTGGACTCTGCAGACACAGCACTCATGTGCAAAGGCCACCCCCATACAAATAAAGATAAACTGTTTTAATTAATAGCTATGAAAATTCACATAAAATAATATTTTGTATACCATATAGGAAAAAACTGCTAGAGATATATAAGGAACAAACAAAAACTTACCAGAAGTTTTACTTCACTGTTAAAATCTAATTGGCGCCTTGTTATACCTAGCTCAGGGCAGCCTGGAACCTGTGAACCTTCTGTTTCAACCTTCCAGGTGTGGGCAGTACTGGGTGTTCAGGTGAACAGTCCCACCCAGCTCACACTAGCACAGAATGAGCTGTGTGTATGGGGGGGGGTGCGGGCATGTGTATGCACGTGTGTGTGAGTGTGTGCACGTGTGTGTACTCCAAAATTGAGGACACCAGAGATTGATCTCAATTCAAGGAAAAGGGAGAAACAGTCCATGAACAACAGCACGTTGGAAACAGACCTGAAAACTCATTCATACTTAGGTTCCAGTTTCCATCCTGAGGAGAGTTCACAGAAAGCTACAGACTTGAATCTTGTGAGCTTCTGGACTGTAACACACAAGGCTTTTTTTTTTTTTTTCTTCAGTAAATGAAGTTATTTGACCTTAAAGGCTGGGGAGTCAATGTCCTGGCCATTGTCATGCTAGTAATTGTTGGCTATTTATATCTTTAGACGCACTGACAGAATTCTAAATTTGGTATTTTCATAGGGACTACATTAAAGTTCTAAATTTAGAAAAACCTGCATAAAAATACACAATCTGCATATTCAGAGAGATACTGGGGGATGTTGGTACTTACTTATATTTACTTGAGACACGGTGTCCTATATTGTGCTCACGAGTTTTACATCAACTTGGCACAAGCAATAGTCATCTGAGGGGAGGGAACCTCAACTGAGAAAATGCCTCCATAAGAGGCTATAGGCAAGCCTGTAAGGCACTTGCTTTTTTCTTTTTTTGGGTGTGTATATGGGTGGTTAAGACAGGGTTTCTCTGTACAAAAGGTTGTCCTGGAACTCATCTTGTGGACCAGGCTGGCCTCAAACTCACAGAGATTTGCCTGTCTCTGCACCACCACTGCCCGGTGGCATTTCCTTAATTAGTGACTGATGCAGAAGGACCCAGACAGATCCTTAAGTGCCATCCCTGGGCTGGTGGTCCTGGGTTCTGTAAGAAAGCAGCTGAGCAAGCCAGTAAGCAGCCATGGCCGGTATGTCAGCATCCTCCTCCTATATGTCCACTAGGAGTCCCTCAGCGGACAAGAACTTGGTTAATGTACACTAAACAGACCTTTCCTTCCCCAACTTTCTTTTGGTCATGGTGTTTCATCACAGCAATAGTAACCCTGAGACATTCATGGTGTTCGGCTTGTTGGATTCTAACTCACTGTAGAGTCCAGGCTGACCTTAAACTCATGACCATCCTATTTCAAGCTCTCAAGTGCTAAGGCGAGCATATAATTATAATCTATATAAATGTTCATTATATAGTCCCATTGTCTTTCTTAGGATCATTCCTAAGAATAACGGTCTTCCAATATTATCATAAGTGAAATAATAAAGATTAGAATATCTAGTCTTAAGTGGAAAATGTGATAATATGGATAAGACTAGTCAATAAGTTTTTGAAAGTTGGTGGTCTTGAATGTTTAAGGTAAAAAGTATTGTCTATAAACGATGGGTTTTGTAGTTGTAGTTTTTGTTTTTTAAAAACTTATTACTTGTGTTTGTGTGTGTGAATCTATGAGTTTATGTGCACTATGTGTGTAGATGCCCACAGAGAACAGAGGGCAGAGATCCCCAGAACTGGGATTATAAATGGTTATGGGATGCCATGTGGGTACGAGAACCATCACCCAGGTCCTTCATAAGAGCAGTGAATGCCTTTTAACCACTGAGTCATCTCTCCAGAACCCTTTGTTTTATATATTAATACATCATCTGGAAAACCCACAGTAATTATATAATAACAGTCAGTGTATGATTGGCTTTCTCATGATTTTTTTTAAGAAGAATTCCAAACAAATCTCCCATTAAGGCTAATGTCAGTTTGAGATTTAATATAGCAGGTTGTCATTAGGAATACATGATTCTATTCCTAGTTATCTCAGAGTGACTTACAGGAAGAAGTGCTAATCTCATCAAATGACTTTTTAGTATTGAGTACATTTTTCTTATTGTATCAACTAACAGTGATATAGTCAAAGGAAATTTGAAGAAAATCATATTTGATCATGGTAGATAAGACTTTTATTGCAATGTTGAATTTGGTCAGTACTGTGGTTGGGGATTCAGAACAGAGATTTATATGTGACCGGGGCATAGTTCTCTTTTCTGTATGTTATGAACGCCCACAGAAAGTCATCAGTTTGTAAAAGCCTTGCCTAGGATGAGCTGGGGAGACGCTGTTGGCAATAGGTGTTGAGAAGCTCCTCAGTGCTGATGCTGTTTATCGTGAAACAGGAAAAGGCCGCAGGCTGTGTGCACAAAGGTGAGAGATGGCTTCCGCCCCACTTCACTGCCCGCCTCAGTTAGCGTGAAGCACTGCGTCTGGAGACCCCGGCCAAGCCTCATTTAAGCGTAGACAGTACTGAAGTCACTGACAGACTGTCACCGGCTGAGGAGATAATTCCACAGCAATGATGAACTTTTGTAGGGTTAAAATACAATAAGAAGAAAAGACAGGTAAGAAAGATCAGCAAACAATATCTATCTCAAAATGCAGCACCAGAGGCCTGAGACACTAATCCCTAGGATGGACGAACATTCTAGCCCCAAGCTCGCCTACGGTTTTGTTGAAAGTTCACCCAGGCATGTGTGATGGCACATACTGTAAACTCTTCACTCAGAAAGCTGAGGCAGGAGGATGGCAAATTCCAAGCCAACTCTGACTGTATATCAGTCAAGACTGTTTCTCCACAGAGACAAGAGGTAGAGCAGAAACATACATTAAACATCAGACATCTTGGGGTGAAAAGATGTAACAACATCAGTATCAAAACCCCCATAAAACAAACAAACAAAAAAAAAACCATGTGAGTTGAGCATAGCGCATTCAACCATACTGGCAACAACTTGAAAGGCTAAGGCAGGAGAATCACAGGAATCACAGGCCAGTAGAATAGAGGGAGACTGGAAAAATTTGGTAAACAGAAACACACACAAAGCAGCAGGAAAGAAAATAATCAAAACAACAGAGAGAAAACAGTCCTTATCCATCCGTCACCTTAGACATGGCAGGAATTAGGAAGGGTGGAGTGTAAAAAAGTGAAAGATTCTAGAAAAACAACAGACAGTTTTCCAACTCTACATACGAAAGAAGCTGAACAGACCCCCCACGAGAAGCCCATCAGGAGATACGGAGGAACTGGAGCTTTTGCTTGTGGCTGTGCTGGGTATCGAACCCAGGGCGCTGTGTAAGTTAGGCAAGTGCTTACCACTGAGTCAAATCCTCAGCCCAGTTCTGAACATCTGAAGGGCAAGGACAAGAACAGAACCCGGGAGGCAGAGGGGAAACTGGGTTTACTGGTGAGCACAGGCATACTTCGAATGCAATCAGATTTCTCACCAGAAAGGGCAGGAGAAAAGGAAGCGACAGGATATATATTTCAGTGCTTTGTTTCTCCACCCACACACACTTGCACGTATTTGTATGTGTGGTGTTTTGATACAGTACACAATCTTTGGCGTGATGCAAGGCAAGAGCTGTGGGCTGTGAACTCACACCCATCCTTCAGAACGAGCACATTAGGGGCTTCTCAGATGAAGAAAACTCAGGTGAGTTACTCCCTGAAGAAGGCAGAGAGATCAGGGTTAATAAAAGTGGGCTTTCCTCCTATGTTTCAATTTCCAAATCATAGGTGACGTCACTCCTTGATGCCACTGCAAGTTGCTACAGGGTAATTTTAAAGATAACTACATTAGAAACAGTGGAGGAAAGAGCCGTAAAGGGGAAGTATCCCTCAAACTGGCGGGCAATAAATGGGAAGCCCGTGGAGAAAATGGATATCTATAATATGACAAACTTAACTACAAAAGAGCTGTAAAAAGAAATTCAATAAAAACACTGTGGATACGTGTACTGTAGGTGAATTAAACACTGTATCAGGATGCACTAAATAACAGCTGCAAAATCATGGATAAAAAGTACACAGGGCTAGAAGGAGAAAGGTGTGCCCACAGTTGCGGCTAGATTTCAGTAAGCCTCACTTAACAGCAGAAGCGCTCTTCTGGGGACAGAAAACAATATCGCCACTATGAAAGCTTGGCAGCTTTGCGAAATGTTTAATTTCACTTACAATGCGATGTCAGGCTATTTAGGCCACTGTTACTTCAAATTACCATAAACTAGGCAACAAGAATGCCCTGAAATAGGAGACCCAACTGTGGTACACCAATGTTACAGAATACTAGCCAACCGTGAAGAGGAAAATGGGGGGCGCGGGTCCCAAGATTGAGCCTATGGCCCCACACATGCTTCACACATGCTGTCCTCCACCCAACCAAAAGGAAGCTATTAATATATGGAACAACTCAGATTTACCTCAAGGGCATTATGTTCCGCTGGAGAAAAGGGGGAAATGGAAGTATCGAAGGTCACATATGGTATGACTTAATTTAGTTAACACTCTCAAAATGATAAAATCATAAAGACAGAGAATAGGGAAGTGGTTGCTAGGAATTAGAAGTGATGGTGGGGAGGGAACAGTATTGTTATAAGAAGATAGATAGATAGATAGATAGATAGATAGATAGATAGACAGACAGACAGATAGATATTTGTAGTGACATGATATCCATTTTAATTATCTGATGCTGCTGTGTGCTCTGTAAACAGTGTCAATGTCACCTGTGTGACACCTCACTTTTCTAGCGCAGCTGTGACATTGGTGGGAGGGTGGGCTTTATTTCTATTGGGATCCACAGAACACCTGTCTCCTGCATGCTTCCTGCCTATGTAAGTTAGACACTATGGTTCCACGAAAGATCATTTTTTTTTTCGCCTACAGACATTAGTTTCTCAGTGTAAGAAGTGGTGTCCTACAAAGAGCTCTGTAGCTGGTGCTGAAAAGCAGAAACCTCTGGATCCCAGTTCTGTTCCTAAATGTGACACCTTGTAGAGGTGGCAAGGCAGGGTCATCTCCGAATGTCGGTTCCCTGTATTTAAGAGCATCTGTGTCAGGGGAGGAAAGGAAGCCTCACCTCCTACACGTCTTACAGTATGGGCTGGGCATTATACCCTTAGCAAGTGCTCAATGACTTCCACAGCACCAGTGACTACTGTCTCAAACTTCATACGGGTGGGGTAATTAAAATTGAGGGCAGGGTACACGGTGTGTAGAGCATACATCCAGAAAGCAGCAGAGCCATCAAAGAGCTGGGGTGGTAGGAGGCTGGTGATGTATCTGGAGTAGTAACATCTGGAAGGGTCACCTTTAGGGACTGAATTTCCTGTTTTTTTCACACGTTTGATTCCAACACCCTCTTCATTTTTCTTTCTAGGCAGCACACATCATGACATCATATCTACGTTGCTATAGAATACATCACATATATATCTTAAATCAGCAAGGGAAGAAAACAGCACAATGTGATGGCCAATGGTGAACTGGCATATGTTTTTTTCTTATCTTTCTATTACTATTATTTATTTATTTGGGTTTCCAAAATAGGGTTTCTCTATGAAACTCTGGCTGTATTGGAACTCACTTTGTAGGCCAGGCCAGCTTCAGTGTTGGGATTAAAGGGTGTGGACCACCATGCCTAAATAATTGGCATATATTTCAACGTTCAACTTCAATGGAAATCAAATACATATCTAAACTAAAATGACTTTTTCTCCAAAGGAAAACTAGTATATCCATTTTCTTTGTTTGGGGTAAACGTAATAGAAAACAAACATCTAATGCTAAACTCGTTTTTAAAGAAAGAGTATCATGGAGCCCAGCCTGGGTTGGCACTATCTATGGTTCTAGGGTGGCTTTGAACTCCTGACCCTCGGGCCTCCACATTCTGCACCATCAAACAGGCAGTGCTGGGGACTGAGCCCGTGATGGAGGAGAATTATCTGTCTATGTGTTACTTTCATTGGTTAATAAAGAAACTGCCTTGGCACTTTGATAGGACAGAAAATTAGGTAGGCGGAGTAAACAGAACAGAATGCTGGGAGGAAGAAGGCAGTGAGGCAGTCGCCATGCCTCTCCTCTCTGAGACAGATGCAGGTTAAGATCTTTCCCGGTAAGCCACCACCTCGTGGTGCTACACACATTAATAGAAATGGGTTAATCAAGATGTGAGAGTTAGCCAGCAAGAGGCTAGAGCTAATGGGCCAAGCAGTGTTTAAATTAATACAATTTGTGTGTTGTTATTTCAGGGCATAAGCTAGCCAGGCGGCCAGGAGACGGGCGGCGGGAATTGGCCCCCAGCTCCTTATACAAGCTCGGGCTTTCTGCATTCTAGGAAAGCACTCTACCGACTGAGCTGCATCCCTTGCCCCAAATTTTATAATGTATCTTCCTCTGTATTTTCCAAAACTTTTAAATGAGCACAAAAAGGCACGCACCTTCCACTAATAAATAAATCTAAACTCTCACAGGTATATCACAGATTAATTCAACCAGGTGGGCCTAGCTTGCCTCCGCTCTGAGAGCACCAGCATTTCCTCAGCTCTTCAGCTCCACTTTGCCCCAGCACTGAACCCAGGAGGTGTAAGAGTTCTGTAGATTTTTCCTTTGGTGTCAGCACAGCTACAGCTTCTCATGGCTTTGGTTTTCTACCCACACTCCACTTAGGTTTTATTGAAAACCTCACACATGAAACTAGGCTCCTCCCAAGTTCTGCTGTGATCATTTGGTTTAAAAGAATTACAGGCCTAAAGAAAGCCAAGTTCAGGTTTGGGTTAAACCACCTGGTTGGAAAACTGGGCTGGTACAAGGCAGTGTTCCAAGAAGCTGTGCCCTGTGGCAGGGCAGCTTTTAATAAATATTAGTAGAGAACATTTAAACAGCACACAATTCATTGTTTTATTTCCATGAGAAGGGAAGCAAGAAAAAGATGGGGGGGTGGCTTCACGAAGAAAGATATAGCTGAGCCAACAGTGGGAGCAAACCATAGCGGGTTCTGGAATTACATGTTACGGAACACAGGCTAACAAAATCTCCAAAAAGCTTCCATTTCTTGGCTACTTCTGGCTTTATGACACAACCCAAACAGGACTTATGCTACCTAAAAATGGAACAGTGGACTCCTCAGAAGCTTGTATACGTCTGTACAGTTATGTGCATGTGTGAACGCAGGTGCCGTGGAGGCCACAAGAGGGAGACTGAGTCTCTGGAGCCATGGGACAGGGGCTCTGGGAATCAAGGAGAGAGCAAGTGCTCTGAACTGCTGTACCTTCTCCCCAGACCTAGGAGAAAAGGTTAAAGTAGTGCTCTTCTTTTGGAAGAGAAGAGCCATTTCATCTCTTTAGTCTCCAATGCCTTGAAGGAGCAGGCTGGAGCACGTTGGGAACTCTTCAACAAGTATTATCTCAGTTGAAGGTCATGGTGCTCACTGAGTTCTAAGGAACCAAGCATGAGATGAAAGCAGATGCGAAAGGCACAGATCTCAGGAGCAACAAGGTTTCCTCAAACACCCACGCTGGCACCGTCATCCCATAGCAATCCTATGGTCAATTTTCACTTTCACTTCAATTGGATTTTTTTCCTTTATTCAGTTATATAAAGTGGGAAAAGTTCGAGAGACTTGTATTTTCAAAATGTTTCTTTAAATAAATGCAGAAATGTATGACTTGATTATTCCCTGCTCAAGGTTTTGCCTCCCCCTAAACTGGAATAAAGCTCTTAGCATCTGCTAACATAAATGTGTGGGTAGGGGTGGAGTGTGAGACAGGACACCAAGCCCACCCAACTCCTGGAATTTCTACAGAAAAGACAAAACTTTCCAAGTGAAACAGTCATTTTGGTAAATGAAACCATTTGTAACTTTGGAGAAGTTTTTTCCTTCATTCCAATGTATCATAAGAAAACTCCACGCTGTACTTTAAATGCTGTAAAGCTTTGGCTTAGGGCAGGGTCAACAAGAGCTGAAACCGCTAATGCCATCCCCTCACAAAGCAGGACCAAGGGCACCGACGCCTCAGCACCACTGGGATGCCCAAACAGTCCCACCCAGGAGAAAAACCAAATGCCAAATACATGCCAGGAACCGAGTTTTCCAGTCCAGGAAAAAATCTGTCCATTTAGGGACCACAATGAAAACCCAGCAGCCTCAGGAGACTCCCACATACAGACATGGACCAAGAGTATCAGAATCAGAAGGCAGGCGCCGAGAAGGGATGGAGAGGCAGAAGCAGAGAAAGGGATACACAAGGCGGGGTCAAAGAGACACAGGAGTGTGAGCGGCTGAATCAGGAGAGTGGTTGCTGTTCTGGTCATCTTAATGGCTTCATGGACTCCCTTGTTTTAGGATGAGAAAAACTGTGTTGATGTTTAAAAACATATATGTCTTGAATCCAGTATCTTCCTGCTGGAACACATCTTCAGATCGCATAGGAATTAACATAGGCTCTGGGGACAGAATTCCCCCGGGACCATCCTAACAGCTGCCACCTCTGTGTTTTCTCAAGGATTAGCTGGGACAACAGTATAGCCTGTAGTATATGTACACAATGCATAAGAAATTAAAGATTTTAGTATTTTATCATCATTATGGGAATGCAAGAAAGAGACTTAATGAGCCCCTGTGGTGCCTAAACTGCAATCCTTAGCTATTCATTGTCATATCCTAATAATCCTCAAAACACAGGAGACAGGCATTTAGTATTTTTTAATTATTTATTTTATTTTACATGTATGTGAAAACACATGAATTTATTTTCCATGTGCATGCCTGGTGGCTCTGAGGCTAAGAGAGAGGTGGGGTCCTCTGAAGCCAGAGCTACGCAGCCCGTGAACTCCTGTGCTTCCGCTTTCTTCTTAGCAACTGGAGGATGGGAATCAAAACGACACCTACTACAAAACCCATTTATTCACAGAGCAGATCTGTTCATTCTAATAGTGCATTTACTAATTACATTTTCAATGAAAAGCCATATAAAATATGCTCATAGCAAACAGTATAATTTCTTTTAAATTCTCCTTTCAAAGGAAGTGGTATTATGTACTTAGTATTTCTGAATCACTGCTTCACCTGAAGAACAGAAATGATAATACCGCTATTATCTCATGAGATTTTACAAAGGATGGGAGATGTTCAGCAACGCCTACTTTCAGGCAGTCAAACAAAATAGTGTCTGCTATTACGTGCCATTTGCATAATTATCATGCATAATTTAATATGGAACACAGAACTCAAGACTTATATGCAAGTTACTAACATCTTATTGAATAAGCCAGCCCAAATTGTTTTTCATGAATAAGGGAAGATGTAGTAAAAACGTTAATAAAAACTATAAAGTACTTTTCATGATAACAACCAGAATTTTAATTTTTAAAGGGGCATCTACTAATTTACATATATCAATAGGTTTTTGTCTTTTGTTTTGCAATAGTGCCTTCTATATCCTGGGCTGGCCTGGAATTCACTATGTAGACAAAAGTGACCTTGAACTTCTGAACCCTCCACTTCCACCATGCATGGTTTCTTTGGTTCTGGGAATCAAGCCCATGGCTTTTTGCATGCTAGGGAACCACTCTAGCAACTCAGCCACATCTGAGGCCTCAAGAGGTTCTTGAACACAATTATTCTTGAAAATATGTAGGTTAAAGCGAACTACAGTCGATCCTACCAGCAGTAACGACAGACGGTGGCGCACTGCAGAGCCCGTCAGCTCTTGGTGTTTTGAGTACACCAGCCACAGTTATCATTTTGAGAATGGAAAAAAATGGAAAAATAAAAACTGGCTAGGAGTTGGCAAAGATCAATGGCCAGGGGATGAAATAAAACGAATGTATTTATGTCTAAGGTCTATTTTTGGTTTGTTGTTTGCTTTGACAGGTATTTCTGTGTACCTGCCACTGCTAGACAGACCAGACTGGCCTTGAATTCAGAGAGCTAAGTCTACCTCTGCTCCCAAAAGCTAAGATTAGACTCATGCCCCACATACAACTCAGGTATACTTTCATATCTGGATTCCTTCTTAAATTTATTGAAAAGCCAAGCACTATGACATAGTCTGAGGATGACGGAGAATAATAGTTTTTAGTGGGCACTATGGTGAGACAAAAGGCAACCACAGTTTTAACATGTGAAGACACAGGCAGCCAGGATGGGATCTGGAGGGCCTTTCTGTGTTTCCAAGTGGCTGAGAGCCTTGCGATCTTTACGGTGATAAATATTGTAGGACACGCAGTCCCCCGGGACGCCCCACTCGTATGCTACGCCACAACTGAGGAGCAAGGTGTCAGCTCCATTTAGAATCAGTGCGTGTTGGGCCTTTTAAAAGCGTTAACACATATTTTGAAAAAGCAATTAATATTTCTCAGGGAAGCAGGGTCACTTTGCCCCCCTTGCTCTGAGCTCTTGCTAAAAAGGAGGAACTGTGAGCTGCAAACACGATTTCCCCAGTTTGCATTCTCCCACTGGGTGGCAGAAAAGATGTATGACCTTGGGTAATCACTATTTTTGTAGGAAGAGAAGAGCGCTTAGCTGCAACGGTGCATTTCCTACTTGGAAACAACTGATCACAACTTAAAGGTCTCCTTGTGACCTGCTTGTGAACCCAAGTGAGCCACTGAGACAAGAGTCTTACATCATCAAAGCTTCATCAGAGAGCTTTGCCAGCAGTGTTCGAGACTGGAAATGGTGTGTGTGTGTGTGTGTGTGTACTCCATATACTTATATGTACATATACACATACTCCATACACCATAGGACTTGGGTAACTAAAAGGTTGTATGCCTGGAGAGGTGGCAAGGTAGTTAAGAGCTCTGGCTCCTTTTCCAGAGGACCCAGGTTTCACTTCCAGCACCCATATGGGTTAACTCCAGTTCCATAGCACCTGATATCCTCTTCTGGCATCTTCAGGACATAGACTCAAGAAATGCATTCACACACATGAAATTAAGATAAAAATAAAAGAATCTGTGTGCATATTAAAAGATAATTTCTAGGTCTCTCTCTCTCTCTCTCTCTCTCTCTCTCTCTCTCACACACACACACACACACACACACACACACACACACACACTCTCACCCTGATGACTTCATGAACACAACTAGGTTCTGTTGATTGAGGTGCTAGTTAAGATCCTGGTAAAGAAGCCCCAGACACACACTAGTGAATGACCACTCACTCACTATGCAACAACAGGCAACAGTCATTTCATGTCCCTTGACCTAAGCTATATATTTTTTTTTACCTATAAGCACTTAAAAATCAGTTTTGTTTTACACATATAATATGTGTATGCAGTCTAAAGATTTCAGGGGATGATTTCCGTTTCTCACTGCTCTGTGGTCCCTTGGTTCTCATTCCAGAAGTAACTACTACATAAGTCAAATGTAAAATTTTGATTCCCATGTTCCAGGCTGAAATGTCAAATTCATTAACCCTACTGAGTCCCTGTTATGTTTAGAAATCCATAGGATCTAAAGAATCTGAGCTTGATCTAGAATGGAAAGCGATACCCCAGACACTTTAATATTGGGTAATAAATGCAAGAGTAAATGTTTAAGAACACAGAAAGTAAAAGGAGTAAAAAGAGAGATTGAGACCAGGGCTGAGGCAAGCAGACGGCTCAGACAGTGCAGGATTCTCTGTGGCTCAGGTCATTATGCCCTTCTGGTGGTTATAAAAGCTCTAACTAAAGGCATCTGAAATAATATGAACCATATAGAGGAGATAGTACTAACCAGAGGCTCGGCTGCTCCATCAAGCTTAACTTTGGGTGTTATGTGTTCATATCTATTCACATGTATGCAAATTTCCTTCTGAAGCAGAGTGCCCCTTTTCAGGAAAAGTCTTCTCTTGGGTCACCAGAGTAGCTGGAGCCATGGAGACTCCACCATGCTTTTCTGGGCAGAGTAAGAGGCACTTTCCAAGTTAAACCAAGTGGAACACTCAAGATTCCATTCAACACAACAAAACCTGACTGCACCCTCTCTTGGTGTTGCCTACGACAAAAAAGTATAAGCCAAAACAAGGTAATTTTTAATGACTTACTAATTCTGACAATTCCTTTAAAAAAGAAACAGCTGGGCTAAATAGAACTTGGCTCAGATTCCCATATGTCAACATCCTATGCCATAATGGGTTAGCTGAAATGATAAATTCTCAGAGTCCCTCAAGGAAAGCTGAAAGGTATGTTCACCAGTCCTGACCATGGCTAGAGAGCAGAAGTGTGGTAGCACCAATGCTCTAGAACTACTCCAAAGTACCACTGAGCAGGGGGCTATAGCACCTTGTCTTTCAACAGGAAACATTCTGTGAAAACACATGCAGGTTTTTTCCTAATTTTTAAAGATTTATTTTATGTTTATGGGTGTTTTGCCTGCCTGCATGTGTACCAAGTGTGTGCCTGGTGTCCCCGGAACTGGCGTATGGAGAGCTGTGAGTCACGAAGTGGAGCTGGAAACTGAGGCAGGCCCTTTCTAGAGACAGCGAGAGCCTTTGACAGCCAGTCCGTCTCCCCAGGCCAACTCACGCAGTTTTCATAGAATGATAGAAAAGAGAACTTTCCACAAAATAGCTGTCACTCACACAGGAACAATGACCACAGTATAAAGACCAATCTAATAAAGGAAGACAGGCCAAGGGCACCCCAGGCCAAGGGCACCCCGGGCCTGAGTGGAGGAATGGAGCTAGGACTCGGTCAAACTTCCAGTCCCTCGATGACAAAAGCCTCGTGTGTGACGGGGAGTTAAGAGATCCAGTTCAGACCACCTGCGCTCTATGGTATGTAAACCACAGTGTGAAGGGATGACTCGGAGTCTCAAAGACCCTTTTGTTTAAAAAATTACATTTATTTTTGCATGAACTGTGGGGGTATATGGAGGTGGGAGATGATTCCCTCCTTCCATCATGTGGAGCCTGGTGATCAAACTCAGGCCTTTACCCAATGAGCCATCTTGCTAGCCCAAAGAGGTTACAAGGGGTCACTTGCTCCGCCCACAAGGAGCAAGCAGAGGCTGAATCCTAAGGTAAGTAAAAAGCAATGGGAGACCGGTCAGAGACACACCTCCAGCTCCTCCCCTTCTCCTTGCCTACACTTCACTATTTTCTTTCTTTCTGTCATTTTCCCCCCTAAGACAGGGTTTCTCTGTAGCTTTGGAGCCTGTCCTGGAACTAGCTCTTGTAGACCAGGCTGGCCTTGAACTCACAGAGATCCACCTGCCTCTGCCCCCCAGTGCTAGAATTAAAGACGTGCATCACCACAGCCCGACCACTTTACTATTTAAATGAGGCACAGTGGTCCTGATCACTAATCTGATGTGATTTGGTCCACAGAACAACGAACCCCGTCCTTGTCCTTGTGGCTGTCCTTGGATCACACAGCACAATCCACTAACTAGACTGAGTTCTTCAGTATGGCTCTTGATTGCATACTGTTATGCAATCAAGAAGTGTTATTTAAAGCCCCGACTCAAATCTAGGTATTTGGGTCAAAGAAACTGGAAGAAGTCACAGCAACAAGCTGTTCGTTAAAGTCACGACTTCTGCTAGACATCAGGAAGGTTTCAGAGTTGATATGGAAACTTCCCGCCCAAAGTTCCAAAGACACCATCACCCTGAAAGCCTTCATACAGGGAAGAGCAACACAGACAACATTTACGGATTTACTGATTGATTTATTTGCTTACTTTATATTTATTGATTGTCTACTTTATTTTTATTTATTAATTGGGGGGTCTCAGCCCCAGTACTCATAACCTTTTGCGTAACAGGAAGTCATTTTTAGAATGCCCAAATAACTATAGGTGCAGGTCAAGAATTCCAGCCCATATTGATTACACCTCCATTGAGGAAGAACCCTCCAGCATTGTTTGTACCCACCCTGACGGCGACGGCTTTTAAGTATGTGTGACACTGAGAATTTCTTTCCTAGCAGTGCCAGGACTAGAAAG
Source organism: Arvicola amphibius (assembly GCF_903992535.2). Classification (NCBI taxonomy): domain Eukaryota; kingdom Metazoa; phylum Chordata; class Mammalia; order Rodentia; family Cricetidae; genus Arvicola; species Arvicola amphibius. The sequence continues at coordinate 35,661,855 of NC_052050.1, forward strand.
CCAATGACCAGTCAGGCCTGTCAGTTGTTGCCCAAAGCAACAAGGACAAGAGGGGAACTCGTCGTCCTGGAATGTCATCTGCCAGCTGCATTCACACATTTGCACCACCTGAATAGCTGATTCTCTCGACTCCCACTTGGCTCGTTTCAGCACACATGGTTTCAGGATGAATATTTGATCAGGTAGGGCAGAAAGAGATTTGGACTCATCTGAGGTGTCACCATAATGCACTTTTAATAATTCCTAGCATCAGGAACGAGGTGTCTGAGGATTTATTCTTGGGATATTGAGAGACGGACCTGTGATCCTAATTAAGGAAGATGAAATGGGATAAGACACTCAGAGACACTTAGCACAGTGCTGAGCGTCCTGCCACTTATAAAGAAATGCGGCTTCCTGATAGCATTTCCTTCTGTCTATTGGCAAGGGTCCTACACACGCCTCACAGAGCCTGAGCTACTGGGAGACGAGGGTCTCATGCTGACAGGGAACCTGGAAAATCCCCTCCCCTTTCCAAAGTCTAGTTTTATCAAAACTGAAAGCCATCACCCAAACACAGGGAGGAGAGAGAGTTGGTGTCTTCAGACTGCTTCTTCCTGACAACAGTGCCTGGAACCGTGCATCGATGATTTCCAAGAGGTCAGGGAATTCACAGCCCTTCACATATTCCCGTTTCCTTAGTAAAATTCCTTTGCTCCATTATTTGTGCGGAGTACACAGCCACTGACAGCCACCAACCTCTCAGACGCGGCCTGCTTCTCTTTCCCTCTGTCAATTTTCTAAGTTCTTTACTTGTTTTCAAAGGCCTCATTCTTTCAACTCCCTTGCTCTGTTCCCTTCAACGACTATTTATTTTGATTTCTGAGACAGAGTTTCTTAGTTGCTGTTCTATTTCTATGAGGAGACACCATGACCAAGGCAACTGAGAAAATAAAGCATTTAACTGGGGTCTGCTTACAGTCTCCGAGGTGAGCCCATGACCACCATAGTGGGAAGCGTGGCAGCAGACAGGAAGACATGAAGCTGGAGTAGTAGCTGAGAGCTTACATCTTTTTGTTTTGTTCTGCAGACCAGGGTTCTCTGGTGTAGCTTTGGTGCCTACCCTAGAACTAGCTCTTGTAGATGAGACTGGCCTCGAACTCACAGAGATCTGCCTGCCTCTGTCTCCCGAATGCTGGGATGAAAGGCGTGTGCCACCACTGCCTGGCTGAAAGCTTACATCTCATTCATAACTGGAGCTAGAGAACAGTGAGACATTTGCTGCCCTGGGCTTTGCAAACCACAAAGACCACCCCTCTAACAAGGCCACACCTCCTAATCTTCCCCCCAAAGTTCTACCAACTAGTGGCTATATATTCAAATATATGAGGCTATGGGAACAACTTTGGTCTTATGTAGACAAGGCTGACCTTGAACTTCTGATACCCGGACTAGACGTCCCAAGTCAGAGGCATGTGCCAACATGCCTGGCTCAATTCAGTCTCTCTGGTTATGTACATAGGAGTCGCAAAATACCACTTTGGCTCTTTTTCAGATTTTGTCCATTTTATTCAAAGAGAAAGTTGTACTATAAAAATGATACAAATACCCTCTAACAAGACTAGATTCTGTAATGAAATGCTAACCCTTCACAGCATAGGCCTGAGACAACCATGCTCACCATCATATTTCTGTTGTTCGGAAATCTAAGTGTGAGAAGGGCAAACAGAAAGAATGGGAGAGATCAAAATCAACTTTGCTGACTACACACAGGAACACTACAAAATTCTCGTGGGATACAATTTAAATATAAAAAAGAATTTTATCTTATACACAATGAAAATTGAAAAATAAAATGTGCTTAGTTAACATCAAATAACATATATAAATTTTATGAATGATAAGTCAATAAAGTTCTGAGAGATGGAAGAAGGTCCAAATAAGAGGCATCTAAGAGAGTCTATGCATTTAAAAGTCTGGTTGCTTTGAGAAATGACCCCTGCTCTCTTGGCCTCCTGAGTAGCTGCGACTACAGCATGCCTGGTGACATCTGCTACTTTCAGGGTGTCAGTTCTCCAAAACTTCAGGTACAGATATAATGAAACCTCAATGAAATGACAGCTGAGTTTCAGCAGGAATGACAAGTTATTACTGAATGTATGTGTGCAAGCATGCACACAGTGGTAATTTTCATCCTGTTTCTGTCATAATCCCTTTCTGCTAATCCACACACACACCCCAGACAAGCCTCATTTATTCACCTCATCAGGGTCAGCATTTAAACTATTTACATAATTATTAGTCTTGGGCTTAATGGAATCTTTTATAACAGTTATTTTTAAGTAGCCTTGGCTGACCTTGAACTCACAGTCCTCTGCCTCCTGGTAGCTAGGACCACAGACACATGCCATCACACCTGGCCAAAATCTTTATGGATTAAAGTGAATGGCCTTTGGTTGGCCACACTCCTGGCTATGGTGGGACAGACAGAGCACTGATACCACCCTCAAAGTTGGAAGATTCTCTGCTGAATTGATGCTGACAAACTTAGCTCCCACATGGAAGCTAACATCCTACCAATCACCGTTTCTTCCTGATGACACTAACTTCTTTTGTCCCATTTTGCACCAGGAACAAGTCAATAAAAGCATAATTTAGACTAGTACCAATCTGGCCATTTGGAAAGCAGTGCATCTTTCCTGAACAATGACATTCTTTACTGCAAGATATGAAAAAAATTACATTAGTTAATATTATCATACATCTAACCAGAAATCTCCTTAATTATTGGGGTCGAAAGAACAGTCAGATACAAGGTTCTTAAATTTCAAATTACCAGTGGAACAATCTAATTTTATTATTGGGAAAAGTATCTTTTGTTTTCCTCAAAGTGACCGAAACATTGAATATATATATATATATATATACACACACACACACACACACACACACACACACACACACACATATATTTATATATTATCACATAATATACACACACTGCCACCTGGTCTTTCAGCTAGAATGGCATTCCTCAAACACACTGGCCAGGTTAGAATAACTCTGACAACCACATCACTGCTGGAGCTGCTTTCTGCCAGTACAGTTGCTAAGTGCATTCAATCCTGCATTAATTAGTGAACACCTCCAAGAATCTCCAATCACAAACCAAGAAGTGTTACATACACAGCTAATTATGGTAACACTACATGAGAGTCAGTTCTGACTGAGGTTACCCGGACAGAGTTCACACAGACTAAGGTAGACCACGGCAACTTCTTTTGTTAATGGAAATATTCTTTGTTGTTGTTGTTGTTTGTTGGTTTGTTTTTCGAGACAGGGTTTCTCAGTATTCTCAGTAGTTGTGGAGCGTGTCCTGGAACTTGCTCTGTAGACCAGGCTGGACTCGAACTCAAAGAGATCCGCCTCCCTCTGCCTCCCGAGTGTTGGGATTAAAGGCATCCGTCACCAATGACTGGCATTAATGGAAATATTCTATATGTTGGTTTTAGTGGTCATTAGATGATCATAAGAATTCATTTCACTGGTTGTATTACTGGCATATTTGCACTGTAGCGACACATAGAATAATTTTAAAAATGTCTTCAAAGGTGGATCACAGCACAAATTTCACAGCTGAAGCAAACTAGTAATAACAGCAAAATCCTTCTTTTAGTAAAAGAATAAAGTTTTTTGTTTTGTTAGATACCCGGTCTAGCTCTATTGTTCAGGCTGTTCTCATGCTCATGGGTTCAAGCAATCCTCCTGCTTCTGGGAGGACAGGGCACTTAGGAAATTGTCATTCTGCAATCACTAATTACAGGCAGAGCTATGACAGCAGCCACAGACTCGGGTTAGCCTCCCTTGCTCTTGCTAGCACAAGCTTCCAGAACTTGACCTTTCTCAGGAACAAACATTTTCATTTGGATTATTTGTTTTAGCTTTCTCTGTGGCAGTTCTCGAGCATACGCAGCAGAGTGTAAAGGGCCCCAGCTCCAGCCCGCTGTCTGGGTGAGGTCTCAGCCTGCTCTTTACTTGCCTGGGGGGCTCGCTGTGCTTCAGAGTGGCTTCCGTTTGTTTCTAGTGCACAGAGGACACCTGCAAGCAGGAGCCTCTCAGGCTCAGGACACAATTTACAACAGTGCAACACTAACAATTTAACACTCACGTCACTAAGACAAATGGAATTGCTGCTTCAGACTTAGACCGTTTCTAAGACTGCACCACGCATCGCCCTGTGCCACCGTTGGCTTAGGCATCCAACTACATGAAAACTCCAGGCGTGTGCTTTCCTCATGGCCAAAGGGGAGTTCATGCTTTGTTTTGTTCTGTTTTGATGTATTCTCTAAAACTTACTTTTAAATTTTATATGAAAGGTAGGTGTCCAAAGGATGAATGCCGATTTAATACCCATACCTTATCATCTCAAATTAAAAATGCTAATCTTAATAACTGAGTTTGGATATTTCTTCTTCAGAGGGGCTGTTCACAGATCAGTGCTGAGCCTTCTTTTAATTTTGCCGCTCTCCCTAATCCTCTTATTGTTCCAACACAAGCAACAAGCCTAGGGCTTTCGTCACTTTATAATCACAAACAGTATCTGGAACTGCGTGACTGGAAAGACTTAGCGTTTATTCAAAGGATTACCTTCATATTTCTAAAGAACATTACACATTTTATATCTGGGAATTATCTTAGGAAATAACTTAAATACATCCTTTCCAAGGAAGCAGAACCCAAACGCTGCATAGGAATTCTCATTTTCCACTTAAGGCTGCAGAAAACAATGGTGGGGTAGGAAGAATGACTTATTGAAGGCTTCAGCAGAACTTACAGACCATGAACAGAACATCACAGCTTCTCCCAGTCATATTCAGTTTTATGACCACTGCCCCACAAAGCTGGACCGCGACCAACTAAATGCCCTTCCCATCAGCACCTTTGATAGCCTGAGGTTATGACGGCTGAGAAAGTCCGTCTCCCATTTGAATGACAACAACAGTTACAAGTGCAGACCCAGAATGTCAGTCCTCTAATCTCTGTTGATAAGACCTGGATCTCCAGAAGTTCCTCAATTTATCATGCAAAAACAAGGAAAGATGACACTAGGCAATCTTAAAGGTAGGGTGGACAAACCTAGGAACAAACAAACAGTCAGGAAGAAAGTGGGTGATGTGGTGGGTGGGAGTCTGTGTCCCAGCATTAGGAAGGCTGTGGTGGGGAGGCTGGAGCAACATGGGGAGGCTAACTCTGGGAAGCAGCAGCTGCTTCCTCCTTAGAAGTCCTCTACTTTAGTTAAAATACAGGCATATCACATTAGCTATAAACAAAGAGAAATCTTAGGTATTTAAAGTGAAGAGAATTCATAGAGTAAATATATAGAAATAAACCTATTAAAGTATTATTTATGATTCAAAGGCACAGTTTGTAATTCTTCGGATGTATAGAAAAGTGAGCAACCAGCGCAGGGCCTTTTTTGTTTTGGGTAAGCTGTGCCTCAAAGAAAAATTCCAAGAATAGTGTCCCCTTTATCTCGAGTCTAGAATATCTCGCAATCACTGAATCCCCAAATTTAGGCTACCCTGAGTTTTTATTCTGCACCAGAGTTAAGATGAAAATAATGTCCACTTATCAAACACCTATGATCAGAGGAGAAACTAAAATGTTCTGTGCTTCAACCAGTAAAGTTGACTGTGTTTGTGTTCCACATGCATCTCTACATGAAGCAGTGAAAAGGCAATTTACTACATGATAAATTATGAAAGAAAACTAGAAGATGAAGTAAAACCCTGCTTATCTCTTTTGGTTCAACAGAATAAGGTCGCACAAAAATAATGCATGTATGTCTATGCACCATGAGTGTGCAGGGTCTGAAGAGGCCAGCAGAGAACACTAGATCCCCTGGATCGGGATTTACAGACAGCTGTGAGATGCCATCTGTGTGCTGGGAACTGAGCCCAGGTCCTCAGGAAGACCAAGTACTCCTAAAAGCTGAGTCATCAATCCAGCACCCAGAAACAAGGTTTAAACAAAATATTTTCACTTTGAAATTTATTATGTGTCAGAGAGTAAGTGTGTGTGTCATAAACATAAATTCTGCAACAGATAAGTTATATTTGTACACAGACACACAGAATTTTTTTTTCACTATCTTTACAAAGTTTTCATGTCTAAAAAGATTAGAGGGCGGTGGTGGCATACACCTTTAATCCCAGCACTCAGGAGGCAGAGGCAGGTGGATCTCTGTTAGTTCGAGGCCAGCCTGGTCTACAACAGCTAGTTCCAGGAAAGGCTCCAAAGCTACAGAAAAACCCTGTCTCAGAAAAAAAAAAAAAAGACTACCACCACAGTTAGACAGAGGAGGTTCTGTCACCAAAACTGAAGGACAGCTATAAAATATGTCAAAGGGAAAATGGGAGACAATACATGAAGCAGTACAAAATGGAACAGGAAGTGCACAACAATGAAACCTAAAAGAGGAGATCCCACACTGGGAATTTCTCTAAGCAACAGGTCATCAAACATCTTCCCAATAAAGACTACTCAGACGTAAGGATCGCAATGAAAGCAGCACTTCCTGGTTCAGGGACAATTTTAATGAATGTCTTACTTTTAAAAATAGAATCTGTTAAAACTGCCCCATTAATTTCTTTCCACAAAGAACCACAATCACTTAGGCTCATTTTGTTAAACACTGGGAGAACAGTGGTTCTGTAACAGCAGTGACCCGATTACAGTAGATGTTAGCTGGATAAGAGAACATTATCCATTCAACCAAAAACACAGACTCTTCATCAAGAGATTCAAACCATGTGAGAGGGGGCTGAGGAGAATTATCCACTAGAGTCCAACTCCTCGGGGCTGAAGCGTCTCTGCTCAGAGTGAGAGAGCAGCACTCACGCTCACTGCCCTCATTGGTTCATAGAGGAAACATGGATTTCAGGAAGGAAAAATGGGCCTAAAATAAAGAGATAATAGTAGAGCTTGGCCACCAGAAAAAAAAAGTCCCTTCTCTATCCAAACTGTTGGCAATTTCAAAGGTTGAAGGCCACAAAGCAACAACCCACAAAACCTTAGGCTGCACCTTTGGTAGTGATGCAAGCAGATCAAGTGTGATCATCTACTCTATTAGTCAAAAATCAACTTAAGTTCGGATTTTCCAAAAAAAAATAGATTAATGGTTCACTAAACTTTCTCCTAATCTTGAAACAACTTAACCTAGAGCTAAAATTGTTCTATGATCAATATAATATGCATTATTGCCTCAGAATACTATATGAAATACATCTGACACTTGGCAGCATGCATTACTAGTGTCTAATTGTTTGACAGCAAAATTAATAATATTGTAGAGTTTAAGAATGTATTAAAAGCCTAAGAAGGCCTCAATTGATACTGAATAAATACGTCAACACAGTAAGCAGTAATTTCAGACCAGCTCCCTGTTAGCGCTGGCCTATTGAGACTGCCGAAGTGTTGGTTGGTTCCTTACAGGTCTCAGTAGCCCCATTTGATGCAGGGAAGGCAGGACATAGCTTCCCCAAGAGCCTGCCTGTTGCAGGCAGCAACCATATTTATCAACCTAGAGCAGAAAAACAAGGATATGTATGCTCATCAAAGACCCCTCATTAGAGTGGAGGTGTAGGAACGGCTGGAAAAGGTCTGAAGTTTAATAAACTGACCAAACAAGCACATAACTCACAACACTCGGAAAACAGATGAAGCCCATGCACTTTGAGGCAGAATCAGACGGCAGTTTTGTAATGGGTTCCGCTCTTTTCCACAGTTTAAGCCTCAATCAAATCAACTGTTTGTGAGGATTTTGAAACTAGCAAAGATTACAATCTGTTCTAATTCAACTGTTCAACCACTGTGGAATTGTGGATAAATCCTCGATGACAATGTTGGGGACACAGCCCGCCGGCGAGATCGCCAGACGTTCCCCACGTGCAGCAATACCGTGCGCAGCACCACCCTCCCCTCCTTCACTCATCTCAGACGCGAGAGCGCATTATCACACTCAGCTCAAAGATTCGCCAGGCTTGGCTGAGAACAGCTCTACAATACAAACGAAGCAAGTCCAGCCCCGTTCCAGATATTAACGCTACACATTCACAGGCTGATGGCAAGGTTAGGAAATTAATAACTATACTAGACATACCAGGGTTAAGCTGATGAATTTCTAAGCGTCATGCTTTCTGCAGTGAAACTATCTGAGATACATACAGCGTTCGGATTGCCTCTGCTGCCACAGACCAGGCACTTTGATACTCCACAGGTTGAGTAAATTGAATCCATATATTGTATTTACGCTCTCTGTCAAGGCTGCTGCTTGACATTTCAAGTGATCAAAGGCGAGCAGTCATCAACCCTGTAGTCTTCAATGCCATGTTTGTTACATTTAATCAAGGACTGGCTCCACCTCCCCACTCACCAACACTAAGAATGTCTGAATACACGGCAGTTTTCAGTAGCAAAGAGAGGCACACCTCTGTACAGAGACACAGAAAACCCCAACCAGCAAAATGAAAGGCGAAAGCAAATGAGCGTCATCCTCTATAACGTGTAAGAAAATAAAACTTAAAAGCAGAGAAATGCCCTGCAAGCATCCTACCGGAGGCAGCATCAATCACTGTGGAAACTCCCCTGCGATCAGAGACTGGACGGGATGACCCTGGCATGCTGACTGGGTCAGACCGGACTGGCTGGATCCTGCAATGCAATTTCATTTAGTTCACATATGTTACTGGCATGGAAACTGTCACTTCCTACAACAGACCTTAAATCAGGAGTGCTAGAATGGCTTAATCCATTAAAGAACCATACATTCTACAACCAGACCAAAAAGGAGCTACAGCCCCGAACTCCTACACAAAGCCACAGCTCTAAAAACATGACGTTCCCACCTTGCCAGGCACACTCTAACCTCTCGTTAGTTTGTGTTGTTCAGTAGATTAAGAAATGAGTTGAAAAACTGAAGTGAAAAAATGAATAGAATTGGAAAGAAAAAAAAAACAGTGAAAAGTTTTGTCTTTTAAAAGTATACATACGAACATTTCATGAAGTGCTTTTAGCACAGTGCCATAGAAGACAGCAATGATACAGCCAATCTATCTGTCTATCTCTCTGTGTAGACACATATAAATATAGACAGACAGACAGACAGACAGTCAGTCTCTGCCTTAGACTCAGAGATCCTCCTGCCTCTGCCCCCCAGTGTTGGGATTAAAGGTGTGCACGACTATATTTAATATTCCTATGTCATCATTACTCACTGTTATTTTATTAAGAAGAATAAGACACAATAACAAGTTTGTGCTGCCAAGGTCAGCCAGGGCCGCAACTAAGTAACTTCCATAAGATTATCAATTAACATGTAACAATCAATTTGGGCCTCAGCAAAACTGGTTTATTATATATGATATGAAGCTCAAGAAGGATAAGGTATAAATGCTGAATCTCCAGTTGCTTTAGAAAAAATACAATAATGATAATAACTACAATTGTTATTTAGTATATTTAAACATATTTAATAATCAACAATGTTAACACAGTTTAAAGTTAGATTTAAAAAATACTAGGAGCTCTTTCATATTTAGAAAGGAAAGAGGGTCTCGAAAAAAAACTGAAAGATTTTGAAAATGTACTGTTATTTAAAAATAAGTTATAAAATATTAGGAGGACTATATCTAAGAAAAGATGCCCAGCGGACGCTGCAGGAAACAAGAGGGTAGACTATGCACATGGGCACTAAGGATGCTTTCATGTGACAAAAGGGGATGGGGCCTGGTGACGGTGACTAGGGAATCAGTGGTAGGATCTTGTGTGTTTCACAGAAGAGAAAACGTAGTTTAGAAATAAAGGTCTCCTGCTTTAAAAGTTTTACTGCTGATACTTACATAATCGTGTGATGCTGTCAACACAAACCGCTGAATGACGGCCTTGACTACCTAAGTTAGCCCATGTTTAATAACCAGCAGCACAGAATGTGGACCAACAGTCTATGTGCACTGTCTGACATCTTGGAATCATGTTTAAAAGTTGGAACAAAATGAAGTTCAAGATGGAAGTCACTGAAAGATGAGCACTAGACAGAGGTTTAAACTAGCGTCAGGAGATAACCTCACCCTTAGGAAGCAAGCTTAAAGTGCATCAAGGCTTGGGGTTGGAGCAGCGCGGCAGAGCCACCTGCCCATCATGAACAAGGCCCCTGAGCGCTATGGAAGGGAGGAACGGAGGGAGGCAGAGGAAAGGAATGAAATAAAAACAGGGAAAGAAATGAAAAAAACAAGTTAGGCTTAGTGGTACATGCTTATGATCCAAGCATTAGTAAGGAAAGAGAGGAGGGATCGCAAGCTCAAAGCCAGCCTCAGCTATACAGCTAGAACAAATCTGGCTCAGCAGTTAAGAGCACGGGCTGCTCTTCCAGGGGTCCTGAGTTCAATTCCCAGCAACCATAAGATGGATGACTCACAACCATCTGTTATGAGATCTGGTGCCCTCTTCTGGCCTGCAGGTAAACATGCATGCAGAACATCGTATACATAATAAATAAATTAATTAAAAAAGAAAGGAAAAATGAAGCATTGGTGGAGTAAAAGCAAAATCACTAAAAAAAAAAATAAAAGAAAAGGAAAAGGACTAAGGACCTTTCAGAAAGCAAAGAAATTTCTATGGTGTCCATAAGGGAACAGAGTCGAATTTCCAGACACATTGTGGGATAGAACTAGCATAACTCAATGAACACACATGACAGGAAAAAAAGAGACGTGAAGAGTGAACATAGCTCAGCTGTGCTACATCACACCTATCATCCCGGCACTCAGCAGGAGGCTGAGGCAGGAGGACAGTCATGAGTTCAGAACCATTCTGACTACACAGTGAACTGCAGAACAACCTGGGCTACAGAATCAGAACCAGTCACTAAAAATAAAAATTAAAAACAAAATAAACCCTGGATTATGGCTTTAGCAGGAGATCTAAGGAGTCGCGCAGGACTGGGAATGAGAGGAAGAGTCCCTGTCCACACAGTTAAATGGCCAGTGCTTTGGAGACCATCACAATAAAAGTTAGGCGGGTGAGTGGCATCATTTGTATCCCAGCCCCTCTGTGCACAATTCCAAAACTGGTGCCTGGCATGCACATAATAACTATGTCCTGCATTTAAAAAATGTAAACAAATTCTGAAAGCCTCATCTAGCCTGGCAACAATTTTGTCTTTGTTTTGTTTTGAAACAGGGGCTCTCTTATGTGGTCCTGGCTGGTCTTGAACTCACTCACAGAGATCCAGCCATCTCTGGGTATGGCTAGGCATGGGCCATCATACCCAGTTTGGTTTTGTTATTTTAATTTTTTAGAAATTTTTATACTTTATTTTTATTTTTTGTACATTGATGATTTGCCTGCATGTATATCTGTATGAAGTTATTAGACCCCTTGGAACGGGAGTTATAGACAGTTGAGAGCTGCCATGTGGTGCTGGGAATTGAACTCAGGTCCTCGGGATGAGCAGCAGTGTTCACTAAGACATCTCTCCAGCTTTGGTTTTGTTATTTTTTTTAAAAAATATTGCTATTGACAAAGAATAAAGGCATATTTCATCCAGAGATTAGAATATAATTTCCTATAATTTTATTTAAAAACAATGCATAATAGATATTTAAAATTTTGCAAAGGTATTCTTATGGCCTTGGACTCACTAACCACCCATCTAAGCCTCCTGGATGCTGGAATTAAAGATGTGTGCAACTATACCCATCAGAGTTTATTAACAGACTGATTTTTCTCCTGATGGGGCTGACTGGACCCAGCCTCAGGCATATGAGACACCCTTTAGCCCTCAGCCATATCCCAGTCCTCGAATTCTTTTGAAAGAGAGGACAAGTAAAATGAGGATTGTAAATTAAATGCTATGCTAATGCGAGACTACAAAGTTTAAAAGTAACCAAATTGAATCATAAAAAGTAGAAATGAAAAGCATTCTCTTGAGACATGTATATGATCCTGACAAGTAGGAAGTAGAGTATGGGTCAGGAAAACCTAGGCCACCAATCACAAACGAAGTACACTGACCCTTCATCTCGCGTGATGTAATAAGTAAGGGAAGGAGACAGGCGCAGGTGCAGAACTAAAGACAGCAGTTCCGGCTTCAGAACGATGGCGGAAGGTACATTCGCCAGTCTGAACAAGAAGCACAAACTGGACAGCTTTTTAAAGTGCTCTGGCATTAGCAAAAAGATACTTCAGGACGAAAGTATTTGCAGCATGTGGTCAGCCCGAGAGAGAACAATAAATCACAGTTACAGATGGAGTCAACAATAGGATATTGTGTCAAAAGGAGCCATGAACACTGCACAGGACACTCGTTACAAAGTCATCCTGTCTTACAACTAACCTCCTGGTTCCCCTCTCTTACCTGAGACTGTTGAGATCTAGATCATCTGTATCGAAATCCAGGAGCGGCTGTGGTGTGTCGCTTGGCCCGTGAGACTGCAACACGGAGGAACTAGATGATATGACCGTGGTCTGCCCTGAGGGGTGGATGGTTTTAAACTGGAACTGGGGACCCATCCACAGGCGTCTGTGGGGTCCAGTGTGTGTTACAATTTCAACCTGAAAAAGAGACAGGGTTGTGGTTCAATATATTATGGTCTGCAGTGGTAACTTCTTGTTCCTTTAATACTCACTTTCCAGTTTAGTGAAGTAAAGACAGTCGGAGTACCTGAGCCAAAATACAACCACAATCCTAACTTACATGGATATTCCTGTTCTTCCAGGAACGGCAATTTAGTTCCCACTACACACAACCGGTGACTTTTAATGCCTTAGACATCCAGTTCTAGGGGTGCAGCGCTCCTTTCTGATCTCTCAGAGAAGCTATACTCAAGTACATACACACATACATATGTCCATAATTTAATATAAAATCTTAAAAAAAACCAAATTGCTTCCTGCAAGAGCCATAGTGTAACAAAAAGCCCAATACCAGGAATGAGAAGTCTGTTTAGGTTGAAGCTCCACTCACTCACTTTCTCTCTGCAGACCCTGCCCCTGAGGAAGCCCTCCAAGTGGCAGCTCCCCCTCCCCAGATGATCGACTATGCAGACAAGGTATTTAAGACCCAGCCCATAAACAGGCCATGTGATTTCTCCTGACCAATCTCCCCCCAGATTAAATCTGGTTTTATTAATTCAGCCTGATCTGATTTATTGCATCAGCAGAGAGACTCAGTATCAGGGTGCAGAAACCCTTTCAAAGCCCTCTTTTGAACTGAGGGTCAGGACTGCAAAAGACTCAAAACATTATAGATTGCTGCTGATGCCCTTGGTTATGGCCCAGATGCAGAATGAAAATCCCTATTGCTGACCATATACTTTAGACAGAGGACCCAGAGGGTGTGAATGGATCTGACCTGAAGGTCTCCTACCTGGGAACTAGCTTTCATGATACCACAATTTGCCAAGCTTCTAAAGGAGGAAAGCAAACCAGCTATGATATCTATGAACCACAACAATGACCAGCAAGGCACAAAAACATTAAGGTCACAATCGTGGGACATATGCCTGGATGGTTAGCAACAACTCTCTTAAGACTAGACGCATTTAAACCATGGACTAGAAGCCTAGCCAACTCCCTGAGGCCATTGGGGTTGTGGATCTTGGAGGAGATTCTGGGGCCTCCACTTTACTAACCTACATTCTCAAATTCTTATGCCCACAGATTAGTTCTCACCCCTCATCAAGGAGACAACTCTTTCAGGTATATGGAGACCATTACAGAAAACTATACTTATCAAAATGTAGAGTTGTGGAGCCTAGTCCCACATCTAAGTCTCAGGGATTATTGAGACAGGAAGATAGCTGTGAGATCTTGTCTCCAGGAAATGCCCAAGAAGGTACACCAATAAATCTCACCAATGTGGCTGCCTAAACATGACTAACAATAACACCAAGAGACATGCTAATATGGAAGGGGCGTTCTCACAAGCCTCAACCAAGACCAAGAACTGCAGGCAACTAAGGAATGCCAAGGGGGAGAGACAGTCTCTCCCAGGAAAGGGCACACACATTGCTTATCCAATACCAAATGGTCAGTCTTGAAAACTTACATATATTATACAGAATAAGCAGGTTGTAATCATATTTAGGAATAAACACACACACCATACACACATACCACCACCAACAACAACAAAAATTAAAGAGAAAAAGAGCAAGAATTTTAAAGAAAATGGGGGGAGGAAGGTTTGTACATAGGAGGGCTTGGAGGGAGGAAAGGAAACCTGAGTTGTGGACCCCATGTAACGAGATCAGCTTCCTAGGGACTGACCGCCCTTGTAAACTCAATGGAGCCAGCATTTACCACAGTGAGGGCATGCACTGAAAGCGACTAAAAGTAATTCTCTCAAGCTCTTGAAAACCATGCAGTTGTTCTTGGCTCTAGAAAACTAAGATAAGGCCCAAATCATCTCACAGATGAAGCTGGCTCCCTTGTACAATACAGTAGCATATTTACATTTCTTCCAAGTTTTCTCACGTCTACTTTTTAAAATACATTTTTAAGATTAAATTCTACTTATGTGTAGGTATCTGTGTGAGGATACATCAAATGTGTACAGGTGCCTGGAAAGTCCAGATGATAGCCGGGTTCCCTAGGTGCCGGATTATAGGCAGCTGTGAGCCGCCCCAGGTGGGAGCTGGGGACTCAGCGCACTGAACTCCTGAGCTGTCTCTCCAGCGCTCACATCTATTTTAAATAAAGGAGCTATCCTGTTTCCCTCATGGAACTGACGCTTGATCAAAATGTTTTTTTCTACTGTCATAAACACCGACAAAGGATTCACACACAGCAAAACAGAAATTCAAAAGTTTTATAAGTATCAAATCTACGGAAGGGGTGGGGCATTGCCAGGATTGTACTCAATATTGTAAGAAAAAGGAACAGAAGACGGGGGAGCCTGAAAATGGCTCCGCAGACGACCCTGGGAAGAGCAGTTTCTGGAAATCTTCAGCAAAATCCAACTACTCTTGTCCCAGCCTTGCCACTGCCGTATCCACACCTGCGCTAAGGCCTAATCAAACTGGCTCCCACGTGCCTGGAGTCCTCGCCCCGATTCTTTTATATTTAATTACGTTTCTCAGATTGCAGTGATTAAGTTTTAATAAAACACAACTGACAAGGTCCACGGAGTGCAAAGGCGTGCAACTTTGAGAGGGCACAGGCATCCTGGTCTTGGAAGGATATTCGCATACCCACTATGAAAGGGAGAGAACACTCAGAGCAAGGACAGCGATTTCTGATTCTCAGAGTTGCACTCGGCAATGTAAATTAGGCCACAGATAAAGAATTGTGTATATTTTAAGCTCAAAACCGTGAGTGTCACAGAGCCTAGAGGTAAACATATGCCCGTGCAATTTCACTGAGGCGATAGCCAGATGTTGCAGTATTCACACGCCTGCTGTGTGCAGGACAAACATACTGTATGCACTTCCACACTGACAGCACACAGTACCCCTTCTTCTCAAAGAAAAGCTGAATGAAGGACAATGGTTTCTGTGCCAGCACTCTTGGACAAATCCTGTGCACAATGGGTTATTTTATCCTGATAGCACCAGGAGAGGAAGGACCTCCGCATGCCAGAAGATGGGCCGCCATTCACAGGCACCCCGCAAGCATTGCTGGGTCTTGGAATAAACATTGTTCCTCCAGTTTCGAGAGCCACTTCTGCTTTTCGGGCTACTCCCTGAAAACACCACAAAGGGTCCGACTTCTCTGAGGCACCTGTCTGATAAAAGCTGCCAAATGGGTAATGCGAGACAGGTCGTTAACCTCCCCAAACGATGTCAGGCTGGAGGCAGACACAACAGCATCTGTAATGAAGTCACTGTAATCGCTCCACTGTGAAATCTGCCCAAGTCGCTTTGAAATCAAAGCGCTTCACTTGAAGACGGAGCCACCAGTGGGGTGAGAGTGGCTGAGGGACGCTGTTTTAGCATGGTGCGGAGGCCATCGGTAATAGCCAGGAAAGGAATTCCAGCCAGAACTAGCAGAAAACACTGCTGACCTCCCCCAACAAAAGCATTTGGACACTTTGTATGCTCTGAAAGCAAACGTTTGTATGAGCACAGATAAATGTCAGTGAAGTATAGACGTAATATGTACAAGTAAAATATATGTGTGCACTCCTGCAACAGTATTTCAAAGACATTCTTAATAAGGAAATACTCATAGTTCTGGTGACTCACAAAGTGTACCAATTATCTCCACTTTCCTGTAAGGAAAATAATAGAATAAACACAGATTTCCATTCTTCCTTATGGCTCAGCGGTTACGAGCACAGCCTGCTCTTCCAAAGGTCCTGAGTTCAATTCCCAGCAACCACATGGTGGCTCACAACCATCTGTAATGAGATCTGGTGCCCTCTTCTGGTGTGCAGGCAGAAATGCAGGAAGAATACTGTATACATAGTAAATTTTTAAAAAGAGAGAGAGACCTGGTCAGTCGTCCTCATCAACTTAGACCATGAAACACAGTATGGACAAGTTCAACAGAACCACCATATATGGGCTACCCATGCATGCTTTGCCAGAGCATAAATTTCATTTCATTTTCATTGCAATAAACCCAATATATCAGAGTTTTACCTGGGAAAGCCATTCTTCATCTTCCTGTCCACTATGGTCAGAGGCCAAGCTGTCATAGGACCCATGTCGAGTAATGGGGCCGGGACTTCCAGGGGGAAGCGCTACAGGAGAAAAAAAAGAATTTAAACCTCTCCAAATCGTGCATTGGAAAATCAGATGAGAACATAATCAGCTCAAATAGGTGATATAACACATACAACACAGGTGCAATTCATGAACTGATGAGCAAACAAGTCTTAGAAAGATCTCCGATTAACGGTAAACGCGGGCCAAGCTGTTGGCAAGTGTTGTACCCAGTTACTCAGAAGCTACAGGAAGGGATCTTGTCAAGGTCAGTATGGGCAACAGTAAGAGGCTTCATTTTAAAAAAAAAATCAAAACCCGCAGAAAACAACTGTGGACATTTAGTGGTGAGATCCTTGGAATAACTGAATCCATCTGAACAGCCAGGTTCACTGAGGCGCTGGCAGACCTACTCGCTAGGTGACCTGTGACGGATCCCGAGAACCCATTCGTCACTTTTATGTACAGCGAAGGCTCAGGAGCTCCTGTCCAAACAACAAAATATTTCTAACATTCACTGAGTTCCAACAGTTACTCAAATTTTGTGTCTCCACACCCCAGTGTTTCTTTGAAGGCACATCATTCCTTATGGCTGTGAATTTTCTCCATCTCTACTGAATGCACAACTCCCCAGCTCCCCCCACCTCCCTTCAGAGAAATCAAGCATTGAAGCTAACTGGGAAACAGGACCAAAGAGAAGGCATGGGGTGAAGGGACAGAAGCAGGATGAGTCGTAAAGGGCCATGGCTGTAACAGGAAAGAATCTCATCATTTCCACGACCAGGGAGATTTGTAAATTCATCTAGATGCCAAATTTCCTTAGTATAGGCTATTAAAAAGAAAACAAGCATTTTAAATATTCTTAATACAGATTCAATGAAATGCTTAATACATTCCTCCATGAACAGTAAAGGAGATGTCAATCTTCTTTGATGATGTCAAGGAAACATATGGAGAGAACAAAATTTTGTGGAAACAGATCCAACAAAGAAGATGAAGTATGACCCAAGGCAAAATTTTAAAAGACACAAGTTCACAAAACTAGTTATTTGAACTTGTTTCAAAAAAAGAAATGAGACCTAATTCAGTCATTATGGACAGACATAGTGCCGAAATGTAAGGTGTGCAGTATCTTACACTGTTGTTAACTGTCGTTTCTTCAAAATCATGGTTCTCTAGCTATAACATGTTGATATTTAACATGAAACCCAAATGATGACAAAGCCACACAATTATATTTTTTATGATGGCAAATGGCATCATGAATAAAAGAATATCCTAACAATTACCTATTATTATTCCAACAATCTTTGGGGACTAATTCTGGTATAGAATTAGTAAAGATGGTAAGTCAACTAATTTTTCAAGAGGCAGCTGCCCCCAAATCATTCATCACCTTTGTTTGATGTGAAATTATCGCCACTGACAAAACCAAGAGGAACTATCAGTTCTCTCTCTTCCCTTATTTCAAAAAAACAGTGGGGTAGTTATGCCTAGGGCTATGAGTCCAATCTCAGCACGCAGAAGGCAGAGGATTTCATGTTCAATGCCCCCACAAAAATCAGAACATACCATAAAATAATAAAAAAAGCTTGACAAGACGGTAGGTAGCACGTGTTGTGTGGGACAGATGAGAAAAGATGTTAGTGACGTTTACTGAAGTCGCGTAGAGACCAGGGGACATGGAGTACAGCAAGAGCAGCAATCTGGGTGGTAAAGCTGGAGCCACGTGACCGAATGACCACACAGCTGTGAGCAGGCAGGAAATCACCTTTCCACAAGAAAATAAAACCTAATGTGAAATCTTCAAAGAGACTGTGTGCGTACCACATGCCCTGGACCTAAAGTCATAGCTTTCTCAGAATAAACACTCAAAAAATAATAAGCGTAAGGCTGAAGCTTTGTATTCTAGAGTGACAGCGGCAGAATGGTTTGACACTAGGACTTCATGAAATTGTGGACATCAGGGTGGCAGGGATGGGCGTAGGGCGAGGATGGAGTGGACTATTGCCGGAATAACCCTGGTCTTGAGCTGGTGGTTTATTGGTTTGCTGCACTATTGTTATCTGGTGGTGGGTATGCTTGGAATTTCCCATGGGGTGGGAGGAGGATGAGGAAGTAGGGAGGAGGAGGAGCCCCTCCGTCCTCATCTGCTTTACAAAGGAAGTAGTAAATATTCCAAATATACAACAGAAATGAATTCTTTGTATATGTGAAACAGTGGCAATAGATAAGTCTCCTTTAAACTGCCAGAAGGGGGAAAGGCAAGGAAAGGAAATCAGGAATTTGAACCTCGAACTTCTACATGGGGATTTTAGAAAGGCCTTCTGTTCACTGGTTTCCAATTAAGATGCTCTAGCAGTACCAGAAGATGGAAAAATTAAAGTGCAGGAGAAATATCTTCCGTGTTAACTGAATATCCCTTTTTTTCTCCCCTATACTTATGGGTGTTTTAAACTTCCTCCAATCCTAGTAGGTAGAGAGTAGTCAGCATTCACTGCCTAAGGAGGGAAACAACTACTGGGTCAATGGGAAGAGTAAATGGAAACTTTGAACCTAGTGGGATGAAAAACAAATCAGAATGGACACCTGACTGGAGCAGAGTCTGCGCACTTTCCAAACGCTCCTTAGAACTGGAAAGGAAAGCAATCCTGCCCAGTGACAGGTACTGACTGGCTGTGAGAGCAGAGAATCTCCACTCTGTTAAAACTGTGCCACTCTCGGATAGAGTGCAGAAAGGGTAGAGCATCTGGTACAGGTGCAACAGGAACAGGACAGGTCCAAAGGACCACAAGGCAGGAAGTAGAAATAAGAATGAATGCTAGGGCGGCTGTGTCCATCAATAACCAACAATCTCATCAGGATCTAGGTCATGCACTTGGTACCAACAAGAATAAAATGTTCTCAAATGTTATGTCAAAATATTTTACACAACATTTAGATGCAATACTAGAAAGGATATCAATGATGCATTTTTCATACTTCTAATAACATAGGCTCAACTATAATTCAACTATCTATCTATCTATCTATCTATCTATCTATCTATCTATCTATCTATCTATCTATCTATCTATCGGTTTTGGTTTCTCAAGCCAGGGTTTCTCGGTGCATCCCTCACTGCCCTGAAACTCACTCTGTATAAAAGGTTGACCTCTAACACAGAGATCCATCTGCCTCTGTCTCCTGAGATCTGGGATTAAAGATGTGTTCTACCACTGCCCTGCGAAGAACTATCTTAATTTTAAAATTTAAAAGGGGAGTTTTATAAACTAATTTTATATGTAGTTGTGTATCTGAGTGTACATGTGTATATGCATTTTTGTATGTATGTATGTATGTGTGTGTGTATGTGTGTGTGTATGATGGAGGATGAGAACCATGCGTGCGCCTGGTAACAATGGGGGTCAGATGAGTCAGATTCCTTGGAATCAGAGTTATGGTTGTGATCGACCATGTGCTGCTGGGGCCTCTAGAAGAGCAGCAAGTGACGCTCACACTAAGGCATCTCCCCGACCTTTGCTAGCTGGTTATGTATACCAGCTCTTTTTAGGTGATTGACAGACTTGCCAGAGCAAAGGTGCAGGAGCATCAAGATGTAAAGTTATCACCTTGTCCCCTACTTTGGTTACAGGAATTTATAGTGCACCTTACATGCATGCAAAGGAAGCACTGCCAATTTACTTTAGGAACAGCACTTTAAAAACACTGTCTCCACAC
The DNA here is from genome assembly GCF_903992535.2 of Arvicola amphibius. Taxonomy (NCBI): domain Eukaryota; kingdom Metazoa; phylum Chordata; class Mammalia; order Rodentia; family Cricetidae; genus Arvicola; species Arvicola amphibius. The sequence goes on from NC_052050.1 coordinate 35,682,260, forward strand.
AGACATTGGATAAACAGAGAACACCGGGCAGTTATATGCTAACTGTGACCCCGAATGTTTACAGCCTGTGTTCTCAGGGAAGCAGGCATGCCGAGAATGAGTAAACAACAGCTCAAAAACAACAACAAAACCCCAGCTAGTGTACTTTGCTGTCAGAGAGGGATATGTGGGTGCATGCTTGTATGTATACATTCATAGTTCACGTGTCACAGGGGCCAATAAAACAGAACAAGTTTGTCAAGTGCTGATCTCTGCAAAATACCCCTTTCAGTCTCAGCCCAAACTGCTTCCAAATTGATAAAAACAAAGTAAGTGAAATCATGAAGAGAAAGATGAATGTTTTGATGACTATATCCCTAGGTCCGACACGCACATAAAAATTTCTCAGTAATCAAAGAATATGTCCTGAATTCTATGAAAACTTGGAAGAATCTTGGTTTTGACTTCTGAGGTGTTTTCTGTAGCTGATTACAAAGATCAGTGTGCACAGAAGTTATTATTATTATTATTATTATTATTATTATCTAAAGAAAATTGAAAACACCACCTCCCATGCTCCGCTAGCCATAATTATGAACCAATCCACGTGACATTTAAACCTCCACCTCTGGGCTCTGCTAAAACCTCCTTTCCATTTTAGCATACATCATACATACATGTGTGATGTGGTTCCGGGTTCTAGAAACAAGTCAGTGCTACTTCAGGGGATGCACATTTACTGCACAAACTGCTGCACTTTCGGAGAAGTAAGTGGTTCCTAAAATTCCACCCAAAGAAACAGTTAAAGCTCAGTAACCTTGGTCCTTCATTAGTAAACCTACTCTGCGCCAAGGACGATGCAGGATTCAGCACTGTCATGAATGTCTCTGCAAGAGAACAGAGGGAGAAATAGTCCTCCCAGTGGGTTGGGTGTGATTTGCAAGCATTCAGCACAAAGTCAGACATCTTAATGTGATTAAAGGGACATAAGAATTGCCTCAAGATTGAAAAAAATGTGTGGTTCTATCTAGTACTACTAAATTAGATAAATTAAAGATTTGCAATGCATAAAAACATGAAAAGGTCAAGAACACATGGGTCACGAGCCCCTCGCATAGACTGCACATAAAGCAATAAGTAATCAAACAGTGGTATGAACGCAATGCGCGGCTCTAGTATGCACACCAGTGGAAGGAACTGCTTCCTTCAGTTCGTCTGGGTTTCTGGGTTTTTCTGGGTTTTTCTGGTTTTTTGGTTTTGGTAACACTAAGAAAACATCTCAAGTGTGGCTCCAGAAGCTCAGAAAACACAGCAGCTCAACAGCAGTGATGGCAGATGACCAAGTCTGGCCTCCCGACTTTCCCAGGCAATATGAGGCCGTTGAGGGTCCTACGAGTAACTGCAATGAGGGCCAATATGAGGGTGCCCACCAAACACAGCTGTGCTCACCCACACACGGCCTCACATTCCAAACGAGAGGAGAGTCCTATCTACTGTAGAGCTATGTGAAAAGCGAAGTGGAATTTAAACCCACTTAAGAACACAATGAAAGGTTTGAAACCTGGACTATACAGGCATGGTGCTCTCTTCGGAGGATCATCAGGAAGGCTGGTGGCCGAACTTTGTGAGTGCCACCTAACACTCTTGAGATTCAGGAGCAGGGTGCTTTCTGTACTCTGCAAAGTCCCCACCCCACAGAAAATGATGAAAAGCAGCCTAGCTGAAGTCTTTAGTGAGGCCCTGAGAAGCCAATAATGTGCCAACAGGTTTCAGTCCTTTAAGTTATTTCAGGGAACAATGTGTCTTTTTCGAGCTACAGAGAACTTTTTGACTTCAATGACATCATGCTGCCCTGAATGAAATAGCTCCTGCTCCAGGTTCACCCAAAGGCCAACAGTGATAAACTCCTGCTCAAGAACAAACTTGCACATATACTGTTTCTTATGAAAAGCAGCACTTCTGTAGCGACTATACAATATGACAGTGCTCCAAACCGAACCCTGCTTCTCATGAGAAAGTATTTGGGCCTCCAGGGGAGAACGAGAGGGCAAATGCAGTTTCTTACTGTGGAAATGGAAATCTGCTTAAAAGCTAAGTCTCCAACACAAACAACCAAACAGCAAAATGAACAGAGAAGTTCCCAGTGATCCAACCATGCCCAAAGGGAAAACGCAAGAGCCAAGCAATCTGTGAAAGCAGCAGTAACCACACATCTATAACCTTCAAGAGACTGTCGTTTTACGTCTTATCCCTCTCTCCACACTTCCCCTGTACAGATTCCTAAAGTCTCCTTCCATCACATACTTATCTGGGTGACAGACATTCGTTACTTTTCAATGACTAAGGCAAAAAAGGAAAAAGGCACCAGCTACAAAATCATACACCAAAAATATCCAAAGAAATGGTTCCTATTAGAACCCACTCACTCTGTTATAGGCGCTGTAAGTGGGCGCCAGGGAGCACACTGAATTTTACAGAGGCGCTCCCTCACTGCGGCCCTGCTTATTAGTAGGCACACTTCACAAGAGCCAACAGCAGTGTAACAGTACATACAGGAACAAGCATCTCCCACGTTTATATTAAATGGATCAATGATCTTCCCTGCACCCTGGCCCAGGGGTACCATAGATGTTCGCTAATTAATTATTAAAGTTTTTTGCATTCAGTCATTGCACATCTCTGGTTTCACTTTCCTTTTCTTCCGCATTCCCAGAAGAACAGTCACCAGCAATATATAATTAGAAAAATGACATATTCTTATTGTCTATAAGAGAATCCATTTCCCCGAATAGCCTTCAACTCCGGGTACATCTTATCCCTCTCTCTCCAGTTTCCTTTTCCAGATTCCCAAAGTCTCCTTCCATTGCATGACTAAAGGACCTCTCATTTGTTATTCCTGTTGCCCTAGAGGTCATTTTACATTGTGTGTCTGGACAAATGATATCTGGAGGCGGCCTGGCAGGGCTCACAATTTCGTTTTACTACTCAGCATGACCGTAAAGATCTCATAAAATGAAGAAAACAATAGAGCCTAATGGACTGGTATTCTTGGCCAGATCAGCAACTCTGCTGAGCAAAATTTCCAAAGCATCCCAATGTGCAACTTGGAACGGAGTAAACAAGAGTGTGGCAACGTCTTTAGGACATCAGCAACTAAAGTCCCAACTGGAAAGATACCCACAATGCCAACTTAACATGTGCGTCTGCAACTCAGTCAGCAGCGAACCTCATCACAGGCACATTAACAACAATAGCAAGATAAGTAGGGAATAAGTCCACCCTGCCTGCAGTAACGAGACGGTCTTGCTTAGAGCTTGTGGAGTGACGCCATAGCTCTGGAGTCTAAACAGCAACACGAGACTGCATCCTCCTGCCCATCTGCAAGCAAACACGACTTACCTTCTGGGAGGTAGTGAGGATGGTTAGGGGACAGGGAGGACTTTCCATTACCTGTATGCTAGTACATTGGAAGTGGTGTAGACAGTGTACCTATATAAAAGTAGGTATTTAGTAGAAAGCTGTGCAAAAAGAGAACTACAATAGGGTCAGCAGAGCGAGTCCAGCCGAGGAAAGGAACTGGAAAGCAATCAAATGCACCGTGAGGGATGACTGCCACGGTGTGGAAAACCAAGTGACTCACGGTGTGTTCAGTCACGTGTCTCAGCAGCTTACCAGGTGCAACAAGTTTTTCTAAGACAAGGTGATGCTTCTCCTTTTGTTTATGCACAACATGTCTGCATATTAACATTTCTATATTTACAAAAATATCAAATATAAGACCAACTTTACTCCATTTTCAAACCTGTAACAGTGAAGTGTTTCAGCTGAGAGGAATGGTTGCCTGATGGAGGCAGAAGTACTGGAGTCTAAATTTTGTGAAGAATCATGAGCCGCACTAGGACCTGGAGTCACTGACCTGTAATCTCAGCTATATGGGAGGCTGAAGCAGGAGGATTGCAAGCTCAAAGTCATCAGGGTCTACAGCGTGAGTTGCCCGAGCAACACGATGAAATTCAGCTTTATAAAAAGTGAAAACAGGGGGGGCGGGTCAGATGGCCCAGCGGGCAACGGCATTCGCGGCCAAGGCTGATGATCAGAGCTCCACCAGGGAACTTACGGTGGCGAGAGAGCCATTTCTTGGACTGATCACCAGCACCACAAAACACACCCACGAAAACAAACGAACACAAACAGAGCAGGGCGACAAGTTGAAAAGGGGTGGGAAGCATTTAGAAAAGCAATCATTTTGCACAGAATTAATGCAGCTTCTCCCATGCTTTACTTGTTTATTGCCTAATACTATTCTAGGAAAGTCTAGATCATTATACAGCAGAAAGAACTAAACAGACATTTGCTCTTGCCTAAGCAAAAGAGGCAAAGTTGTCTTGGCAAGAAGAAAGAAGCGCTTTTAGACCTTGAAGACACCAATATTTTCAGCTCATCCATAGGAATGTATTTCAGAATCCTAAATCATCATTATGGCTACACTATGTATTCCTTTAAGTCCAAATAGATCCATTAAACACAGAAGCAAGAGGGTTGGGCCGACTAACAATCACCTATGGGCTCCCTCTGAAAGCAAGAGAACCTTTCTCAAGGCTTGATCCTCTTCTGGCAAACAGCGCGAGCCACTTGGAGCTCTCCAGACCCCTGCATCCACCTCACCTGCAGTTCTAAAGTCATCAGCAGACGCAGAGGGAAACAGTCATGGGGAAATGTGGAGAAAGACCTCCCTCTGCCTCTGTGTGCACACGCACATGCAAAGCGTTCCCCAGGAAACAGAAGCAGGGCAGGTTACAGGTAGAGCCACAAAACAATCTGCTGTATTCTGTGTATGTTTGACCATTTCTATAACTACTTTTCCTATCTTTATTTTTATGGGATGCGGGGGATCAAAACCAGGAATTTTTACATGGCAGAAACTGAAATGTAGCCACATTCCTAAAATTTTTCAAAAGTGTTTCAGACATCTGAAAAGAACCTGATCAATCACTGCTCACGTGGAGACGGGTCGACTATAACCTGGATGCTGTTCTTGGCTACAGAATAAACTATATAGACTAGCCTCGATTATTCGGGGAGCCACAGATTAAATAGATCAGAATGACATCTTTTTAAAACACTTCTTCATGTGCTTTCTGTGCCTCTGTGTGAAGACCCCATGAGCTCTGATTCCCATGCCCGCGGCTCACATTCGGTTTCTGACCTCTAACAACCTTCTTTTCCTTCGTCCTCTATCCCTCCTTTCCTGTTCTTTCCTGGTTTTCTTTCTCTCCGACTTTTCTTTTTTCGTTCCTGGCACTTTAATTTTCTCTGAATATTAATATATCAGCATAATAGGAATTTCTTAAAATTGTAATTCAAAAAGTAAAAGATGAGAGCCATGCCACTCTCTCCTTCAATGAGACAGAGACTGAAAAAATAATCTCAGGATCAAATATTCTTCTGACACTTCAGAAGTTTAAGGTTAAGAGTCGACTCATCTTAAGATAAAGCTTCTGAGCCTTAAGGCAAATATCCACAGACCATTCTAGAAATTAGTCGTTCTGCACAAATGGATAGCAAAACTCCTTACAAGTTACTAGGAGAATGAAGATGATCAAAGTCCAAAGACAGAAGAGTGACAATGAATTTGCATTTTCGATAAGAATTGATAAATAAAATGGTTTTTGTTGAATATTTGGGGAAATTCACACACTCCTAGAGAGGCACACTTGCTAAGTGGCCTGTTCAGATCTGAGGAGCTGAGACCAACAGAGATACGTTCTCTGTGGTGCTGCTGCTTCTGCTGCTGCTGCTTTACCACGAAGCACTGCTGGCTGCAACACTCGGCTGTGCCTGTTATGAAGTCCTGGGAACATCAGAGCCAAGAACTTCTAAGGAAGCCTCCGTTATTACGAGAGGTATCCAAGGAGCAATCTCACTTGACAGTCCTACAACAGAGGGCTCACCGACTTCCATTTTTAAAAGAGGGCAAGAATACAGCAAATTACTGCAACTGTTACTATTATTTTGGCATTATTGGGGTGGAGCAAAGTATGGATATACTGTCTCAAATGTAGGTAGAGAAACATAGTTTTTTTTTGTAAAGAATAGCAGATACCTTTGAGTCCATCATTAGTTAAATATTAACATTTCCTGTCAGAACATAAAAGGTGGAGAACAGCGAGATGACTGGGCTCAGCTGTGGAGGCTCACTGGCATCCCCTCCAGTGCCTGGGGCACTATGTCCTTTTCACTGGGTAAGCCCCTGAATTACTTAAAGGGTTGTTTAATTTCATGTGTATGGCTGTCTGCCTATACGCATGTATGTGCCCATGTGAGTGCCTACAGGAGGTTGTAAGCTGCCACATGGGTGCTGAGAACCAAACACAGGTCCTCTCCAGGAACGCTAAATGCCCTTAATACCGAGCCAGTGCTGCAGCCTCCTAGGCTCTGAAATTTGGGTTCAGGAAGTTATAGCACCCCAGTTCTTCCAGGTGCAAAGGGGTTTTCATTGCTTAATTATAAAGATGAGGAACCTGAGGTACAGAAACTAGTAACTCAAGGACCCGTATAGGAAAACAAACCACCTCTTTCCAAATTTCCCATCCCCAAACTAAAAGTCCTACCTTCTGTGCGAAGTAAAGCAAGAACAGACACATATTTAGAGCAAGCACAATTGTGAATGCAGCCCAAGGGCTGAGCTATGAGGTTCTCTTGGTATTTTCTGGAGTATCAGAAAAGAATTCCTGGGCCATGAGTCAGGATAGTTTTTACACAGCGGGAAAATGTTAAGTCATTCACAGGAGAGCAGCTGGGAGAAGCTGCTCCGTTAATAGCAAAGAGGTGTAGATGCACACAGAAGACACAATACTGGGAGGAGAGATCTCTGCTGTAGCAAGATCCATATTTATATGATTACATTTCCCATAGCTGAGAGCAGCTATAATTAATGGATTTCCCTCCCCCTCTTAATGCAGCCATTTGTCATTCAAAAAGAGAATGCCCAATCAATTTTGATGTATTAGTAAGCAGTTTGTCAAACAGTGCTATAATCCAGTTAATATATTAATTCTTGTCATGGACCGAATGCTAACTACTGTTAGGTTTTCTGTGACTGGTTTGGAGAGAAAAACCTATGCCTGAACTCCTGCTCACGCTTAAGCCATAATCACTCTATCTCCTTCTTGACCCATGTCTGTCTGTGAACTGGAAACAAAACCATTAGCTATGCAGTGCATCCTGGAAGCTGCTCCAAATTCAGAGCGGAAAAGGAACCTGAAGTTTTCTACACTCCTCAATGGGAGAGCGGGCCACTGGCGGCTGGGCGAAAGGGCTGGAGTCACCAAGAATCTGAGGAGCAATCCTGAGTGTGTGAGGGATGAGGGCTCAGCCCACTCACTGTATCTAAAACAGTGTGTAATTCTCTACCAGTAGACGTAAAACCAGAGTTGGAAACAAACCACTTCTAGAAACAGAATTTGGAATTAGGATGAGAAGGAATACACAGAGAATCCTAAGTTCACCTCCTGTACATCAGGCACTCACTGTCCCATTCCAGAAACAGGGAAGAGCAAGGGGGAAACCGGCCAGATTAAACCGCCACAAGGATGTGTATTCATTTAAAAACCTGCAGTGTAAACTAGTCCTCTGAACCATCAGACATCACATTGTTATGACCGCTGAGAAAGGTGCCCTATGACAGAAAGGCACACTGAATATCTTTCTATGACCCAGAGGGCAGAGATCACTTATTATAAATGGATAATGAGACCTAATGCAGTGCTCAGAGGATGGACAAAGAAGCGGTCTATCCATAGCCCCTGGTGGATTGGTTGTTCAGGCTTTTATTTCCTCTGCACACTTAATGGAGTCAAACAATTGACAGGAATTCTATAGTGAAGCTGAATCTGAGAGAAATGGATGTATTCTAACTCTGACAGACGCGTACAAATAGTGATCCCGAAATGGCGCCAGAGCTCCTGCTACCACGGACAGAGCAGACAGCTGCAGCTTTCCCCCTAAATTCCCACTTAGTGTTTTATTAGCAATTAGCCTCACTGATGGAAGCAATGACATATCAAACCAGGAGCTCCTGCCAATATCAACCCATTACGGTACGGCAGGTAAGCTAAGCCCTGCCATTAGAGTCCAGCCCCAAATTTTGGAGAAAATGGTGAACAGATACTGCCGGTACCCTCTATTTCTATCTCCTACCCAACTATGATAAAGCACAATCCATGGCAGCAGGATCTATTTTAAACCATAAATGTAACTGGCACAGAGTAAATGCCATCAGATGCACAGATCTTAATGGACTACAGACTTCTGACCAATATTTTTCTGTATCACAATCAATGTCCTGTACCAGTTAAATCTGCCAATTCACTGTAATAAATATTAATATCATCAATGGAAAAAAGTTGACTCTGAACTATATTTGGAAAAATAGCAGGCCATAAAATACTCTGACAGAGCAGGGAGCTTCTGTAAGAACCCAAGGTGGAATTCCATAACATTAACAGATGCTAATAGGTTAGCAGAGGCCTTCTGTAGACACTTGCCCTTTGTTTCATACTGACAATGTGACTGCATGCACAAAACTTGTTTTGACAATCTAGGTAAAGACCTGGAAATAAATATATGCAATTTTGCTAAATGCAGAGGTTGATATAATGCAAACTTTCAAATTTATATAGTTTACAGTCAACTATTTCATACCATTTTTAGAATGAGAATCAACTATGTCATAAGGTTTATCCAAGCTACAGAACACTCATGTGGTCCAAATAAGACCCGAAAGATCTCAACTTTAGTTTCTTACAGAAAAGCACCATTTTCTGAACATTACCTCTCTATGGCAAGGCACATGCCAACTGAAAAAGTTAAAATAAGGGAAATATCCAACTGTAATACCCTATAAAAATCTATCTGGACAGGGCAGTACGACACGCCCTGTGGCCAACAATGGACTATAAATACTCTTTAAATAAGTCCTACATTACAAGTTTCCTCTACAAGAGAAAAACATTCACTCTTCCTTTTCCACCTCTCCCCAGCACCGGGCAAATATTTATACTGGACAATGCAAGGAAACAGTGCTGAGTGCCTGCACCATGCTTGGGACATAGAGCAACAGAAATGCAACCCAGGATGCCAGACTGATAGAACATAGCACAGAGAGAGAGAGCGGCGCAGAGGAAAACTGCTGCATATTTAGCTGCTTTCCCCCAGCACTGACAATGTCAATCACAGACAAGATCGACGTGAATGGCGCCTGCCTCTCTCTCTGTCTCTCTCTGTGTGTGTCTCTCTGTCTCTGTCTCTGTCTCTCTCTCTCTCTCTGTGTGAGTGTGTGTGTGTGTGTGTGTGTGTGTGTGTGTGAGGCAGGACTAACCATTCTGTGTCTGGAGTACACATGTTCACAAGGGATATCTCTACTGAGCTGTAAAAACAGTGGAATTATAATTCACACAAACACATGAGTTAGACCTGGAATAGGAAACTGTGATGCTTTATATGCTAAGGATTTCATGTGCTGGGCCAGAAGTCACAATTTATTGGGAGAATAAAGATGTTTAGATTCTAGTTATTCCTGACTTTTTAAAAAAAATCTTGTATTGATTCTTCGTGGATTTCATATTATGCATTCCTATCCCATATATCTCCATGCCCCCTGACTCTGCCTTCAGCCCTTGAAAACCACCCCAAAGCAAAATAAAATTAAAAATTTAAAAGAAAAGAAAAAAAAAAAAACCAAAGAAAACAAAACCGAAACAAAAATGACAGAGAGAGCTTTCGTGTGCCCCATTGATCAGTTTACTCGTTAGTCCACTCGTCTTTCCTGGCAAATCTTCACTGCCACGGGTCTGGTTTGAGGTCTCTAATTTTGACTTTTGATTTTGTATATTCTTCATCCTGTACCTTCTACCCCATCCTAAGTCCAAGCTACCACTTATCTGGTAACTATCCCTTTTCCTTTGAAAATTTAAAAATGATAGTGAAACAGAAAATGAACTACATGTAAAATGAAATGAAGCTCAGTACTAGATCTAAAGGAAAACATACTTTTGCAAGCATAGAGGACAGGAGGCCTCGGTGGATCCTGTGCTTGTGCTGTAAGCATGAAGACCTGAGTTCTACCTCTAGTACCACTGCGGGGTGGGAAGAAAATGAAGCAGGCACAGTAGGACTAATCTTTTGGAGGCAATTACTCAATAGAGATACCCCGGTCCTAGATATGGTACATTAGCAGTCAAGATTAGCCATAATCTACTCCTATGCATTAATATGTATTCAAAAAGCTGTGTAAGATCATTAGTGAAGTTGTAGCCAAAGTTGCAATGGATATTGTAAGGTATTGGCACTGTCAAGACCCTGGGATATCCACACTAGGGATAATTGGCAGGCATGGAATATATTGGACAAGTGGGGTATGCGTGTGTGTGTGGGGGGGGGTGTTTTGCATGAGGCAGAGAAAGAAAATAGGAGCTACCCAAGGCCTGTGAAGCCTGGAAGATTGTGAGGGAATACAGATACTGGACATGGTGCCATTTACAATACCGGATTCTGGTTTTGCTTTGATCTGATTATGACTGTGTCCCTATCTTTTGCTTTGTAAATAAGAAACTATGTAACTTTTTTTTTATTTTACAGGAGTTCATAAGAGACTTTGGATATTATAAGAAGAACTCAACTTTTAAAGCATTGAAATTCTTAAAGACTATGGGAGTACTTTTAAAACTGCACTGCACTTTATAATATGATACGACTGTGAGACCTTAGGGATCAACAAGAAAGGACAGGTTCCAGCTTGATAGGGCTGCATCTGTGTGTCAGATTCATCTAACTGACAAAGGTTACTCGTTATGTCTAAACTCGGCCATCATAGTGACACAGTTATCAGTGGGAGCCACAGCTGAGGAATTGCCACCTTCAGACTGGCCTGTAGACATGACATTTTCTCAACTGCTATTTGATGTGGGGGCTCGGGCTGTATACAAAAAGGATATCTGAGCAAGCCAGTAAGCAGTGTTTCCTGGCCCGGTTTCTCTCAACAGTGGACAGGAACCTTTGAGAGGATACAAAACCACCCTCTCTAAGTCGATTATGATCAAGATATTTATAACAGCAACACACTGTCAACTTGCACAAAGGGTCTTTTGTGCAAGACCCTCAAATGCTGCCCATTTGAGGACTAGAGAAATGGTTCAATGGTTAAGAATGTTTGTAGTTCTTTTCAGAAGCCCTGAGTTTGGTGCCTAGAAACCACATATGGTGTCTCACACACATGCAACATCAATGCCAGGACATTCAACACCTTCTTCTGGTATATCCAGGAGCACACATGAACACATGTACATGAACACACACTTTTTTTGTTTGTTTTGTTTTTTGAGACAGGTTTTCTCTGTAGTATTTTTGGAGCCTGTCCTGGCGCAAGCTCTTGTAGACCAGGCTGGCCTCGAACTCACAGAGATCTGCCTGCCTCTGCCTCCCGAGTGCTGGGATTAATGGCATGAGTCACCACCACCTGGCCGAACACACACTCTTTAAAAAAGATATAAAACTGTTCCATCAAAATGAACACTTATCTTGCACCAAGCTTTCAGAGATGCGGTCATCTTCCTTCTTCCCCATGGAAAGATACAGCTAGAGCCCAAAAGTAGAGGCTTTAATCTCAGCAGGTACGGAGGCAGCAGATCTCTGTGAGTTCAAGGCCAGTCTGTTTCATGAACTGAGTTCCAGGACAGGCAGAGATACCCTATCACAAAACCCTATCACAAAAACAAAACAAAAATTCCCCCCAAAATAAAAATGAAACAACAAAAGCCCAAGCAAAGCCCAGCACCGATCTGCCATTTATATGACACATTAATTTAGATTTAGAAATGACACACTAATGGAACCATCAACTATGCAAAATTTCGAGGTTGCATTTCTTCTCCTTTGGCACAGTTTCCCTGAGAGTTATCAAACTGAGCCATCTACCAACAACTAAGTCTTTTGCTTGAAAGAGAGAGAATTCTAACCTATGGCCAAGCTCTGCTTTCAATTTCACTCGGCTCAAATACCTTATAATCTTTATGGTTTTTTCACTGGTGTATGGGTTCACACGGGATCACGGGACTGTGGATGATTGAGAAAGCAGTCGGAAGTCTGACGCCCACTGAAGCACTGCTGCAGCTGAGCGAGGGTTCTACAGACTACTTATCCTCTAAAGACGCCTTCCCAGTCGCACGGTTAGGCCCTCATTTAAGTTTACAGTTTGGAAGGTCCAGGGCAGACTAAAGGAAAAGTTGCTGTGTCCTTTGGGATGGTACTCAAAGCTGACTGACCTGTCTACTGTAAGGTTAGCTTTCGCTTTGGAAAAGAATATTCTACAATGAAACGAGTGTGACTTTGAAGAACAACATAATAGCAACAATAAACCACTAATCAACAAAAATTTTATTTTATATTTTATTTAAGGAGAAGGGTGTGTGTGTGTGTGTGTGTGTGTGTGTGTGTGTGTGTGTGTGCGTGCGCGCTTTTGGATGCCAGAAGAGGGAGTCAAATTCCCTGGAGCTTGAATTACAGGCATTTATGAACTGCCTGATGTGGGTATTGGGAACTGAACTCAGGTCCTCAAGAAGTGCTTTTAACCACTGAGTCATCTCTACATTTCTACCAATAATTTTATGTCCAAAAGGATATATATTCTTGATATTTATGTCTATGACCTAAGAATACCATCTGCACATTTAATTTCAGCATATAAATTCTTCATATATTATAGTGTTTAAAAATTGTTAAAAATGGCAGTCTTCGATGGTTCATCTCAACCTGCACAGTGACTTCTGAATGAACTACTGGAATATGATCCTGTCTACCGTGAACAGGCCTCCACTGTAGGACTCCCCGGTTTGGCACTCTCCTGAATACAGAAGAGACCCGACGGTGAGGAGCACAGACTAGGAGGCTTGGTTACTTTGGTGGGTAAGAAGTCAGCAGCTTGTAGGGCAGGCCTGTTTTCTTTCCTCAGCTGCATCCTGCTACAAGGTGGAACAAACTGTTTACGGAGAACAGTGTATCTGTTATGATGACGTGGGGGTCCTTGCTAACATCCTGCAGGGCTGCTCTCTCCTCCCAGAGACAGTCTCTTTCCTATTTCTATTTACATCTTTGCTTACTACTCCGTGTTTCCCGAGTTTGTGCAAGTTTGCTACACTTTTTCAACAGCGCCAAATAAAAAACAACAAGAACAAAACAAAAACTTTGCCACACTTCTGAAGTTTACATTTCAAGTCCGGAGTTCAATTAAAAATATCCTCCATCCACCCTTCTTCCCCCTGTCCTTGCTAAGGACCTATCACCGAGCCCAGCACACTGAAGACAAGGGTTCCACCACACATCTCTAAAGCCCATAGGCTCAAAGATGACTTTAAACTTCAGTAAGTGAAACAAACGCACCCACAGCACCAGAAATAGTGACTGTCTTTTGTAGGAGGCAGAGCGGCTGTCTGAACGGCTTCTGTGAGGGGACTTAGGAAGACTGTTACAGAGGGGAAGTAAAGGCACTGTTCAAACTGACAGCAGTACTGCCCCACGGCAATGTATTCCCAGATACCCGCAGGTCAGTGAGTTTGTGTGTGGAACTTTAAAAGCCAGGCTGTATCATTCTAATCCATATACAAAGGCAATAGAAGCAAAAGAGAAAGTCCAGCTGGTAAGACTGCCTGGGCCAAACCTGCCCGCAGCATCTCATAGGCCTGTGTGGATGAAGATCTCGCTTTGCTTCAAGACTCTTCGAAGTATCCTGCTGCAAAGCTGCCAGAGGAGTAAGCTTTCTAGAGCTGCCATCCAGTGGTGCTGCAGGGAGGCTTGGCAGAAGATATGCGGTCTACATCTTACTAAATACGGCGCTTACCTACTGTGTGCAGGCCCTGGGTTCAAACCCAAACATGCACAGCAATATTGACGGTGTCATCACCGGGCATGAAAGCCCTTGGCGGACGGCGAGATTCTGAAGCAGTAGTGAGGAATGAGCACTAGTGGACAAAAATGTTCGGGCACCTAAGTCGAATGCCATCAACCAGCTCATGACTGGTAGGAACCACCAAGAGCTATAGTGTGGTTTTTAACTCTCCTTTATCTTCTTAGACACTTCAGACTTACCACTGTCAGCTCATCTGAACGAACAGGTATCAAAACAACAAAACGAAGCCCTCATTAACTGCGTTAACAACACTTACTGCAATAATTAGGACTTTTGCCTTTTCTTGAGAAGTAATACAGAGTGCAGGTGGTACACACCTTTAATCCCAGCACTTGGGAGGCAGTGCTTGGATCTCTGTCAGTTCAAAGCCAGCCTGGTCTACAGAGCGAGTTCTAGAACAGCCAGGGCTACGCTGAGAAACCCTGTCTCAAAAATAAAACAACAATAACAACAAAAACAAGGTAGTAAAAAAAAATGCTTGCAGTTTTTCTTTGAAATCGTATGTGCCATGTTTGTACTAGATCATCTAACAATGACTGAAAAGACCAGAAAGTGACAGCTCCATGAATCCCTGTCCACGTCTTCCCACCCCACCTGCTGCCCATCACCAGTTCTGACATTGCTTTCAGTGCAGAGCACAGTCCTGAAGGCAGGAGTCTCCCCTGAGATACTCATTGCATTGTTTTTGACTTTCACTGTCTCTGCAGGTGGACAGTGACCAGCTTGGGGCCAGATGCACTCAGTCCGTGCTGACACATAGTAGGCACTTCAGAAACGAGGCAGAAAAAGCCGAGTTTAAACGTGTAAGAATAAGACTGCCAAAAAAACCATCTTTATTACTTCTGGCGTTTCATAACTGTAGAGCGAAGCCTACAGTTTTCCTGCTTCTAGCATAATATGTAACACATTATAAATGAAATAAAGAGGTCTGCAATTATTTTAGCTCAAGCTCCATAATTGCTAAGCAAGACACTACATGGAGGACAAGTACCATTAGAAAACATGTCACTGTTGATTCTCAGGAAGTTCCTAAAAGCATACAACACTCAGAGCCATCAGATTCAATTAGGACTCAGTCTATTCTACAAAACCCAATTATAATTGTAAAGCATTTTTAATTCAATGAAGACAAACTGGATAATAAATATTAAAATGTCTCTTCATGCCTCCCATATTAAAAATGAAAGTATCTGGTTGGATGAACACCAATATCTACAAATGGCCAAAGGAACTCAAGAAAAAAGCCAGCTTAGTTGAAGAGCATTCGGCTGCCACATGCAAGGCCACGGTCTGAACCCCAGCATCAAACACAAACGAAAACCTAAGGCAGTTGAGACCGTCAAGGAGTCCAAATAACTAAACTACAGGCAGAAGCTGCTCTCCTGGCATTTTGTGATCCAGTGCTTGTTTTTATTCCCTTAGGAACAGGCCCCAGGCTCTGATAAGCTGCCCTCCATATCCTGCCAGGTCACATGTTATAGGTAGTTTGCTTTGTTTTGTGGGGTTTTTTTTGTTGTTGTTGTTTTTTTTTTGTTGTTGTTGTTGTTTGTTTGTTTTTTTTTTTTTTGGAGTTCTTTTTCCAAACCTTTTCAAAGCTATAGTTGATGGGCAGGAACAAGGGGGCTGAAGACCCACACCCCTTTGTTTAAGAGCTATGGACCAAGGACTGATAATATGCAAATAGGCTCTGAAGTCAGCAAACTCAGAAAAGATCAAGTGGAAGAAAAAACACAACAAAACAGAAAGCAAGGCAAGGAGAAGTACTTACAGCCAGCAAGCAGGAGCTGGTAGTAGTGCACAGCTTCTGCCGCGAGGAGCAGAGGGTGGTTCGCGTTAAACGGTGGCTGCAGCTCGTTCCACTGAGGCGTCCTAAGAAGACAGCAGAAGAATATTAATATTTAAGCTTCAGAGATGGGATGTAAATCACCCACAGACCCTGATAGAGTCTCTCACGGCTTCTGAACACTAAATGAATGTGTAATCATTAAGATCGATGCTCTTTAACTTGACATACAAGACCAGGAACTTAAGCTAAAAAGGTGGCAATGTGCCACCCAGATAACATGGAGCCAACGTTAACTTATCAGAGCTAGACTGTAATCAGCTAGATAAGAGAGACAGAAAAGAGAGGAGCAGTATTTACATGTCAACTGTAGAGACGCCATTTATCCCATTTTTGACCAGTGTTAGACATCTTCGACACGAAACAAAGTAAGTAAAAGTTGTTTTCAAAAAGCAGCTGTGTAAAAGAACAACTTACTTTAGGCTGAATTAGCTATTTCAACAGTGAAACTGCAGTAAGTTTAATTAGATCTGCCGAATTTTAAATAAGCTTGATAAATCAGATATTGATCGGGCTAATCCAGCACAGTGAGTACTAGTAAAGAATGCTGGAGCCACAAGAAAAAAAAAATCAATAGAATATTTTAAAATGTCAAAGGAGAAGGGTCATCTTCATATCCATTTTTATCTGCTTCCTTTCTTACATGTTGAGTGACTGTTTCTCTCCCACGCACAATTCACCATATTAAGTAGGATTTATTCCAGGTTTCATTTCCTCTTCTTTGTGCTATCTTATAAAAATTCTACTCATTACATGAGTTGAGATGATTCTCAAACATTTCTAGAGTGCCTAACCATTGCATCCTAGATGATCACTTTAAAGGAGACTTAGAATCTCTTTGTATTCGTTTCTATTTCCCTTAATGCATGTGAGATTGGAATAAGGGAAACAAGACCAAGAAATGGATACACAAAGAAACAGAAAGAAACAAAAAGTTCAAATCAACTGGAAAGATGCCTCATCTATTAAAGGCTAGGCTAAAAATAAAAAATACAAAAAGTTCAAACAGAGATACTCTCGGATTATATCTCCTGAGACACCATGCACAATCCTGCATTTAAATATTTACAGCATCAATTAGTGACAGCTATAGGGTAAAAAGTGCCTCCAGCTAATGAATGGATAAACAAAATGTGATATTCCTATATAATAGAATATAAAATAGATATTAAAAGTCTTATACATTGCATTAATAAAGACCTTCAAAATACGCTAACTGAAAGAAACCAGACACAAAAGGTAACATATCTCATGACTCCATCCTTTGGTGACCAGAGCAGGGAAAGGCAGGCAATACAAAGTAAGCTTCTGGTGGTGGTATAGAGATAGAGGGGAAATGATGCAGGGTTTCTTCACCTGGTAAAGAAAAGCGATTGCAGAAGGGTGCACGCATGACTGAAAGACTGAAAGTGCTTAAATTTCACTGCATGTAGACCATGGCCAAAAAAAAAGAAAAAAAAAATAGACTAAAGTCTTCCCAGATTAAAGAAGCCAGACAATAGTGTATGATCTCATTTGTAAAAGATTCTAGTGACAAGGGCAAGAAGGGAAATTATATGTCCAAGGAAACACACTGCTGTGAATGAATACATCTCACAGGCATATGTGTCAAGATTTCACAAAGGTTACATTTTTAATCTTCCACGGGGTGGCGTAGGAGGAAGGAAGAACTACCTAACGAGTGTCCAGCTGGCACGGGGTGACGTCATCATCTCCAGTGGTGTGTCGTCACTGATCTTGGGAGCAGTACTGAGCGGTCGGGGCTCAATCGTGTGCTCTACTAAGGTTCCGTAGCAACTGATGATGTACAGAGATTCAACTACAACTTGTTTGGACTGATCTGCAAACAGAGAATCAGAACGAGACGTGATGATGGCAGAGAAAGATCACAACAGGAGATTTACATTATCGACCCTGCTGTCTGCACCGTGGGCTACCAAAAGAAAGTAAGTAAGAAGAGCTCTGTGCCATGGCATCTGCACACCCTCTGCAGGTGCCTTGCATAAGCAGACGCCAGTGAACAGGTCACAACATTTCTTTTGTTTCAAGAATGACACCATTATGTTCAAAACTGTAGCATAGCCAAACACTTTGCTATAAAAATTTGAATTTCTATATTATCTATTATTCCACATATTATGGAAAATAAACGACATGAGGAGGACACGGAAGAATTATCTGAAAATGAATAATCTATGCAATAAAATTTAATAACACTGGCTTGAACAACGGACCTACATGTGGAACTAAGTCAGCCTAACAATTCAATGTTTTCTTGGCAGACTTAAATTCATCAGCTGGGTAGAGGGCTCAACAGAGATGAGTGCTTGCTGGGCAAACACAAGAACATGAGTTCAAACCCCAGAACTCTCTGAACAAACAAAGAAAGCCAACACCAACGAAAAGAAAACAGAAATCATGAATAGGCATAGTCAAATACCAGGCTGTAACGACTGTGAGGAAAAGGGATAGAGAAGGAGGATTACTGGGCTCACTGGCCACCAAATGAGCTCCAGGTTCAGGAAGGCCCTGACTCAACCAAACAAGGCAAAAATAATAGAGCAGGACACCAACATCCACATCTGGCTGCTACACACACACACACACAGACACACACACACACACACAGACACACACACACACGTGCAGGCATGCAGAAAACTTAAATATTAACATCTGGATCAAAACAACAACAACAAAAAACCCAGCATCATTTGTCTCTACAAGAAAACCAGCTGAAATAAATACAGCACTCTCATGACACAGGCTAAGCACAAGTGGGGTAACGAACAGACAGACATTCTCTATAGCTTTCTCTCAATATGTCTGCGAACCAGAAACAATACATAAAAAAAGTAAAGACCCAGTGGGCGGTGGTGGTGAACACCTTTAATCCCAGCACTCAGGAGGCAGAGGCAAGCAGATCTCTGTGAGTTCGAGGCCAGCCTGGTCTACAAGAGCTAGTTCCAGGACAGGCACCAAAACTACAGAGAAATCTTGTCTCAAAAACATAACAAAACAAAAAAAATAAAAGTAAAGAGCCTCCTCAAACTAGTCTAGTCTACTTTTCAGTGAGATTCCTGGCTCCTGTAGTAAAGGAATTGCCAGTGGAGCCATAGAGAAATCAGTGCTGGGTATGACTTTATAGGGCAGACACATGGACACACTGTCTGTGTAGGCTCAGTGCTGAAGCTCGTGTTTTACAGTAAGCAGAGGAGGACTGAGGATTGCTTATGAGCGCTGTGTGGGTCATCTTATCTCTGTGTCAGACGAATCAATTACAGCTGATTTGAGAAAATGGCCAACGACCAGCCAGGGGGACATAAAGGAGTAGCAAGCAAAAGGGGTAATTAGGACAGAAGGAGAAGCATTTGAAATCGAGCTTTGCAGAAGGTTTTAATGAGTAACAAAAAGTCCTTTCGATAGCATCATTAAACCAAAGGCAGTAACAAAAACATACAGATGGGATAAGAAAATGGGAGTGCCTCCCTCGCCTCCTCTGCAGTAGCTTTCCTAACTGGGAAGGCACCTGCTGCGCGAAGATCCGATTACAAGGCAGTGTTCACTGAAAGGTGATCGCAAGAGAAATGGCTGGTGTCTGACTGCCAACAGTGAGCACGGAGAAGAGCCATTTTTGTCAAGAACAAAAGTGACTGTGGAACAAGCCAGGGGCACGCCAGCGTGTGACCCAATTGAATCACAATAAAGTAATCGGAAAAATCATAATACTCAAAACTGTTTACTTGGTGTGTGAAACATATATAAACATTCTCTTCTATGTAAAGACCACAGGAAAGATCCTAGGTTCAAGCCCTATAACTGGAAAAAGAAAAAAAAACTATATACATGATAACAAATCACATACTAAAACAATATTTATGCAAACATTCCAGGTATTGATCCCGGTGATCAAAACAGAGGTTAAAAACATAGCAGCTGGGCTGAAGAGATGGCTCAGTGATTAAGAGCTATTGAGCACCCACATGAGGGTTCCGACATGTAACTCCAGTTCCAGAGGATCAAAGTGCCCTTTGGATCCCCCATGGATACCACCATACACTTGGTGTACATACACACATGCAGGCAAAAATATTTATACACTTAACAAAACTTTAAAAAATTAAAAACAAAAACAGTAATTCCCACCAACTCATAGGAGCAACTAATAACCACAAAACGTGACACTTATTTCTCAGAAACAGTTTGGCATTTTTGTTTTATTTGAGGGCTTGAGGATTTTGTTGGTTTTATCTTTTTTTATGTAGCAGGACCCAGAGAGATGACTCAGCAGTTGAGAGCACTTGCAGAGGACTGAACTCAGGGTCCACCACAAACCCTGCAGCTCACAATCACCTGTAACTTCAGCTCTGGAGGACTGACAATCACCTGTAACTTCAGCTCCGGGGGACTGACAATCACCTGTAACTTCAGCTCCTGGGGACTGACAATCACCTGTAACTTCAGCTCCGGAGACTGACAATCACCTGTAACTTCAGCTCCGGAGACTGACCATCCTCTTTAGAAAACAATGTATTCACGTGCACACAGGCCCCCTTAGCTAACGTAAACCGACATTAGTGAGCTTGGTTGATTGCAAGGTTACAAAATTTTCTCCTTACTTCAGAGACAATACTGTGAAATTAGCTTGTGTAATAGAACAGTTATAAAATTGATAGCCCTGAGATCAAATGTGAAATGTCATTAAAAAAGACAAAATACAGTCAACTGGCCCAGGTTAGGTATGCACATATATAATAACAGATCGAGGCAGGGAGGCGCTCTGTGAGTTGGAGGCCAGCCTGGTCTACAAGTTAAATACAGCCAGGTTTATATATAGGGACTTGCTCTTGAAGATAAATAAAAAAATCGGTCAGTGGTAAATTCATTTTCCACTGTGTGAGAAAATAGTTTTAATTAGTTAGAGCCAGACTTGATAGATAAAAAGAAAGAAGTGGACTTCATTTTATTTCAGTAAAAACTATAGGCTATTAGTCATAAAGTCATCTAGAAGAGTTCTCACCCCGTATCCTCAGAGGCGATGCAACAGGGCAGCTGAGCATTAGCAAACCACGTACCTTTCTCCCGTTTCAGACCTGCGTTGTTGGCAAACCACGACCTGGAGGTCCCGAACACTGCAGCGACGCAAAACTCGCCACCCATCGATTTGCTCGGAGAAATTTGTGGAGGTGGTTTAACTTTGCTTAAAAAGTAAAAGAACATTTAAAAATCACCATGATGAACCACAGAAAGGCCTACCCCTAAATACCGAGGTGCTACAGTACAGTCATGCATTCCCTCAGAGAACTACTGACCAATGGAACGAGACGGTGCAGGAGGTGAGACCTGAATGATTCCAAAGATAAAGGGTCTTGATGAGAGAGCTGGGTGTGGTGGCACACACCTGCGATCCCACCCAAGGCCAGAGGGATCCTTTTTTTTGTGTGTGTCTGGGTTCCATGGCTAGCCTAGGTAACTAGTAAGACACTGCCTCAACAAAATAAAACAAATTGCTTTTGAACTGGATGCTGGCTTCGGAATTACAGCCACTCCTTTCAGATGGCTAACATTCCAGTGGAAACTTTTCAATGGAGGAACAGACACATTTCCAACATTAACAGTCCATTCCAACGTCAGGACAAGAAGACTACCATACAGTACGTAGAGACAGCATGCGTGGAAATGAGGATGACTCGAAATGAAGCCTTGGTGCTGCTGGAAGCCCTGCTCTCTGCAGAACCATGCGCTATGGAGAATCTAATGCCCTGCCCTATTACAAGTAGAGTCAGTCGTCTTCCTGGCGGCTGGATTTGTGAAAATGACTTATCTATTTTGCTTGGTGGAAAAACCAGGACGAGCTAAATACTGAAAGCTTACCAAACACAAATCCGTTCTCTCTTCGCTGTGACCGAGGATGTATGTGCTAACCGCCGTCACTCCAGAGACTTCCACTAAGAACCCGCTTTCCTCTGCTGTGCACAACCCAGTTTCACGTCCTTGCCTTCTACTTTCAAGCTTTCACTGTCTTTCAATTCCTGGATTTCTGTTCTCTTCTGAATTAGCAAATTTCTCAAAGCTAACTATCAATTATACAACTATGGTCCATAGATTACCTCTCTAATTCCCAGCCCAGAATATGACGCACTGGCAAAAAAAACGTCAACGCCGTGAAGCTGGGGCCCTGAGGCTCGGCTTTGCACTGAGTCCTACTGGTTACCAACGTGACCGCCACCTTCTGCTCTTGCCTCATTGTATCTCATTATCTCCAACCAGATGTGTTGCCAAGGGAAGATTGGTTTCTGGGGTCCAGAAGAACCCTGAACTGGAATGACCCAACACTTTTCCCACTCAGAGCTCTGACTACCAGAATGCATGGCATGGATGGCAATGCTACTGTGTGGGGCTGGGGACTGTGTCTGCTCTCACAGCATGGTCTCCAGACAGTAGGACCGCAGAGTATTACTCAGACAACTGAGCAACTGCTAAGGAGGCCCTAGCCCAGATGTCATAAAGCAAAAGTTTGCCATAATCTGTGCAGATATAATTTTTGGAAGCCCCTCCCTGACCCAGCAGATTACGCAGTGTGTTCTCCTACTGCATTAGAGAAAGCAAGCCAGGCTCTTGGGGCAGGGCCTTCACATTTCCTAACACGACACACATTCCATCTACGCTCACAGACCTTGCCTGTTTTTCAGATAGCCCTTTGGCGACCTCGCTTTCCCTGTCCCTGCGACACTTGAAATAATCTTCAACATTTAATTTCCTGAGATTTCTGTGTGGACACTTTCCAGAGGGAGGGAGAGGGAGAGGGAGAGGGGGAGGGGGAGGGGGAGGGGGAGGGGGACGGAAGGAGGGAGGGAGGGAGGGAGGGAGGGAGGGAGGGAGGGAGGGAGGGAGCGAGCGAGGAAGGCTGGAACAGATGCTGCCCTGATTGGTCCAGCTGAACTTCCACTTTGAACAAAAATCTATGGTAGTACACACAATAGTGCACAAAAGGGCCATTTCTTTCAATCACTCATTAATAATCACTAAACACATTGTTTCCACTAAATCACATCCACATAGAAAATATACAAAATCAAGTGTGGTCAGCCTCTCAGAGAAAAGTACAATATTGCATCGGTCTTTGAAGAATGGTTTATGTGATGTCATGGATGTGGTCCCCCACTTCCCTTGCTGTGCAGCTGCTCTGCCAGTGACCCACCAGAAAGGCAACAGCAACACCCTCCCTCTCCGCTTCAGCGTGTGCGCCCTCCCGATATCTAGGTCACTTAAGCTCACAGCTAATCGTCTGGACGTGAATCTCCTTGTGTGTTTCCTCAGAGTGTGTGCTGCTCTTCAACGCTTCTCAGTCCATCACTGACTGACAAGCTCCTGTGGCTGCCATCTGTGATGTGCCCCTGGCCACTATGGCCCTTAGGAGTTTTGAGTGCTGGGGGAAGAGGAGCAAGAGAAACCACTACAGAAGGTTTGTTTTTATTTGTGTGTGTGTTGGTATGATCGTGTGTGTGGACACCAGCAAAGACAGGTGACCTCCACTATGGCTCACTACATTGTTGCTGTTGATGATGTCACGTCACCATCGTTATTGTTACTTTGGTGACCGTTTTCTCACTGACCTAGACCCTATCAACTAATAAGCTAGTCAGCAAGATCTGGGGATCCATCTATTCTCTTCACCTCACACTCCCCTCCCCAGGCTGGAGTTACAGACATTTGATACCATGCTTTTTATATGGGTGCTGGGGATCTGAATTCTGGTCCCCTTGCTTGCACGATCTACGTAGATTCCACTAAAGAGTTTCTTTGAAAAGTGTTTGCAACTGTGGGTCTACGCTATCAGGAGCCAGTCACACTATAATGTACAAGTAAGCTTCACAGAAACAAGCTCAAATTGGCAAATTACTGGATGAGACTTTGTTATGGTTGGCGTTACTTAATCATGTAATAGCAAGCGGTTTTGCCATTTCAAGAAGGAATATATGGTTCCCCAGAAGGATTTGGACAGACTCAAATATAACACCAGGACAAAAGACTAGCTTTCTAACAGAATCAAGAAACGCCAAAAAATTTATAGGGAATCAGTGTATCCTTTGAGAACATTCTATACGTTTATCATCTTACATTTCAGCAAGCCTGGAATTAGCAACAGCTAAACTTCATTAGATTTCTATAGGCTTCACATCGGCCAGCACCAACACAGTACCATTTTATACAAACTCAAATGTGTTATGAGAAACGACACCCCATGGTAAAACTGTGTTGCATTTATGAAAAAACTATTACTTTAGTCTTCTATTACATCAGCTATCCTTTACCCAGTGACAGGATACCAGTGAACCTCATGAGTTAAGAAGTCAGTTTGAAAAAAGATAGTTTTTAATGCCCCTCACATACCACAGTGCTTAAGAGGGGAGAGAGCATATTTGGGGGAGCTAGTTCATATCAAATTATTTCCATCATCAGTCTCCATCTGGCATGATTTTGTCATATAAGCAAAATAGAAACATAAAAATATGTGCACGCATGTATAAATCTTACAGAGAAATAAAAAGAGATAATGTAATAAAAAAAAGAACGCTACTTAGAAAACATTTTTTATGTGTTCTCCTTAAAGCTAGACATTTTAACTCTGGCTCCATTTGCTCCTAATCTTAATTTTAAAAAATATTGTGGAAGAAGCCTCGTAGGACCAAAACAGTCTTTCTTCTCATGCGTGTAGGCAACAGGCTACACACAAACCTTTCCACAATGAACAGAGTATTTCTACCGCAAAACACCCTGCTGTTGACAGAAAAAAGGAAAAAAAGAGGCAGAGAAAGAGGATACGTAAGTAAGAGAAGAAAGGGGCAGCCCTGTAAATCATGCGGACGTTCAGACTGCTCACTTGACCTGCACGGGGAAGACTGTAATGTTAACCTCGTTTCTTGCTTGCGCTCAACACCATTCTCCTCAGAAGGGGTCTCAACAAGCCCCAACACAGGCCAATTTAAGAAGGTTTCCTGTGCATGGGCAACGAACTGCTCTTTACTGACTTAACCTTATACACCTATGCTATTGATAATACAATGAATAAAACAGTACTTCCATTTTAATTGCTGCACAGAAGTTTAACTGCACTGATTATATGGACTCAGCTGTGAGTTTAAAGAAACATACAGGAGAACACGGCATGCATACAGACAGTTTAAGAGACACAGAGCAGAACACAGCAGTCCCGCAGATGCCTCTTTACTACATCGAGCGCCTGGATTAACTTTTTAGCAAAACATGAGAGAAAAATGAAATAAATACAACAGCTGCCAATCGTGGCAAAATAATCGTAAAATACCATATGCACTAAACCCTTCCTAAGGAACCCAGGAGAGAAACAGAACACACAAACACAGAGCAAAATAAACACAGTGGTAAATAAAAGCAGGAGTTTAATTCTCTCACTGTGCTTAAGAAAGTCCTTGAAGAAAGAAAATCAAGCTCAATCTACAGCTCACTGGTATCCCATTGCTTCTCAAACATTTGGAAAGTCTTAAAAACCCTCCATCACAATCTAGATTAACACTGGCTTTCTCTTGCCTACTTTGCATTCGAATGCAAACAAGAGAAAGAAAAAGAAACAGAAACAAAACCCTTCCCTCTTGAGTCACCTGATTTTAGAAATAAAAATGTGTTCAAACCACCGCAAAATAACTGTGCTATGTACCACAGAGAGGAACTGAAGCTACAGCTATGGGGGGCACACTCGCCCAGGGTGCTGAGAGAGGGGCACAGCATGGAAGGAGCTGAGACAGACGCGAACTGTCAAACGTTAGAGTTTGAGTGGGAACGAGCACTAAGAATTCCAACAGAGAGAAACTGAAAATTCGTTTTCTTTACGAGCTATATTAGTTCCTGTGTGACAAAGCTTTCAAAAGAATTTAGAAATCTTCTCTTTCTCTAATTTTTCCCCTAAAACTAGACTAGAAAGGCAACTAGAATTACTTTATTTTAAACAATCGAAAACATGAATATTTATTTATATAATATTTATAATAAATTTACTTATACTATGGTATTATAAAGTATGTTTACAAGTTTAAAAGCGAAGAAAACATAAGAGATGAAAAAGATCTCATCTGCACACATCGCCTTGCCAAGGGTGAAGCTATGAAGCTTTCAAATATGCTCAGGGGAACGCTCAGGAAAAACTACGTACTACAGTTCCACACGTAAACTTGACCCCTTTCTTAAAGGCGACTGTAAGTAATACAGAGGCAATCATGAATAAGGGCTATTTTCCTAGCGAACATAAGCATTACTGTGTGCTCTACACACAGACAACTCTGGGAAAGACTTCACATGCACACCAGCATAACACTGTTAATGCAGAAATCAAAATCTCTTAGTAAGTGTCCATTAGGCTGAGGCAGGAGAACTTTACAAACTTTAAGTCCAGCCTGGGCTACACAGTAATTTCCAGGCCAGCATAGGCTACAGTACGGATGGATTTTGTCTCGACAAATCAACAACAAAAATTGGCATGGTCTCTCAAAACAATAAATATCCTACATAAACATATAACGTGGAGAGTGCTGGAAATTCCTAGGTTGACTGCTACTGTCAAATATAGCCTGCACCACTTCATTCCCCCAGCCTGCTGTGATATCAAAGGGAAAATGCTGCTTTTAAATGGTCTCATCTGAAACTGAATTAAAGACTTAAAGTCCTTTACTGAAGAATAAAGAATTAGTGCAAACTGTGACATACCAAAAGAAAAAACCTTAACTAAGTACAAATGTTGTAACCCAAAACTAATTTCTGAGAATTATAAGAAATTTACATTATAAAAGAAGCTATAAAAATTTCGTGTTCATCTAACATACATGTACTGCCCTGACTAAAAAGACTATAAACATCCTTAGTTAGCATGATGTTTCATTTTAGGGCGGTAAATAAGAACATTCTCAAGTTGAACGCTAAGTATCATGGAAAAACAGCAAATGCTGTGGAAACAAAGCGGCTCTCATAAACAACATGGAAGAAGTTGTCAAATCTATATTCATTTTGCTGCCTTAATTTGAGGTTTCATTAAGATTTTAATGGAAAAAACATGCACCCTGGTAATGTGGCGCACTGAAAAGGAGGACCTTTGAGTCTAGTGCAAGTGACTAAAAACGAGTTTCCTGGGACCTAACGATGGCATCAAACAGACCACAAAGCAGTCTCTGGAAGACAGGCAGTGATTTAGAAGTCGACTATATTTCATAGATCCCTTTCTTTAATCTGGCTCTTTTAATCTTGTTTCAACCTCAAATCATTTCTAGTTGACAAGTGCCTTTGCTTAACTGTGAGGAGCACATGAGCTGCTGGGGGAGCAGCCTTTCCTTATTTAACACACAACACTTGTTAGTCCATCTTCAGCTGCATGTCAAAACTTCAGTCCGCATTAACATGCTGAAACTCTTTGCTTTGTACTCAGAATGAGGAATTTATCCTCAAATGGAATTTAATTCCACATTTAGTGCACAAAGACATTTAATCATATTTTGGATGTGGCATTTAAAATTCCCTAGTCACCCTAAGCCAGCAAAATTCCATGTATCTTACTGGTTTTGAGAAGAAATCTGATTTAAAAAAAAAAAGAAAGATCAACTTTGAGAGGATTTGTCTCTGTATACTGTCAAGACAGTTTTGCCATCTCTGTCCTATACTATACTAGAGAGGTGGCTATTTGGTGGAGACTCTTATCACCTAGCCCTACAGGAGAATGAAAACTTCCATTCCCAGAGCACAAGAACCCTGCAAATGTTCCAGGAAACAATACAACTATAAAAAGACTGGTCAGTTTTGGAGAGACAATCTTATTGCAGGTCCCAAGCTGGACTTAAACTTGCTGTCTACTGCCTCGGCCTCCCGGGTGGAATATTCCATGCATGCAACTCGTGCCCAGATAAAACACTGTTCAGGATCTAACAGAGCACAATTAACAATTCTTAGCAGCAGTTGTGAGGACCAGAAAGATGTGAAGAACTTAAATACCTCCCATGGCTCAAAACTTCCTTTTCTAGTTCTTAAGAACTAGAGATAGCATGGCGTGGTGGCACACACCTGAAATCACAGCACTCAGGGAGCCAAGGCCTGAGGACTCCGCAAGGAGGAGACAAGTCTGGTCCACACAGAGTTCTACCCTAGCCAGGGGAGACCCTCTTGAGGCAAAGCACATGATCTAGTTGTAAGAAGAATCTTTTCAGACAGGGTGTCCACCCCAGCACTGCGGTCCTCAGAGGTTACTATTTAATGAGCTGCTACTATGCAGTAGTGTCGTGTCGTGTCGAAGTAGTGCAGTGCATTTATCCATTATGAGCTCATTTCATCCTCACAACGAAGCCACAGAACAGATGCTAACGCTGCTTCATTACATATATAAGGAAAAGAGGAAACGCAAGGCTCTAGGGTATCTGAGATCACAGTGCCAGTAAACATAGGAGTTGGTATGTAAGAGCAAGGCAGCTTTATTCTAGAATCCCAATTCATAATTACTTAAACATTTTATATCAGATCCTCAACACGTTCTAACTGCTGTCTTCAAATGTAAATATGGACCACACTCTTCCCTCTCTGTGGTTATCATGCCTCAACTGTCTAACATAGCTCAACAGAATGTCATGGGCGTTTTCATCAGAAATACGCATTCCTTTACCTTTTATTCGGCTCATTAAATACCCAATCTATTCAAAACAGAGTTCAACACAGTCCTTTTGGGACCAAATAAAACTGCAACTCGGCCCTCCATATATTTGTACTGAAAAACAAACTCCATTCTCTAGTATGAAGTATGGTAAGTGAGGAACCTCATATTCAGACTCGACTTGTGGCTAGACCTTTCTTGTATTATTCATCAGCATGGTGACAGAACTCTTCTGCCTTCTTTAAGAGAAAAACAAAAAAAACAAATAAAAACGAAACAAATCCGGTTTTTGTAGAAAAAAGTGTTTTGAAAGACTCAAGTAAAACCAAAGGAACTGCTTTTTAAAGGTTTAGATGCCAACAGTCAGAACTACTCAGCCAGTAACTTGGTGCATCTATCTGTGATCAGGCCATGCAATTGAAAACAAACTATAAAGCAGTTACTTTCCGAGAGTACAGCAATGAATTAGGCATGCGGGACCAAATGGGGACTCACCATGGAGCTTTTATGGAAAAACACCCCGCTCCAAAGAGATACGGCCTTGGTGGAAAAGGGGGGAAAATGTACAAAAAATTAGAGGAAAACTCATTCAACATTAGTAAATACATGTAAACTGTACTGTTATAGAGTATGATAAAAATAACTCAAAATTAATAATCAATAGCAATTCTGCCATGTATGCTGTGGTAGAACCAGTAAGTACGTGAGGTACAGAAACAAGGGCCTCGGGTTTTCATAGAAACGTAGATTTGAATTTTCTCTATTTCTCCCCCTTTTCTGGAGCACCCCAGCAGCACACCTGCTTTAACACAAAATTCACGGCTGAAGCCCTTAAACACAGAGAGCAAATCAAATGGGAAAGTCAGACAGAGAAGAACAATTACTATGTGTGACACAAAGTATTCAGTGCTAAGGAGAGATGTCGGGACTCTGACATCAGAGCGTTTGTGCTCCCCAGCTGCTGCTTCTCCCCACACAGTTCTCAAGTGCTTATCTGCAGTAAGCTGGACTGCACGTTGTTCTGTGGGTCACTGGCAAAATGATGGAATGAGTTCTAGTTCTGGTTATAGCCCAGAAAGTTAGCATAAGAACACAGCCTCCTCACCCGCTGCAGTTGGCAAAGGGGGACCACGCTCAACTGCAGCCTCAACTGCATGTGTGAAGTACCACAGGGGTACAAACTGAGAATTCAGTGCTACACGTTATTTCTGCTTTAAATTCAGTTCCCAGTTTTTAAGGCATGCTATGCACAAGTAAGACTTAGAAATATAGTTATATTCAAAAAAATTTAATGTGGCATCTGACATTTGGAAGACATAATAAATTGAAGGGGACACACATTACTAAGCTGTGACTATTTCCTTTTTCAAAACTGGAGACTGGGATATTAAGGAGAAAGATAATCCTGTTAATTAGTATTAATTTCCAAACAAACAGAGTACATTCCAGAACAAATTAAAGGTCGAGAAAAATGTCCTCACAATAGTTAGCATGTTTCTGGGGTTTAGAATGCAATAAATACAAAGGCAGACTGAGAGACACGGGCATTAAGAGAAGACAGACATCAGAGAGGGGGTGTGGCTGACAAGCACTCTTGCGAGCTTTAAAGGTTTAGTTACTGGGAAGGACAGAACCAGTAAAATCAACAGTGGCCTTCCATCGTTTTCCTCTGTGACCCACAGAATATTAACATCAAGCTGCAGAAAACAATGCATAAAAACAAGATCGAAAGACCAAGTGGATGAATGCAGTTTTTGTTTGTAAAACATTTTACTATTTTCTCGACATTTCATAACCGTAATGCTTGGGTATTGCTACAGCACAAAAAAAAATGTATTTTTAAAGGCATAAACCTTGCTACGGAGTCTAAGTTGCTTAACTTCCAAAATGTTACTGAGTTAGGCCAATGTAGCCCGACTGTTTACTCCATTATGTGACACTGAAGAAAAAGCTCTGGTCACATGGACTTGACGTCAAGATTTATTTAATTCTATCAGAACTCTTATGTCACAAGTGCTCGCTCAGTACTTTGAAAAACTCCTGAACTGACCAATGTCTCCACGACATAGGGATCCTGTACATTAATAAAAAAAAATAAATAAATAAAAGGAGGGTAAAGCCATTTCTAAATGCCAGAAATACTTCAAATTGAAGGGAATTGTGTTGGAAGACAATACTCACCTTTCGTTTCAATTATTATAAGCAGAACACCCCAAATATTCCAATACTCAGAATACTTCTGTTAGAAACACCGTCATCTAAAATAGCTCCATGGTGTCCGTGTGTAATGTGCAGGGCCCGTGGACAGCCCTCTAACTATGCTCAAGTTGCAACATACAACAGAATTCAGATTATTGACAGGAACACCAAACACATGAATAGTCACAGAGACACAGACACTCGCAGGGTAAAGAACTTGGAAGTTTGTACTGAAATTGTCTACTCAGTCCTCTATAACTTGAAAGACTTCTCCACTGGCTTCAAAAAACAACAAACAAAAATGGGACAAAATTTATCCGTCTCTACATTAACAAACTAACAACAAAATCCCACTACCTAAAGACCCTGACACTCCCTACCTTCAGAGAAAACGTCCTGGTTTATAAAGCAGAAACACGCTTCACCCCATCAAATGAAAAGTAAACCGAAACAGACAAACAACCCCCGATTTCTTTCCAGAAATCACAGCAGGTTGCAAATGTCACCAGTCAGATGCTTGCCCCACGGTACCATGATGACCCTTAGAGGAGGCCCTTAGCAGCGCCACAGTCACCTCTGCCGACAAGTGTCACAACTCACAGTGTAGCCCGGCTGCTTTGGTTAAAAGCTGCTCTACCTCCAGCCAGAAGGGATCCAGTGGCCAACAGCTCCAAGAGAGAGAGGGCGGCCGAAGGCACGGGGTGAGAGCCCAGTTTGGTATGGCTCCATTGAGAGAGGGCGGCAGGGCATGGGGTGAGAGCCCAGTTTGGTGTGGCTCCATAGAGCGAGGACGGCCGAAGGCGCGGGGTGAGAGCCCAGTTTGGTATGCAGACTTGGCAAGCATCCAGCTCGCATTTGCCCACTTCTTGCCTGGTCTGGCAGATTGGACCTCTGCCACGAACATGTGAAAGATCTACCGACTCCAAAGGAGCACACTGACTCACGCCAATGCTGGCTGGGGGTAGTGTCAGCTGCTCCTTTGAAAGGCTCCTGCTTAATCTTTCTTCAGTAGTAAAAGAATGAAAATATGAAGTCACGAAGTCCAGGCCCGGGATCCAGCTGTCTGCACCTATGACTGTCCTCACACACCCGACACTGCAGGCACACAGCTGCAGTTTAGTACTCACATGGTAGGGAGTGGATGAATCTGAATGCTGGCTGTATTAAGTAGTGAATTCCGATTACTAGAGGTGGGTCTGAAGAATTCACACATCCAGCAATGTAGACGGGCGGAGGTGGCATGCACCATTAATCCCAGCACTGGAGAGGCAGAGGCAGGTCGATCTCTATGAGTACGAGACCAGTCTGGTTCCAGGACAGTCAGGGCTACACTGAAAAACCCTGTCTCAGAAAACCAAAATAGTGTCTGACACACATGCATGCACACACACACACACACCCCTACACAAAAATAAAAACAAAAATAATAATAATAAAACACTTTGAGTTGCAGTAATATGGTTGGTTAAATCTGCAGGACAATAGCTAAGTAATATAAGTAATAGAAATCAAATTCTAGATTGTTAGAGAATTATTTATTTATAAGCTAATATGAAATTACATGGCCATTAAGTCTCAAAGGAATTCTCAAAAACAGTAACAAACAGTACTTTAAACAGGTGGTTCAGTGGTTAGAGCATTTACTGTACTTCCTGGGGACCAGAGTTCAGTTCCCAGCACTCAGTGGCTCTGTCACTGCAGTTTCAAGGCATCTGTTGTGAACACATGTAAACCTCTGTAACCTGATTCTAGTGGTAAAAGGTTACTCTTAAGATTTGTCCAATGAGCCTAGTGGTGGTGGTGCACACCTTTAATCCCAGCACTTGGGAGGCGGAAGCAAGAGGATCTCTGTGAGTTCAAGGCCAGCCTGGTCTACAGAGTGAGTTCTAGGACAGGCTCCAAAACTACAGAGAAACCCTGTCTCAACGCACACACACACACACACACACACACACAATTGATTTGTCCAATCCATAGGCTCTGGGAGTTCCTGAGTGGCTTTCTGTGCTGCCTAGGCGGACTTCAAGCTTGTGAACCTTCTGCTTCAGCCTCCTGTGCACGCTGAGAGTACACAATCTATCAGCCAGCCCAACCCTCGTCTCCCTCCAGAGTTAAAGTAGCATCTGGAATTTAAAAGATAAATTTCATGAACATACTACATCAACCCTATCCTTCAGCTGATCAAGTTCTGTGACCAACTAAAACATGGGGCCAGAGGGACTCCAAGATGCCAGGAACTACGAGAAGAGAAGGCTACAGCACGTCATATAAACAATGCTCAAGGGAGGTGAGACGTTTTAAGTTCAATTTAAAATTCACTCTAAAGGCCCTTCTGCCACTGTGTGCACCTTCTCTAAAGCAAATGATGGGAATTCCCATTTCCTTCCCCATTGCTGCAAATGAGCCCTCATGTCATTTCCAACTTTTAATTGGTTCATTAGCCGAATTTTAACTGTTCCCCAGCAGACAGGTTAACGGCACTGGCAGTTTTCGATCTGCTGATCTGTAGGACAAACTGAAGCTGAAGCAGACAGCTGACTAATTTGAGACATATTTGGCATGCCATTTTAAATTACAAACTCAAGACGTAAAAAAATTTTCATTAGAAAAACATAGATAATGCTGAAGTTCTTCCATATGCAACAGAGGAGCGACTAGCATAGCATAAATAATGCCAAACTTCTGTCGACTGCTATGCCCGCTGACTTTCAATATGGTATACAGTAGACTTCTTTCAAATAAAAAAATCCGCAGCTTTACAGCAAAATGCAATAAACTATGCTATGGTTTAAGTCCTCTACTTATTTGGCGCAAAAGCTAGAAACTCCAACTACGGTAAATACATTGCACATGTAGACAAAAGCGCACACACTCAAATGAAAACGCTCTTGTGATCAGGTTGTATCTGGAACCAAACCCTCAGAGCAAAACTATACAAATTTATGGTTACAAAAGACAGAGACAGAAAGTGGCAAATCACCATGGGCTATGGTATACGGGGGTCTGTTACCAAATCTTTCCATCTTCTCTGAACTTACTCTATAAGGCTTGAGGCTCGGATGAAAGTCTAAATAAACCAAGGTGAACGGGATTGAACTGAATTAAAGTAAGGAATGGACGTTACGTTTACTATATGAAAATGTTATTTACTCTCAAACAAAACTTGATGACAAACTTGTTTTTAAAATACCAGCTGCAGACATTCAAATAAATGCTATTAAGTGAGAGACACACCTGTTTACTAAGTGTGGCTCGGAAGGGCTTAAATGGGACAATGAGATCAAAGAAGTGCTGGGAATGCACACATCACATGTGAATTCTTCTCTTCCGAGGAACTCCCATAGGGCACTGACAGTAAGTACAAGTGCCCGCAGGAGAAGCCAGGACTACACAGCCCTCACTCTGGCTTAAAGGGCTAGGGCCCACGGTTTCAAGATATTCACGGAGAAATGGGGGCATGAGAAGGTGGGGAAGATTATAAACACAGTGGAAGAATGTGAGTTCACTTCCAGGGGGCTCCCACAAGCTAAGAGCAAGAAAGTAACTTCATTCTCAATTTTTATAGTCTTTGTTCCCATGAAACTGGTTCAACCTCATTCTAGCATAAACTGTTCCCTTCTGTGTCCACAAAACTGACATCCATCATCTTAGATTTAAAACACATAAAATACAACAGCAAATTAGTTATTACTAGCATCTGAAATTATTCGCTTTTGATTTAATTGAACCAAATGACTATGAAATGCTGTTAATGATCCGTACTACAGAAACCTCATCTCCAAACGACAGAACAATCCCTGCTTCTCTCTCCCTTGTAATGGGAGCCTTCCCTCTTTCCCTCCCTCCCTCCCTCCCTCCCTCCCTCCCTCCCTCCCTCCCTCCCCCCTTCCTCCCTCCCTCCCTCCCTCCCTCCCTGGCTCCCTCTTTCCTCTCAACCTTCCTGCCTGTGGTACTGAGAACTGAACCCATGGCCTCACACACGCAAAGCAAGTGCTCTTCCACTAGCCTAAAGGTCCCCTTCTTTCCTTCTCTAGTTAAAGACATGATGCTGTGGTGAGGGGCTTTCCAGTCCTCCTGTACTAGACCAGCAGAAAGTGGACTCTGTTTACATGAGTGGTGGCTGAAGTCAAACAATTCCTAGAACTTCCTTTGCCTCACCCAAACCCAGCATGTGAGCTAAGACGCAGCTGCTGCCATCAGAGGCCTTCCTTCCTCTAAGGGGTGCTTCAAGGTATTCAACAGAAAGGTGTAAACACAGCTGTCTTCTGCCATTTGTAGATGGGCTGGCCTAGTGTGTGCAGAGCAGAGGGACAGATGGTCCCAACACCGCACAGGCTTTCACGGACATGTATTTGTAAAAATAAGAGGGCAGATGTTAGGCATGGTAACGGCACATTTGTGTCCCACAGAGTCAAGCTGAGGTTTGTATCTCAAACAGGATGTCTGAACTCCTGAGTCTTAGGCAATTTTCATACTTCTGCGACAGTATTCTAACACTTTGTGGGTGTGCTACGCCTTTACACAGAATACCAACAACATGAGACAAATGGAAGATGCTCTACTTAACAACTAGATATATTACCAGGTGTATCTGAGCAGCCACGGCATTTACATGTTTGAAACGGCTGAGTTGCCGGGCGGTGGTGGCACACGCCTTTAATCTCAGCACTCGGGAGGCAGAGGCAGGCGGATCTCTGTGAGTTCGAGACCAGCCTGGTCTACAAGAGCTAGTTCCAGGACAGGCTCTAAAGCCACAGAGAAACCCTGTCTCGAAAAACCAAAAAAAAAAAAAGAAAAAGAAAAGAAACGGCTGAGTTCTGTGTCCAGTTTCTAAATCATCCGTGGAAACCACTCCTTGTTAAATAACTACATTCTAAAAGCACTAGGAAAGGTGTGGGCAACACAGCATTTAAGAAATGAGCGTACATGGAAAAAGAAAATTCTGCTTGTTTTTTACACTGGTTAGTTATCTTCATGAGAAAACCAATTTCCCAGTATATAAAGCAAAATGGAATAGAAAGATTAAATAGCTAGCTGCAGTTTTAAAAATGCTTCAATAGAATAAATAAATGTGGTCTGTGAATGCTAATGGCATAAAATCTAAGGCTGAAACTGGATCTGGCACTTACTCTAGAAGAACCTGTAACAAACAGAGAGAACGTACTTTCATGCTTTTCTGTTCATTGGTGGAGCTGGGACTGAGGGCCTCCAACATGATGAAGAAGACATCCAACCTCTCCTTTTAACTGGTCATCCCTAACCAACCTGCCTAGACTAGCTTTGAACCTGAGATCCTCCGTACAGGACTAAGATTACAAATGTGCACCACTAAGCCAAGCAAGAAAAATATAATATTATTACAAACCAAATATTATTCCTGACAAGACAAAATATACATTTTAATGAATTTTTTTAAATTTTGAGACAAAAATTTAAAAATCACATTCAGAAAACTAAAACAAATCCTTAGCTGGATTGCAATGAAAGAAAAGGAAATGACAATTGCAGTGGCTGAGTGCAGTTGATAAACACGTCAGGAAGTGGGACAAAGAGCAGTTGTGATGGCCAGGCAATGGTGGCACGTGTCTTTAATCCCGGACTCCGAAGGCAGAGGCAGGTGGATCTCTCTGAGTACCAGGCCAACTTGTTCTACAGAGTAAGTTCCAGCACAGCCAGGTCTGTTACACAGAGAAGCCCTGTCTAAAAAACAAACAGGTAAGGCAGCGGAGGAGGCTGGAGAGATGGCTCCGCAGGTAAGGGGGCATGCCATGACTAGGTCCGTCCCCGGTACCAGTCTAGAGCATCTTCCCCTAGCACCCACAACCCAGGCACATGCACATGCATCCAATATAATGATTCGTATGTTTGTTTGTTTTCTCATGTAAACAGAGTTTCTATTACTATTATAAACTATTTAAATTACTAAAAATATGGGTTAATAGTTAAAAAAAAAAACAAAATATATAGGGGCTGGAGAGATGGCTCAGAGGTTAAGAGTACAGGGTGTTCTTCAGAGGACCTGAGTTCAATTCCCAGCAAGGATATGGTGGCTCACAGCAATCTATAATGAGATCTGGTTCCTTCTTATGGTGTGCAGTCACACATACTATATACATAATAAATAAATAAATCTTTAATAAAACATAAAACTTATGAAGGGACCTGAAAATCCAAAGTACTGATGGTCTGGATTACAATCCCCTCCCTCCTGTGTTTGCAGGAGCTGTTTTGGAAGATTATAAGGTGTGTCGTTGTCGGAACAGGTGAGTCCCTGGAGGTGGACTTGGAGGCTCTCTCCTTGTATATCAGGATGTGGAGCTCTTAGCTGCTTCTCCAGCACCATGTTGGCATGTAATGTGGGACGCCCTTCGATATGCTGTGAATATGTTTAATTACCTTTGGTTAATGAAGAAGCTGCTTTGGCCTATGTCAGGGCAGAATACAGCTAGGCAGGAAATCCAAACAGACACAGGGTGAAAGAAGGCAGAGGCAGGGAGATGCCAGCAGCTGACGGAGAAGCAAGAATGAGGTCACAAGCCTCGTATAGTAAAATACAGAATAATAGAAATGGATTAATTTGAGTTGTAAGAGCTAGTTAATAATAAGCCCGAACTTATTACAAACAGTTTGAAATTAGTATTAGCCTCTGAGTGGTTATTGAGAGACTAGCAGGTGGGAGAGAAACCTTTAGCTACAGGCCTGTTTGTGGCCACCCTCCTGACCATGCTGATCAAGAACAAATCAAACGGTAAATAAACCCTAATTAAATGCTATCTATTCTAAGAGTTGCCTTAGTAATGGTTTTCACTTCACAGCAACAGATGAGAGACTGTCACATTTACTAATGTGAGTTTCAAGGCACATAAAATTCCCAATGCATTCATCAATAAATATTAAATCAATCTAAGAGGGCGCTCAGGGACAGATCTGCAGCTTGTAGTGTGTCTGCTTGCTTGCATGGAGCTGTGTGTCTGCTCTAGCAGTGGTAACAAAACAATCGCGATGCGGGACGTAGCATTTATACTCTATAAATCAAAGAATTTTAAGTAACTTTTTGTTTACTTTCCTTTGTTTGTGTTTGTTTGTTTTGAGACAGGGTCTCTCAGTCCTGGCTGTCCTTGAACTCACTATGGAGATCAGGCTGGCCTGGAACACACTGCTCTTTAAGTTTTTATTTCATTTTATATGTGTGGGTGTTTTGCCCACATGTGTGTTACACGTGAGGGAAGTGCCCATGGAGGTCAGAAGAGGTTGCTGGGCACTCAGGATTGGAGTTACAAATGGCTTAGAAAACTGGGAATGTGGGTGCTAGAAACTGATCACATGTCCTCTGGAAAAGCAGCCGGTTCTTAACCAGCCCCTCAAATTTTTAAAAAGACAAGGAAACAAGAAATTTGTCAAAAGTCCACAGAGATCTCCAGATGTGAACAGCTTATACACTTGCCACTGTATTGACAGACAATGGGAAAGCACAAAAGTTTCATTAGGATACTTTCAAATACAGAGAAAAGGAAATATACATTCCAACTAGATGCATACATGAGTATAAGAAACCCTAACATCCTATCTTTGTGTATTTAACATGTCTACACAAATCTCAAAGTTGTTTTAAGAAGTTTATGAGAGCTGGGTGGGGGTGGTGCACACCTTTAATCCCAGCACTCAGGTGGGCAGAGGCTGGTGGATCTCTGTGCCAGCCTGGTCTGTAGAGTGAGTTCCAGGACAGCCAGGGATACACAGAGAAAACCCTTTGTCAAAAAACAAAACAAAACAAAACAAAACAAAAGAAGTCTATGACGAGTGCTAAGTCTTTGTCCTGGACACAATGTGCCCTGTGCTCAAATCAAGAAGCAGGTTCCTCAGAAACAAGCACTTCCCGCATTTGTCCTCATGCCCCGAGAAACCTCTGTGCCATCTTCTCACAAACCCCCTCCCTCTGAACGGACATCTGAATCAGAGCGACATACTAAACTTGCTTTCACTTAGATTCAGGAAAGATACAAATTTTCAGTATTTTATAGAATTATACAGTACTGGAGTGAATGACATGCAATTACATTCAGGCAAATTTAAGAGAGTCCAAAAAACAAACAAACTTTAAAATTTTGCTTCAAGATTAAGAACCATTTTGAATTCAGAAAATACAAAGTGCACTTACAAAGGGGAAAAACTCAACTAGCAATAAAACAAGGACACACAGCATTAAAAATTCATGGCCTTTTGATCAACATGTTTTAAGCAAAAAAAAAAAGAAAGAAAGAAAGTAAGGATACCAATTAAAATTGCGCCTCTACTGAATACTACATTAAATGATAGACAGGTCACAGAGGGTACAATAAACTGTGATTTGGGAAGTAGGTTTTCAGAATTTCTTTATTTTTATTTGTCTTTGTTTTTAGTCTCCTTAATATATTCTGTCAGTAGGCCAACCTTACACACGTCACCATGTCACCTGGTGAGGTCAGTAGCTCACCTTACACACGTCACCAAGTCACCCTGGTATGTGACAACTAAAATCATCAGAACCTCGTTGAGCCCTGAGTATTTCTCTAAGGGAAGTCACTTCTCTAAGTACTTTTAGTGCAGTGGCAACACCATGGCCAGATAATTTAATCTATGTTTTCCCACGGGAGGAGCCTCAGGACTATTTGAGGCAAAGGTAAGGCTTTCTCCAGACTATTTTAATGTGGAATTTTAATATACAGCTTGTTCCATTTCTAATTCAATTAAATACTGGGAATATACATTGAAGAAAACAAGTAACTTGGCTATAGAAATGACTACAGAAGTACAAATTTAATAGTCCAAAATGTATGGTCATTATCATCATATAATTGAGTATCTAATGATATAAGACACGTAGTAAGTAGTTAATTTACAGGCGCAAAATCCATTAGTTCATATTCCGAACAAGTAGAGAACTTTTTTAACATCTAAGATGAGCACTGAAAAGAATTAAAGAACGTTATGAAATCTCTAAAAATGTTAGGAATCAATCTTGTAAAAAGTCCATGTCATAGTTCATTATTCAGACAGCAACAGTAGATTAATATGTAAACATGTTGGTGTAATACATCCACACAATTAAGTGGGTAAATTTCATAAACTTACTTAAATGCAATCTCATTTAGAAAACTTTTGCTAATATTTGCATTTGTCAAAATGTGGGCATTGTGTTAAAATTGTGTTAAAATGGCAATCGTGTTGAAAAGAGCCAAGAAAATCAAAGTGTACAATCAGACAATGCCACGAGGCAGGAAGTGTGAGCGAGGGGCGAAGTCTGGTTTTCATTAGCCAGTACTAGTTTTCACAACTTGTCACTGCTTTGCTTCTTACTATGGATGTGTGTACATGCCTGGGTGTGAGCATGCTCGTGTGCAAACTCAGCTGCCACTGAGTCTCATGCGGGCTGGAAATGAAGGACGTAATCAAAAACACACAATGAAGAAAGCACGTTCCGTTTTCATCCACTCCACACTCTAAGAGGGCTGTGGAAAAAGCATCAAGCTTGACGCCTTACCCAGTGCGTTTGGTGATGGTCCCCAACGTCATTGGCTGCTTGATTTGTGCTAGAGGGGTCACTACCATCAGGTTCGGGAAGGGAGAAAGTCGGGGGTTGCCAGGATTGTTGTTGGTGAAGTTATTGTAAGAGTCTTGGCTGTTCAGCTTCCCTACGTGAGAAAAGAAAAGCAAAAGATCACTGATGGAAACATCCCTCTCTCTGAGAAGGTTTTCATTTAAGAAATCATGGGCTGGGAGAACAACTCAGTGCGGAAAGGGACTTACTTGCTCCAGAGCTCAATTGCCTGAGTAGTCCCCCAAACCCACAAGGTGAAATAAACCAATTTCCTATAACATGTCATCTGATTTCCACACACATGCAAATAAGTGAGCTAAATTTGAAAGGAAATCGATGCAAGTATAATTAAAGTTCATAGCACTGGAAGAAACCAACATTATCAGGTC